>NC_057862.1:337323185-337923185 GCF_019393635.1 Dromiciops gliroides | reverse complement strand
CTTGAGATGTAAAAATAAATGCTGCAGACCTCACCCAGAATCTTTAATATTCATCCTCAGCACCTGGACATTACTAATGGAGAAATCACAGGGACCTAAAGAACCAATTTCCAAATTTAGACTAGATTATGAAAAATTAAGTCATTTGAGCTAAATACTCAATTATTTGATATATTGCTTTAAATGAGGTGTGTGTGTGGGTGTGTGTGTGTGTGTGTGTGTGTGTGTGTGTGTGTGTAAATAGGTGTCACAAATTCTCTTTCTGGTTTTAAAAATAATTTGATATTACCACTACAAATTTAATGTTTATTATAAAATAAGGCACCACTAAATATAAATTTGGTTTATAAATTTAGTACCTCTAATAGGTTCACCTGGTTATTCTCATAGTATATTATGCTTTTCTTGTTCAGCAAAAAGGTGGAGGGGGAGGAAATGGATTCCCATCTACACTACTTCCCCCCCCCCCTCAAAAAAAGCCAAATAAGTATGGTCACTATCATTAGGGATTCATCCTCCATGCAGGAAAGGCTTGAAGTCATCTCAATGAGTTCATTCTTGCAATCTTCCAACAGGCTTAAGTCCTACTGATGCTAGTAGTAATTTTTCTTGCATTTAGATTAGATATACGTCTTCCCAAAAGGAGTTCTTTCCAGCTGTCTTCTCTAAAACCTAGAAAAAGTAACTTTATTTTCCATACCAGTTGGAACTGTCATAATGGAAAGAAAATCATCAAATCCCTCCATAAAAACAGAAGTTAATTCTGTATATATTTTCATTCCCAAATACTAATTCTCATCAGGGAGAAAAAGCCACCTCCATAGTCCTATTCATAATTTAGAGGAAAATGGTATTTAATCATTAAAAGGTACATAAAATGTTAAATACTGGTGGCAAATAAATAAGTTTTAATATTTCTTAAGAAGCCAACCATTCTTTTTAGAATGCTACATTCTGCTTTTGGGAGCAAAATTTCCCAGGAGATGTAAAGTTGTTCATTATCTCTCTACTAGGAAACGTTGGTCTTGGCTAAACCAACTTATAGCTTCAAGTAGTTTTAGAAGCACTGCTTGCTCACATCTGTACTGACTAACATAAGCATTGAAGAAAACACAAAATGTAATAAAATCTAAGAACTTTCAAGAAAGTTTAGTCTACTTTCACTGAATACTTTTTTAGCTATCGCTTATTTCTGAGCTTCATACAGTTGGCCTTCTCTTTCTACCATTCTACTGTTCTGATACTGTTTTTTCCTAAGTGTCTAACTGGGTACTCTTTTTTCCAAAGTAACTAAAGTGTTCTTTCCAAAGTGTCTAACAACTTCTTAAATGTCAAGTCCTATGGCCTTTTTTCGTCCTTAAACTTCTTACTTTAGCTTTTCAGATTACTAATGCCCCAACTCCTTTTTAATACTTTCCTTTCATTTAGCTTGCTTGAAAGTACTCTCTCCTTATTTGTTTCCTGCCTTTCCAATAACCCCTTCTCAGTCTCTTTTGCTCTTCGGTTTTCTTTTCCATCCCAAAGTGGCTGTTCCCCATATCTTTGTCTTAGGATCATAAACTCAGAGCTGGAGAGAAACCCTAACCTAATGCATTGCATCTCTCTCCTGTGTTGCTGCAGTTCACAGTCTGTCTGTCTGTCTCTCTCTCCATTGATGTATATATTTGCATGTACATGTATGTGTATATTTACATGCACATACCCAAATGTGCATATGTTTGCATATATATATATATATATATATACACACACAAACACAAGTGTGCATATGTGTATAACTCTAAAACCTATGTAACCAACTACATGGTTCCCATAGTTTCAACATCTCCTTTACTTGGAAATTCCCAACTCCCCAAAATCTATGTTTATGAGAGAATACATCATCTACTTCTAAACATGTCTCTCCTTCCAACTTTCTTATTTGTATTAATGGCACCTATATATGTCAGCCATTAAACATTTATTAAGTTTCTACTATGTGCCAGATATTGTGCTAAATGAGAGGAGGAAGGCACTAGAATTAAGGGGTGAGAGTTGGAAACTGTTGTTGTTTGTCCTTCATTCTCATAGGAGACCATGACATCTGGGAGGTGATGTCATGACTTGAAGTGAATTTGATTTAAGTGGGAGAGAGCTATGCCGGATAACCAACCTCACTCTATTCTTCAGAGCCATTTCAGTCCAGGGGCATTATGTATTAGGATGACTGGAGAAAGCCCCAGATGTTTAAGGCAATTGAAGTTAAGTGATTTGCCCATTATCACACAGCTAGTAAATATCTGAGGTGAGATTTTAACTCAGGTCATCCCAGCTTCAGGGCCAGTACTATGTCTACTGTATAACCTATCTGCTTGATTGGAAATAGATTTGCTGTAGAAGACAGGATTTAACTTGGTATTTAAAGGAAACCAGAGGGGCAGCTAGATGGCACAGTGGATAAAGCACTGGCCCTGGATTCAGGAGCAATTGAGTTTGAATCTGGCCTCAGACACTTGATGCCTACTAGCTGTATGACCCTGGGCAAGTAATTTAACACTCATTGTCTCTCACACACACACACACACACACACACACAATTAAATTTAAAAAAAGGAAACCAGGGAAGTTAATACGTGAAGATAAGAAGAGAGCATTCCAGGCATGAGGAACATTCCATCTAGGTGTCATATTATAGATGCTTGTCTCTCTTTCATCCCCTGCATCTAATCATTGGCTAAGTCTTGTTTAATCTTCCTTGGCAATATCTCTGATATCTATTTATTCTTCAGTGCCACCATTTTAGTTCAAGCCCTCTACTCTTCTCATCTAAACTATTATAATAGCTTCCTAATTTGTTTACATGCTTCCAACATCACCTCTCTCCAATCCATCCTTAATAAAGCTGACAAAATAACTTTATACTCATTTCTAACCATGTCACTATCCTTAACGACTTGAATGGCTCCCCATCCCCTAGAGGACAAAATGCTCTTAGCTTCCTACAATCTTTGTCTAACCTATCATTACAAATGGACCTTTCCTCCTTCCTTTTCTCCTTCCCTCCTTCCCTCCCTTTCTCCCTCCTTCCTTCCTTGGCACTTTGTGTTGTAGCTCATCTGAGCTTCAAACTCTTTCCTGATCTGGTCTTGCCATCTCTTGCCTACATACAATTAAGCAGGCTATCCTTTATCCCTGAAAGGTATTCCTTCCACAGAGCCACCTATCAAAATTCTTTATTTTTTCTGGACCTAGTTCATGTGCTATCTCTTCAATGAAATATTTTCCTATCATTGAACTGAAAGTGACCACTCACTTCTTAACCTACTTTGTCTAGGCTCCTCCTTAGTCCTTATCATCTTATTTATTTGTTGTCATATTTATTGGCATTACTTAGCACTCCCCTCCCAAACTACCCATTGTATTACAAGGTCTTTGAGGGGAGAGCTTGTGTCATTTTTCATCTGTGTATTCCTGGACCCTACCTCAATACTTTCCAAAAAGTTGGCATGTAATGTATATTTACTGAATTGGTTTGAACAAAGTACTTTTAGTTATAGTAGTCTGTGCATTTTAGCATAATTAAAATTTATCTAAACTAAGTCAGACAGAAAGAAAAAACACATCAAACCCTAGTCTAACTATTTTTTTCTTGTCTTCAGCCACTAAAAATTGTGGCAAAATTAAATCATTATTTTCATTTTTATAAATACATTACCAAGTTATTCTCCATAGCATACTAATACTCCACCAACTGGACCAAAAATTTACTAGATGTGAAGGATTAGCAAGGGAAAAAATTACAATATGATTTTATTTATTAAACAGAAAATAGCAGCTTATAGTAATTGGAGAGATAATATCTTGGGGTAGAGAATTAGAAAACAGACCCAGATGGAATTCACCAATACTTCATAATTAGCTTTTTTCCATACTAACATCTGTTTTTATCAAATTATCTCACTATCAAAATTGATTGCAAGTATCAGATACTAAAATGAATATATTATCCTTTAAATTTTAGACACCATGTGGTGTTGTGTCACTTATGCTAAATTGCATTATATTTTATGACATGCGACCTGACACATACCATGTAAATGAGCATAAACAAGTTAGCGGAACTGTCTGTGGTGCTTATAAAAATACATACAGTAAAATCTGCTGTTTTACAGACATGAAATATCTTGGGGCAGCCAAAGTGGGTTGAAGAAATGAATATGAAGCATTTTAATAAGGTGACAAGGGGATAACTTGGTAAGTTAGACTTTATATCTTCAAGTATGACTGCAAACCTTTATTCAAAAGACAAATAGGGTGAAAAACTCTCCTTACTCAATTTTCAGAGGATTTCTCATTCAGTTGGAGTAGGCAACTGCTGTTTCCTTTGATATTCTTTAAGAGAATACTAGGTAGTACTCTAATTTGCCAATTGGAAGGATAGAGTTTTCAGTCTCTCTCTTGAATTTGAATTCATAGTTGCTAGAGTTATTCTGGGATCTTACATTAAGCTTATGCCATCCTTAAATAATTTCAAACTTCCAAAATTCATAAAAATCATTATTGGTATCCCTCTGCCCAACCTTGTCCCCTTTGTCATGGTATCATCATCAAAGAGTTCAGAGAAATATTCATATGAATAGGAGTATCTAATGATTTGCCTTTTTAAAAAAAAATCTATAAAAATAAAAGACTGGTGTATAAAGTAAGGTTCGGAGGCTATGTTAGTTACCACAGGCTAGATGGGAAGACCAAAGAGAACATTCAGTGTTAATACAAGGACAAACTCAAAAAGACTTTTGGTGTTTCACTTCTTGATACCAACTCTTCCCAATTCATTTCTAGTTTGTCATTTCTTTATCAGCATATAACTAATCTAATAGAGAGTATAACAATTGTGTTACAGGTAAAATTAATTCAGTACATGACAGCAGGGGCAGACAAGTATCTTTTAGACAAGAGCATAGCTCATGAAGGATTTAATAAATATTGATCCTGATGTTCCAGGGTCTGAGCTACTCTCTAGTAGGAGGTCAGACAGTTTGGGAGCTGAATTGGTTCTCTGAGGCCACTGACATCCTAACACACACACTTAATGGATTATGGGTCAATTGTATTTTATGATTAGTTCATTCCTTCTCCAATTTTTGCCATCAGTAGTAGCCATATTTCCAGTAGTATGGAGGCCCCAAGCTTCTTATATTCTGATTTCTACTCCTCATTTTGTCACAAGAAAAAAATGTGACTCAGAGATATCATGCCACCCAATCAGGGAGAAATGGCTGTTTAGTAGCAGAGTTAGGAACGGAAACTTAGTTAGCTGCCTTTACTTGGTAGCTAAAACACAAGAGACTACCTTAGTTATACATACTGCTATGGAAAATAGTAATAAATTGAGACTACTGGGAACAATAAGATGGAAAATGCACCTGCCTTGAGGAAAGGGAATGGACAGAGGTAGAATTTACCACAAGTGAATGAGGGCTCAGAGAGAACAGGCCCTTTAAACTGACAATGTAGCATCAATGAAAAGAAGAACTGGGAATTTTGTAAAGGTTTATTAGTTTTGTGCTGTTTTTGTTAGCTCAAGGGGACATTTTAGTTACTTCTGAGAGCCCTAAGCAACTAAACAAAAATTACAGGTTTTTTCCCCTTGCATTTTCATAATTGCTTGTTTTAGTATCTGACCAGATAAACTATTGAAATTTTTGTGGCTCCAGTCCCATTTTCCTATATAACAATATTATTCTTGGCCTCTCATATTAGCTTCTTTATTTTTTTTAATCTGTATAATAGGGTTACTATACTATCTACCTCCAGAGAAAGAGATGATATTGATCAAACACAGACTGAAGCATGCTATTTTTCACTTTTTTCTTTATTTTTTTCTTTTATTCAAGTTTTCTTATACAAAATGACTAATATGATAATGTTTTACATAATTGCACATGTATAACATATATCTGCTTACCACCTCAGGGGGTGGGGAGCAGAGGGAGAAAAAAAAAGGAGAAAATCTGGAATTCAAAACTTTAAATAAAAATATTTAGTACTTTAAAAAAATAGAGCTACTACAGGGATTTGGGGGAAAATATATATATTAGAGAGGCAGTGAGACCTTAGTGGACTGTATGCTGTATATGTTCAGGCAGATATGTATTTGAGTCCCAATTCAAATACTTATTAGCTGTGTGACTTAATAAAACTCTTTCAGCCTCAGTTTTCTCATCTGTAAAACAGAAGTTGTAATAGCACTCATTCCACAGAATTGTTGTGAAGATCAAATTTTAAAATGTATACTAAGTTCTTTGAAAACTTTAAAGCACTATATAAATGCCAAATAGTATTATTGACACTAAATAACCCCCACTTGATCCTTCCATCTCAGCTATCATCTAGTCCTATGCGTCTTCTGTCTTTTGTAGCCAAATCCTTGAAAAAGCCATTTGCAATAAATTCCTCGACATTTTCTCCTAAAACTTTCTTTTTAACCTTTTGAAATCCAGCTTCCAACTACATCTTTCCACTGAAACTTCTCTCCTCAAAGTTACCAATGATCTACTGAATGGCAAATCACATATTACTTTCTTAATGCTTGTGCTTCTTAACCACTTTCAAGCCTTTGACATTCCTTTTTTAAAGATTAGACTAAATTTTCCAAAATTATATGGAAAACAATATTTAATTTTTAAATATTTGAGTTCTATATTCCCTTCCTCCCTCCTCTTATCCCCATTGAGAACACAAGCAATTTTATATAGGTTATATATATATAGTCATGCAAAACATTTTCATGTTAGTCATTCTGTGAAAGAAAACACAAATATAAAAAGAAAAATAAAGTTTAAATATATTAGTTTTGTGCTATTTCTGTTAGCTTAAGGGGACAGTTTAGTTACTTCTGAAAGCCCTAAACAACTAAATGAAGATTGCAGGTTATTTTCCCCTTTCATTGTCATAATTGCTTGTTTTAGTATCTGACCAGATAAGCCATTGAAATCTTTTTGGCTACAGTCCTATGCATGCAGATTCCATAAGTTCTTTCTGTAGAAATGGGTTACATTTTTTCATCAGTCCATCAGAACTATATTGCTAAGAATAGCTAAATCATTGATACTTGATCATCATACATAATTGCTTTTATTAGTACAATATTTTTCTAGTTCTGGTCATTTTATGTTGCATCAGTTCATATAAGGTTTTCCAGGTTTTTCTGAGAGCATTCTGTTCAACATTTCATATAGTACAGTAATATTCCATCACAATCATACTACAACCTGTTCAATCATTCCTCAATTAATGGACCTCCCTTCAATTTCTTATTATTTTCTACCACTAAAAGAGCTGCTATAAATATTTTTGTACATATATGTCCTTTTCCTTTTTTTTAATCTTTTTGGGATACAGACCTAGTAGTGCCATTTATGGGTCAAAGCATATGCATGGTTTTATAGCCGTTTGGGAATACAGAATGTTTGAATCAGTATACAGCTCAACAAACAGCAGTGTCTCAATTTTTCCACATCTCTTGCAACATTTATCATTTTCTTTTTTTCTCACATTACTATATCTGATAGATGTGAGGTGATACCTCAAAGTTGTTTTAATTAGCATTCCTCTAATCACTAGTGATTTGGAAGATTTGTATATGACTTTAGATTTTATTACTTTATCTGAAAAGAGACCATTTATCAATTGAGGAATGGTTCTTATTTTTATAAATTTGACTCAGTTCTCTATATATTTGAGAAATAGGGTCTTTATCATAGAAACATGGTATAAAATTTTTCAGTTATGATTACTCTGTATTTCCTTTCATCCTATCCCCCCATTTATCCTACTCTATCTTTTCTTTCACCTCATCCATCCCCCAAAGTGTTTTACTTCTGATTACCACTTTCCCTAACCTGCCCTCCTTTCTATAGGCCCACTCCTTTCTCTTATCCCCTTTTCCTACTACTTTGCTGTTGAGTAAAATAAATTTTCATACCCAACTGATTGTGTATGTTATTGCCTCTTTGAGCCCATTCTAATGAAAGCAAGTTTCATATGCTCCCCCTGCATTTTACCCCTATTTCCCTCCACTGTAAAAGCTCTATTGTGCCTCTTTTATATGAGATAATTTACCTCATTCTACCTTTACCTTGCCCTTCTCCCAGTACATTTCTGTTTCTGACCCTTTATTTTAATATTTAGATAATCCCATAACTCACAACTCATAACTGTACACTCTGTCTATGTATACTCCTAACTGCTTTAATAATGAGAAAGTTCTTAGGAGTTATAAGTATCATCTTTCCATGTAGGAATATGAAAAGTTTGATTTTATTGAATCCCTTATGATTTCTATTTCCTGTTTAGCCTTCTATGCTTGTCTTGAGTCTTATATTTGAAAGTTAAATTTTCTCTTCAGCTCCGGTCTTTACATCAGGAATGCTTGAAAGTCCTCTATTTTGCTGAATTTCCATTCCCTGTCCCTGAAGTATTGTAATCCTAGATCTTTTGCCTTCCAGAATATCACATTCCAAGTTTTCCAGTCCTTTGTGTCCCATGGTATTTCAACTGTTTCTTTCTGGCTACTTTCAATATTTTTCCTTGACATAGGAAATCTATAATTTGACCATATTCATTGGAGTTTTCATTTTGGGATCTCCTTCAGGAGGTGATCTAAAAATTCTTTCAATTTCTACTTAACCCTTTGCTTCTAGAATATCAGGGCAATATTCATTGATAATATCTTGAACCTTGATGACTAGGCACTTTTTTATTTTTAAATCATGACTTTTATGTAGTCCAATAACTGTTAGATTCAGGAGAGAGAATGTATTTTCAAGGTCTGGTTTTTTTTACAATGAAATATTTCACATTTTCTTCTGCTTTTAATTCTTTTGATTTTGTTTTATTGTTTCTTGATATCTCCTGGAGTCATTAGCTTCCACTTGCCCAATTCTAATTTTTAACAATTTCTTTTCTTCACTGAGCTTTTTGACCTCCTTTCCCTTTCATCAATTCTACTTTTTAAGTTCTTTTCTTCAGTGATTTTTGTACATCTTTTGCCAGTTGACCAGTTTTGTTTTTTAAGGTGCAATTTTCTTCAGGTTTTTTTTTGGGGGGAGAGGGGCCCCTTTACCAAGGTGCTGACTTTTTTCATGGCTTTCTTGCATGACTCTCATTTCTTTTCCCAACTTTCTTTCTACCTCTCATTTTATTTTTTTAAATTTTTAACTATTCTAATCCCTGAAACCAATTAACATTTTTCTTTCAGCAATTTTGACTTTATTGACTTCTGAGTTTGTGTTTTGATGTTTCCCATTACTGTAGTAACTTTTTATGGTCAGGATCTAGTTTTGTTGTTTTCTCATTTACACAGCATTTTTCTTGACTTTTAACTCTATGCTAAGGTGAGGCTCTGCTCCCTAGGTAAAGAGGGAACTGTCCCAAGCTTCAGGATTTTTTGTGTAGCTGGTTCTTGTGGGCAAGGTTTCAGTTCTTCCAAAGTGGTATGATTTAAGGAGAAGTGTGTTTCCTACTCACATGGCCTATGCCCTGGTCTGTGAGTGACTCCAATCAGTCTTTTCAGCCCTAGAACTGTGACCAGGGTCACTGCTCTCCTGAAGCCACAAATTCTGGTGTTTTTGTGCTCCTCTTTAGCCTGGGACTGAGATCCAGGACTAAAACCCAGATACAAGTATGTACAACATAACAGAGTGCCAGCAAAGCAATCCCTCTAATCTCCTTCCAACCAGTTTTCGAAACTCCTTGCTGTCTGTGAAATGAGTGTTTTGTTAAGCCCAACTGCCCCCCAACTAATTCATTCAATCCCAAGGCCTGCTGTTGTTTTATTGGGATCCAGTCTGAGATGGCACAGGCTGCATTGGACTGTGCTCCCTTCTCACTTCAGTGTGACTGACCTCTCCTGCCAGCCTTCTAAGTTATCTTGTGCTTGAAAATTGTTTTACCCCATCCTTATGTGCGTGCTGCTACTCCAGAATTTATTTTCAGGCATTATTTAAAATTTTTTGGAAGGGAATTTGGTAGAGATCAGGCCAATTCCTGCCTTTTATCTGTTTTCTTAGCTCCATTCCCAGCCTTTTACATTCTTGATCACCCTCTCTTCCTTGATATTCTTTTCCCGGTAGGTTTTCCCTATAGGATACTGTTCTCTCCTGGTTGTCCTCCTACCTATGAAACAGTTCCTTCTCATTTGAATTTTACTTATCATCTAAGAGGTCATGCTCTATAGTTGTGGGTGTCACACAGTATTTTCTTTCTTTTTCTATGAGTTTGTCTGTCCTTGGAAGGTTTCATTATTAAAGTTCTCTTTTCAAAACAACATCAAAGATGGAAGGCCTTGCTGATGAAGAAAAGGAGCAAGAACCATTCCTAACTATTCTATTAAGCTTGCCCAAAATGTTTTATATAGAAGGCAGATTAGATCTTTCTTCAAATACAGGGCTGCCTATAATTATCAGAAGAAAATATTCATACTTTTAAAACATCTCCAATATAAAAAAAAGTGTTCTCCTTAAATCCAGAAAAAAGAAAAGCTCACTTTTAAAAATTAATAGTATTTTATTTTTCCCAATTACATATAAAGATAGTTCATTTTCATAATATTTTGAGTTCCAAAATTTTCTCTCTCCCTCCCTCATCTCCATCCTCCCTAAGAGAACAAGCAGTATGATATAGGTAATAAATATACAATCATGTTAAACAAATTTCCATATCAATCATGTTGTGAAAGAAGAATCCAAGGGGAAAACCATAAGAAAAAATTAAAACAAAAAAATAAACAACGACAAAGAAGTGATAACAATATGCTTTGTTATGCATTCAGACTCTAGAGTTCTCTCTCTGGATATGGAGAGCATTTTCCATCATGAGTCTTTTGATATTATCTTAGATCACTGTATTGCTGAGAAGAGCTAAGTCTTATCATAGTTGATCATTGCACAATGTTGCTGTTACTGTGTATACTGTTCTCCTGGTTCTGTTCATTTCACTCAGCATCAGTTCATATAAGGCCAGGTTTTTCTGAAATCTCCTTGCTCATCATTTCTTATAGCACAATAGTATTCCATTATATTCATATACTTTTTCAGCCATTCTCCAAATTATGGGCATTTCCTCAATTTCCAATTCTTTGCCATCACAAAAAGGAAAGGTCACTTTTAAATAGCACAAACATGCAGGCTGCCATAAACTCATACTTTGATTATTGTAATACCCTGTATGTCTCAAGTATTTCTCCACTGCAATCCATCCTACATTTAGCCACCAAAATTATGTTCCCAAATCACAGGGCTAACCATGTTACTACTATAATGCCCCAATCCCTATCCCCACTCAAACTCCAGTTGCTCCCTATTACCACTAAGATGAAATACAAAATCATTTGGAATTTAAAGCCCTTCACAAATTAGAATGCATTTATGCAGGTGCACGCACAGACACACACACACACACACACACACACACACACACACACACACACACACACCCCTTTCTAGTATTTTTAAAACTTACTCTCTGCCACTCAAGTGACACTGGCCTCCTTACAATTGCTCATATAAGATATTCCATTTTCTCTAAATGTCCCCCATGCCTGGAGTCCTCTCCCTCGTCCTCTCTTCCTAGTGGCTTACCTGACTTCCTTCAAGTCCCAAATAAAATCTCATCTTCCACTAGAAGCATTTCTTAAACACAGTTAATTCTAGTACCTTCCTTCCCTCTTTGTATTATTTCCTTTTTCTGTATATAGCTTCTTTGTACATATTTGTTGCTTGTTTTCTCTCCCAAAAGATTTTTCAGATTTAAGAACAGGGACTGCCTCTTTCTAGATCCCCAATACAACACAGTGGCTGGCACATAGTAGGGGCTCAGCAAATATTTACTAACTGACTGATTATAACTTGCAAAATATTTATTACAATTAGAAGCAGCATAAAGTAAGGAATGGATGACTCCTAGTTTGGGATTCAGGAAGTATTTGACTCGATATTTGGCTTGTCTGGTAGGAAAAATGATGAACTGAAAATAATAACTTACATTTTCATAGGGACTGGGAAAGGGACTGGACTAGTAACTTCATTGACAAAGAGACGTCCCAGAGAGGACATTGACACATATTAAGTCACTTAATCTCTTGGTGCCCCAAGGAAATTTCTAAAATTATAAACTGTAAAACAAATGCCAATGTACTATATTTATAAAGGGAGTTTTGTCAGTTGGAGTTCAATATGAAATCATGAGTCTGGACCCTCAAAAACATAATATTAACTATTATTACAATTATTATTAATCAGCTTCAAAATTTTAACTTAAAATGGCTAATACATCAGCAGATTTTTATGTCCAAATTTCTCTAGGTTCCTTTCTGTCTCCTTTCCTAATATCTAATCTTAACTTTCAGTTCCTAAACATAATTAATAAGAGAAGCTTGATTATTATTCTTTTTTATGACCAAAGGTAATGAAGCTGTCATGGGGGAAAAAACAACACATGCACATACATCTTATTGTTCATATTACTACCTAAAATATTAAACAACTTCCACCATCTTCCTGAACTTTATCACAATCTCCTCCTTACATTTACCAATGTGTTCCTTAAGAAAATGGATAGGGGGCAACTAGGTGGCTCAGTGGATAACTCACCAGTCCTGGATTCAGGAGGACCTGAGTGAAAATCTGGTCTCAGACACTTGAAACTTACTAGCTGTGTGAGCCTGGCCAAGTCACTTAACCCTCACTGCCCCCCCCACAAAAAAAGGATAACAATTAGACACATATGCTACATTAAATATTTTACAAATGTATAGATTTTTAAATAAAACCTGAAGTTCTAGAAGCAGCACTTAAATAGAATCTAAAGCCTCAAAATATAGTTACCATAAAATATTGTTCTTTTAAAGTAGGAAAAATGGAAACAAAGTTGATGTTTAACAGTTAGGGGAATGGCTACACTAAGATATGATGAATACCAAAAATGTACAAAAGTATAAAATGACTTATGACTTATACGGATAGATACAGAATGAAGTGAAAAGAGCCAAGAAAATAATAATGACTATATTAATGTAAGATCCATCCCTCCCCCAAGTACTCTCCCATACACACATAAAAATATTTTAATTGATTTCTGTATAATCATAATGATCAAAGGTGACACCAAAGAATGAAAATGTACATCCCTTCCCTTTTTATGGAGATAGGAAACTCTGGAAGTAGAACATTGCATGTACTGTCAGACTACATTGATATATTGGTTATGTGAAGGAGCTTTTTTTTTTAAATCCCTCCCTTTTTTTGTTTTAATTCTTCATTTAAAGGGATTGCTTTTTGGGTGGAGGATAGTAAAAGACATATCATGAGATAAATTTGATGTAAAATAAAAGCAATAAAATTTTAAGTAGAAAAAAGGAAGTTAAAGCCAAGTGGCTCTCACTTAAATGCTTTTAGGGTTTTTTTAAATGTTATGTAGAAACTAAAGAGGAAACCAAAAACAAAAATTACAATATTAACAATATCACCATAAGCAGAAATCTTTTCAGAACTTTTCAGTTAACATTTCAAGTGCTTGAAATGTGGAATACTAATATGGCTTTCATGTGTCTGTTTACAGATAGTAAAATTGAGGCACAAAAATAAAGTGTAATTCCCCTCCCCCCAGGTTTGAGGAATAGATCAAGGAAAGAAACCAGCTTTTCTATACATTCTTCCAACCCTCATAACATGACATTAGTATCTTGAGGTTGAGGAATACTTCATGGTCAGAAATTCAGGATAGATAGTAACATATAATAGTTAATAGATAATAGAGTATAATAAATAAAAGTAACTGGTGACCTTGAAATAAAATAAGGGTGTGAGCTTTTGTTCCCAGGCATATAGTTACACACAATGACAATCTGTCACCTTCTGTCTTGTTTTCCTATATCTGACAGACACTGGCTAGAAGCTGGGTGTTGCAATGACACCTCTCAGTAATAAGATGTGCTCTACCTGTAAGGGCAATGGAGTTGTACAGTGAAGCCAAGTCTGGCTTCACCCTGACAAGTATGAAAAGTTATGAACTGAAAAATAACAACTTACATTTTGTTGTTAAGATAAAGACAAGGAAAGGAAATCGCCTTGGCATTTCATTGGCATAGGGAGCTCTGAAAGGAATTTCCTCTACCAGTGGTCAGCATCTTTCTGCCACTTGTCTCAAAAAGCTGCCTAGCATGCTGAAAGCTTCAGTAATTTTACCAGGGTCACGCAGTCAGTATGTCAGAGGCAATATTTGAACCCAGATTTGTTTGTTTGTTTGTTTTTCCTAGCTCCAAGGACACTTTTATCCACTATGTAAATTTTGCTATGTGTGTTCATAGGTACATCTCCATGAGATAGATAAGGCAAAGATTATTTTCTACATTTTGTATTTGAGGAAACAGCGTCAGAAAGGTACAATGCCATGCCCAGTGTCACACATTAAATGCCTGAGCTAAAAATGAACCATGAATCCATCAATTTTTGTGATGTATCATGTTGCTTCAGAGAAAATATACTCAAACCAAGGTGATATTCTGTCCCCTCTAAGTATAATAAGTCCTTTCTTTTCACCTGACCTATTTGAGAAGGGGAAAATGAGTTTTAGAATATTGAGGAAATTTGATAATAATCAATCACATTTGAATAAACCAGATACTGTACATTTTATCACCAGCTGTTGCATGATGGATTTATTGTTCCATGCCAATAAATACCTCATGTTCCAGAAGATAAAAAATATTATCATTAATATTAAAAGCTATAGCTTTACTGCATAGAAGTAAGTCATAGAGGTAGAAAGTCATAAAACTTGTTACTAAAAATCTGATATTACAATTAGAAAGATAAAACTTACTAGTTGTTTAGCAACATCATTGTGTAGGAACTTAAAAAAAAAGAAAGTTATGAATGTTATTTTAAAGGAACCTCTGAGAAGGTATTGATAAGGCCTTTCTTATTCATGTAACAGTGAGCATCTGGGGTCCAATTTCATGAACAAGGAGTAAATTTCTTTTACCTTTCTGTGGGTTGGACTAGATCTGGGACTCAACTTATGATAAATAAATTCCAAATAATCATGAAGAGATTTCAGGGGGGCTGTGAATACAGATGGTAAAAACATCCTTTTATTTTTACTAACCTCTACTGAAATTTAGCTTTTCCTATTATGATTTTGAAAAAGAAAATGTATTATGAGAACAGCCTATAGACTTCACCAAATTGCTAAAAGGGTCCATGACAAAAACAAAAAGCTTAATGATCCCTAGAATAGATTATCTCTCAGGTCCTCCCACAGAAACAAAAACTTTAATTCTCTTGAAAATAGTTCATTTCACCTTTATAGAAGAGAAAAGCATTAAGAAAACATTTAGGAATAAAATAATATTTCAAAGCCATAAAATGTCTACTTAGTATTGATTTACATTTCTGGTGCTCTCCCCATTTGAATTCAAAGCTAAAGAAGATAATCTTTAAGATTAGCATATATAAGCAGGCCTGTTGCACCATCTTTGATTGTAATACCAAGATATGATCATCCAGAAGCCATATATGGCAATTCATTCATTCACTTATTCAGTAAACTTGAATTAACTACAAACTATATTCAAGAAACTGTGGCAGATGTTAGAAGGGATATAAAGACAACTTAAACAGTGAAAGGAGGATTGGAACTGGAGTCAGATTATGTCCTTTCAAATCCCAACTTTTAAACCTACAATTGTTATGTCCTTGTATCAGTCACAAATTCTGGGGTCTCAATCTCTTTTTGCTTTAGTTTTCTTATCAGATAAATGAAGGCATTCAATTCAATGACCTTTGAGCTCCTTTCCAGCTCTAAATCTACAGTCTTCTGAGTATTCTCACCCAGTGTTAATATTGATCAATATAAATAATTTTCAATACTTCAAGGGTCCCCAATTTCTCTGGTATGAATACTATACAATCTCTCTCTAGTTTATGATATGATGTTTTCATGAGTTTTTGTGGCTAAAAGAATTCATCAGCTTGTGGTCCATCTTCTAGTAATGGATCTTTCAAAACTTGGTTAGGTTTGTCCTTATACAACAAGCAGGTCACAGGTCATCATCAGCAACAGGAGCAAGCATAATAGGTTTGCTAAACACTTTATAAATATTCACTAATTTTATCCTCACAACAATCCTGAAAGGTAGGTACTATTATAATCTCCATTTTACAGATGAGGAAACTGACAGAAGTTAGATGAGTGGCCTAGGATCATATATAGCTAGTATGTATTTGACATTGGATTTGAGTACAATTGCTCCTAATTCCAGGTTCTATCCACTGTGCCACCTCATATTTTGCATATGACCTTTCCACTTTTTTTTGTTTGTTTTATTTTGTGGGGTAATGGGGGTTAAGTGACTTGCCCAAGATCACACAGCTAGTAAGTGTCATGTGTCTGAGGCCAGATTTGAACTCAGGTCGTCCTGAATCCAGGGCCAGTGCTTTATCCACTGTGCCACCTAGCTGCCCCAACCTTTTCACTTTGTAAGGATATGCTGCTCTCAGTCAAAAAGCCCAAGTCACATCCATAACACTATGAAACATCATTGTATGAGTTCAGTGGAAAACATATGAGTAATTTCCTTTAAATATAGCCTAACATAACACTTACCTAACATTGTGAGTTCAACATAACTTAATTTTGAAAGATTTTAAGAGATAACCTGATTTTTACACTAGTTTTTCTTGCTGTCCTTTTCATGTACCACAGATATACACAACACCCAGAATCATCCAATTTAATTATTTATTTTTGTTGTTTGTATTTTTTTTTCACCTCTCTTATTTTTAGAGACTTGTGGGGGACCTTGCATACACTTCGTCCTTATCGTCTCAGGGTCCAAATACTGAATTGTTTACTTTTTCAAATGTGCATAACAGATATAATTTATCTTAAACCTCCCTCAGTCTTACTATTTTCTGACACCTAATGATACCACTTCTCTCAACATGTTTTATAATACTGGCTATATTCTTTTCTTAATCTCCTGACCTACTGGGGATAGAAGGGAGGGGATAATGGAAGAGTCCCTTGGTTTCCATTGAGACTTTCAGATGTCCATTCTAATACCTTCATTAAAAACAACAACAACAACAACAACAAAACCTTCGAGTTTCACAGTATTCACATTTATCACCAAATCAATATCCTAGTTGTCATTATTTATCAATGCCCCAGACAATTTTCCTTTATCAATGAATTCATTAGTCAGTTTCTGGATCATAATTATTTTTCTCTCTATCCCTGCACTTCAAAACTTCAATACACAAATGATACTCCCTCAAATAAGAAACTTTTCAGTGCTTCATTGTACTTAATTCCTCTGACCTCCATGCCACTTCAGTCAGAAATAGTGATCTTGCCATAATCCATAGGTGTTCCCTTTCATTGTTCACAAACTCCAAAATTCCCTTATTTGACAGTAATTTTTGTGATTTCATCTTTCCCTCTGCTTTATTATCCCTAACCCTGTTCTTTATTCATAACCTAATTCTCTCCACCATTTTATTCTTTGCCAGGTATCACCCCTGCACTGGCTACAGTCTCCTCTTTTTCTTAGCTGGTCTGTTTGGTGAACCCTCTGAATGTTATACCATCTTTTCCTCTCAGATACCTTGCCCCTCTTGCTCCTATTGTTGATTGCATTGCTAAACCCTAGACCTGATTACTCCCTCCAGCTATCCCTTTTGCTCCTATTCACTTGTTTCTGAATGTATTGGAGAACATTGCAATACCCGGCTGAGTCTGCTACACATTGTTACCTAATCTCAATTGAGACACCACTGCAACAAGGCAATCATTCTGTTCCTCCATAATCCATTCCCTATCCCACTTTCTATAGAAGCTTTTCTCAAGCTTCCAGTCTTTTCAAGTCTCCCATGGCACCTCTCTTCCTATCCTCTCAACTATGAAGAAGGCTGAAATTACCCTCTGGTAGTCAATGGAATCGAGAGGAGGATGATTTGGAAGACTTTTCATGAGAGCTTTGGGAAGACAGTGATAGAAAACCTAAGGATGCTTCCTAGAGTTCCTTACCCTAATGTGGAAAAATTAAAAATATGTCTGGAAATCAATAAATAAAATACTTTTTAAAAGTTATGATGATGGGGCAGCTAGATGGCAGAGTAGATAGAGCACCAGCCCTGGAGTCAGGAGTACCTGAGTTCAAATCCGGCCTCAGACACTTAACACTTACTAGCTGTGTGAACCTGGGCAAGTCACTTGACCCCAATTGCCTCATTAAAAAAAAAAAGTTATGATGATGAGAAGACTATCAGGAAGAGTTAAAAGCATCTAACATGCCAGGGTCAAAGAGAAGAAAGTTTGATCATTGTTACAAAAAAGAATTATAGGAGGAATTCACCCATCCTACTTTGATTGTTTTTAAGATTTTTTTTTAAAGTTTATTGATTTGAAATGTCACCTGAAGTCACCTTGAATAGAAACCCTATAAAGACAATGGTTGAAGAGAAAATGGAAACCTTTTCTATTCTATCATCTACAATCCCTGCTTACCCCAATGGTCCAGACTGCAAAGTCTATGAGGACAATTGAGAATTGAATAAGAATACGATCCCTGGAACCAATTTGAATATATGCACTATTTCCCTGCACTTCAAAACTGAACTCTGTACATTAATTATTTGAATAGATAACTAGAAGACATCTTTCTTTCTAGTTTTACTCTAATTTCAAACTCACATTTGTTTTCCTTAAATAACACAACATCTACTTCAATATTATTAATGTAGAAGCATACGATGCTAATTTTTTGCCTTTGATGATTCTTTTTTTCTTAATCGTGTTACTTACTTTCCAAAGAATAAATGGAAATCTTCTTATTTTACATAAGTTATTAAAAGTTTACTTAATTCAAGGTACTGTGTGAAGCTCAGTGTAGCATAAAAATTAAAGGAGACATGTTCCCTGCTATCAAAGATTGCACTCTAGTTGGATGTGAAAAATGTAATAGCAATACAAAAGTTAAATAATACAATAATATAATAACGAAAGAGCTATCTCAAGGTATCTTTTGAGTAATCTCTAAATAATAAAATTCAGAAGTACATATTTAAAGATGTACATGCTGCAATAGGTGATCTATCCCTTGATATGGTAATAGATTGAGAATTGGAATACAACTTAGGCATTACTTAATCACAGAATTTCAGGGTTGTAAAAGACCACAGTGTCTATCAAATAAACCCATACCAAAATAATCTCTACTTTAATATGACAAGATGTCCTCCAACCTTTGCCTGAAGACTTTCAATGATAGTATACTTATCGCTTCCTGTGATAGCCCATTCTGCTTTTTAACAACTTTAACATTTTTTTCTGATCCTAAACTCAGATTCTTATCTTGGAAACCAGCACTCAACTCTTTGCTTTGAATTCTACTCTCTGGGAGTAAAAGAACAAATGAGATTCCCGATGCAACAGCTCTTCAAATGCTTCAAGAAAGAAATCATACCCTCCACTCCAAGTATTCTGTTTTCCATACAAAATATCTCATTCCCTTACACCAACTGTCATTTGACATGGACTCAAGATCTTTTTCAATTTAATTGTACTCTTGTTACTTGCCAGTTTATCAAGGTACTTATTAAGTAGTGCCCAAAACTGAACACAATATTTCAAATGTAGTAGTCAATCTGTTCCATTTTATAGATGGAAAAACTCAATCCAAAAGAAGTTCAATGAAATATCCAAAGTTACCCACCTTATAAGGACTGGAGGCAAGGCTCAACTCTGCTACTTGATTCCAAATGAAATGTTTTTTGATTGGGTTGATTCAAGAGGTACTTTGGTTCTTTTTAAAGTGAAGTGTTGGGCAGCTATGTGGAAGAGTGAATAGAGCAATTAGGCCTGGAATCAGGAAAATCTGATTTCAAATCTGGCCTCTGACACTTATCAGCTGTGTGACCCTGAGAAAGTCACTTAACCATCTTTCCTAAGTTTCCTTATCTACAAAATAATCTGGAGAAGGAAATGGTAAACCATGCCAGTATCTTTGCCAAGAAAACTCCAAATGGAATTAGGCATGACACAACAACAACAAATTATGATAAATTATAGATTTTAGAAGCGTTTTGAAATTTTATTGATATAAACCAAAAATGAAGTCACATCTGATCCCTGAAATTCAGATCAATATATTTCTTGAGGTATAACTTTTTAAAGTGTTTTTTATTTTTTCTTTTATTGCAAAATCTTCCATTTAGAATACTCATTATGACTTTTCACTTTTACTATTACAGTAGTCTTCCTGCCTGAAATTTTTTTCCCAATTCTAATCCATCCTTCACTCAGTTGCCAAGATGATTTTTTATAGGTTAGGTCTAATCATGGCATACATGCCCCCACCCTCAACCTTTCTGGTCATTGAGCTCCTGTGACTCCCTATTACCTCCAACATCAAATATGAACTCCTCTGCTTGGCATTTAAATCACTTAATAACTTGGACCTTAACTATTCTTTCAATCTTCTTATATTTTACCTCTTTATATTCTATCATCTAGGCATAGTCCCCTAACTGCAGTTCCTCAAACATAACACATCATCTCTCATTTCCATGTATTTTCACTGTCCCCTAAACTTGGAATGCTCTGTCACCTCAGCTCCATCTCCCAATTCCCTGCATTCCTTTAAGATCCAGGTCAAATCTCACCTTTTGCAAGAGGCCTTTGTAGGGCCCCCAAATTGCAAGCATTTCCCTCCCATGACACTTTCCATCAGCTCTATGTACATTTTCAACATGTCTCATAATTTACATGTTGCCTCTTCTAAAAGAGTAAATCCCCTGTTAGGGCAAGAACCACTTTTGTTTGTATCCCTAGTGCTTAGCAAAGTGCCTGACACAGTGTAAGCACACAAGAAATGATGATGGATTGACATTAAAGCTACCTTTTCTCATCCACATGACTTCCAAAGAGAAAATAAGATACATTCTGAGATGATATATCATTAACTGGTGAATAAAACCAACTTTCTCTTATATAACAACCACTCCCAATTATACTATGTGTGTGTTTTTCTTACAGTTGATGGTCTACACCTATGTGTGACAAAATTATTAAGAATTCTTTCTCAGAATTAAGTTCCATTATGAAACTCCTCTGGGGTGTCTATTATGAATCTCTGCATTATCTGTGTTCTTTTGCCTGCCTTGTGACAGGCAAGATTGATATGGTTGAGGTCTACACTTGATTAAAATAAATGGTATCCAATGTGCATGAAATGTGGAAGTCATTATGAATAGGTCTGTGAATTTTTATTATAGTAAGAGATAACCTCTCTTCTTCCTATCTTTCCCACCCAGGTAGAAAATTCATTTTAAAAATAGAATCTTTTCAGACAGTTGGACTCTGAGTCTATTTGGGGCTACTGTATCAAAATGTTAGAGTGAACAGAAATTTGTTGATCTTGCCCTTTTCTGACCAGTGAATATCGAGATATCTGATGGAGAATTCTCATTTAGTAGGTAGACCAGTGGAAACTTCAAGTTTCAGATTCTATTAGAATCAGGATTAATTTCAAAATCAGAATGAGAATCAGTGTTTAGAGAGCTGGCTTGGGGATCAGGAAGATCTAGGTTCAGAACCAATTTAACAATAGCTTCATGACCATAATCTCTTGGAAGCTCTGTTTCTCATTTATAGACACTTGCCTCCCCAAGGATGTTGAGATGATCAAATAAGATAATGCATATGAATTTTTCAAAAAACCTTAAAGTGCTATAAAAATTGAAAGCGATTATCTGATATTTTCTTACTTTTATTTTGAACCCAGATAAGCTTTCAAGGTATAATGGAATTTGATTTAAGAGTTGAAAACTAGTTTCTTTCAGCATAATCATAGTCACAGTCATCATCATCATCGCTAGCATTTATGTAGCACTTTAAGGTTTGCAAAATACATTAAAATCTTATCTAAACATTATTTAATTTTATCCTCAAAACAGTTTGGGGGGCAAGTGCTATTATTATCTCCATTTTATAAATGAGGCAATAGAGACAGGTTGGATTTATTAGGGCCAGCCATTTTGAAACTAAGAGAGGATTTACCCAGGTCTTCTTGACTCATGTCCAGCCTTCTATTCACAGTGTCATCTAGCTGCCATCTTAACTTAGAAATGACTTCTTGGGACCTTAACTTCCTGTTCTGCTCAGTCATATTTTCATGTATCCATAATTTCTACTGATAATTACCAGAGGCAACCTTTTTTTTTTGTATGAATGGCATTTTATCTTAAATTATTTTACCTTCTTATATAAGAAGTATTGTAACTCAGTTGACATATTGTATTACATGTACACAGTAATTCATGATAAAGTAGACTGGATTTACAATTGATATAATGGAAAGATTTTCTTTTTCAGGTTTAATGATGCAAATATACATGATTATATAATTTGTCACACTTAAAATTATTTTAAATTATTTTCTGAAGATCTGAACTTCTTACATACACGTACACATATATACACACACACACTTTTTAACTTTGAAAAAACATAGTCTGCAATAAGTCCTGAAAATCAAAGCTCAAATTTTTCAGTTCTACAGTTTATAGAAAGTTTCCACAATTATTTTGTTTTTAATAATTATGTTTTTTTAAATAATTCATAATTTTATTTAATTGTGGCTATTTTTTGTGAAATTGCACATTGTTGAGATAATAAACTCAAGATGCAGAAAGAGACATTCATTGTCAAACATAATCAATGTGATGATTTGTTTTGTCTGCATTTATTTATTTATTATAAGAGAAGACATTAATGGGCAGAGGGTGTGGTTGAATTAGTTGTCACAGACAATTGTTTTAAAAAGGAAAAAGAAAGAAAGGAGCAGTAATATATTTTAAATTTACAGAAGAAAACAGAGTTAAAAAGGGGACACAAACAGAACAGTTTTGTTACTATTATGTTAAATACAACCAGTTTTAAAAAAACTAAATAATAATAGTTCACAGTTTTATATGTTATCTTTTTGTTCTCCTTGATACAATACAGAGTGGGCCAAATGTTACTGTCACAAAGTGTTTCAATATTTAATAACTCCTTTATTTTTTGTTTTTAATTTATAATACCATAACTTCATATACAGTATATGTAGGAAATATGTGTATATATAAAATAAAGAAAAATAATTTTAAAAAGTTGTTAAAACATCAGACCCCCTTGGTGAATTTTAGGCCACCCTGTAAAATGTTTGTGTTTGTTGATGATTACGTTGATAACAAAAAAAGAACATTCAAAAACAACAAAAAATGCCTAGTTCTTCCAATAAGCCCAAACTTCTCACAGGAAAAAAAAAATTATATATAGTGTATATGTATAGATTTGTGTGTCTGTTCACACACACATACATATATACATGTATATGCACATATATACATGCATGTATGTGCGTATGTATAGATAGATAATTACTGTTATTATTCAGTCATATCAAACTTTGTGACCCTATTTGGGGTTTTCTTGGCAGATGCTGGAGTGGCTTATCATTTCCTTCTCCAGCTCATTTGATAGATGAAGAAACTGAGGCAAACAGGGTTAAGTAACTTGCCCAGAGTCACACATCTAGTAAGTATCTGAGACTGGATTATAATTTAGGAAGATGAATTCTCCTGATTCTAGGCCTGGGATACTAACAACTTATCAGTTAGGGCATATTAACAAAAGGCATGATGAATATAAATTTGTTTCATCATTTTACCAATGACCATCTTTACCCAGAATTTATTATCAAAGATATGCTCACTTATATGATTTCTCAGCAAAGAAGTTAGGGCAGTTATATAGTAAGAACAATAGGCAGTCTCAATACTTTATGTGTACCTAACAGAGAGTTCCTGACCATTGAGTGGGCCCTCTATTTATGATTTGTAGGAAGACATGGACAAAATTGGTATAGGATGGGTTGTGATGTACTCTAGTAATCCCCTCATGGAGATTCAAAATCTGGAGATACCTAGGGTCACTTTTTTTTTTTTACATACTTTTTTTTTTTTTTTTGCGGGGCAATGGGGCTTAAGTGACTTGCCCAGGGTCACACAGCTAGCAAGTGTCAAGTGTCTGAGGCTGGATTTGAACCAAGGTCCTCCCGAATCCAGGGCCGGTGCTTTATCCACTGCGCCACCTAGCTGCCCCTAGGGTCACTTTTATATACATGCATGGGGCAGTTAGGTGGCACAGTGGATCAAGTGCTAGGACTGGAGTCAGGAAGATTTATCTTCCTGAGTTAAAATCTGAACCTCCAATACTTAAGCTGTGTGAATCTAGACAAGTCACTTAACTCTCTTTGTCTTAGCTTCCTTATCTGTAAACTGAACTGGAGAATGAAATGGCAAACTACTCCACTATCTTTGCCAAGATAGCCCCTAAATGGGGTCATGGAGAGTTGGACACAACTGAAACAACTGAGGGAGAGAGAGAAGGAGAGGAAGAGGTAAAGGGAAAAGGAGACAATCAATTTTGTCCATGTTTTTCAATAAATTAAAGGGTCCACCCAATGGTCAAGAAACTCTCTTTAAGGTCCCTTGACTCTCTGTGGGTACCAGTGAAGCATGTAGACTTGCCACTATTCTAGTTATAAGACTGGCCTGCCTTTTTTTTTTTCTTTTTGCTGAGAAGTCATACAATTGACCCTACCTTTATTGTTTGTGTTTTTGTTTTCTTTGCGGGGCAATGGGGATTAAGTGACTTGCCCAGGGTCACACAGCTAGTAAGTGTCACATGTCTGAGGCCAGATTTGAACTCAGGTACTCCTGAATCCAGGGCCGGTGCTTTATCTACTGCGCCACCTAGCCTCCCCGACCCTACCTTTAAAAACAGGTTTTGGGTAAAGTTCACCACTGGTAACATGCTGAAATTTATTTGTATTCATCAAGTCTTTCATTATTATATCTTAGTTGAAAAACTGTTAGCATTCCTTAGCAATAGTTATTTTCCATGATTCATAGACAGACATGATACCATCAGAAGAATATTGCTCTAGTGTGTGTGTGTGTGTGTGTGTGTGTGTGTGTATATATATATGTGTGTGTGTGTGTGTGTGTGTGTGTGTGTGTGTGTATGTATCTATATATACACATTATATTACATATGAATATGTCTATATATGTGTGACCCTGGACAAGTCACTTAGCCATTTTTGTCTCAGTCTCTTTATATGTAAAATAAATGAGATGAAAATGGCAAACCACTACCCTGTCTTGTCAAAATGAATTCCAAACAAGGTCAAGTAAAGTTAGACATGACTGAAAAGACTGAACAACAGTAACTAGGTAAGTGAGAAAAAAGATAAGTTCAGGTATTGACACAATTTAGCCAAAGACAAAATTTGAACCTCACACAGTAACTTTAACATGGTAAGCATTTAATATTGATTTAAATAAAATTAATTTTGTAAATATTTCTGAAAAAAAATTTGGATTAACTTTCTCCTTTAACATCCACAATGGTGCATTTCACTATAATGTTAAATTAGTATAGTCCATATTGAATTTAGAAGTTCAACTATTTCTCTCCCCCCAGTATAATTCTAACATTTCCACATTTCAACAAGTTTTTAAAAAGTATTAATCAAAATCAAAATTTTGTTCAATATTAATATGTATTTGGCACAGATCTTTAAAACAAAGCCAGGACATATCAATATTCAATCTCATATTATGCATAGGATTCTATGTAGGATTTATATTGTACACATAAATATCTCATGAGTCTATCATTTAAATGTTACTAGAAAGACACAAGGCATAATCATCAGATACGGGTGAAGCTTTGAATTCTCTTAATAAATTTCAGAATTTTCATGCAGTATTCTTTATCAGCTAAAATTGAATAATAACTTGAAGGACAAATGATGCTTTAATGATATTATATAATTCATTAAATAATGTTATAAGGATTGGATGGTGTTTTCATTATAAACTCCATTAATAGATCCATTAAGGGATGCTACCATTTTCATTATCGACTCTGTTAAGGGTCTATTGACATTTTCATTACAAACCCCATTTTTCAGGGACTGGTAACTAAGTAATTTAAAAGTGTTTAGGTCTTTAACTTTCTGTGTGCATTGTTCACATGAATGCTTTTTAAAAAAATAATGAATGTGTGTTTTTGTTGGTCGAAGTTTTTCTTTCATTGTTAAATGCTTTTTTGATTAATCAACTCATTACAAGCAAATTGATTCATTAGAAAAACACGTTATTCTATTCAAATATTTTTATGTGTGTATAGAATGAAGGCTATGTTTCATCTAGTTGTGGTAGATTGTATTTTAGTCTTGAGCCTTTAGGTAAAAATTGGAAGAAAAAATTCATATAGCAAAAGTATGCTGCTCTTGTCTTTGTGTCATCTACTAATTTAATCATTTTAACTTTAAAAAATATAGCAATAGTTTTCCCAATTATTGACTGTTGTCACAAATTACTTGACAGATAGTAACTGAATACTGAAGGGAATGGCATTTTTTCTAAGAAAATTCACTTTTAAAAATAATAAACACTCAAATATTCTTTACACTTTTAATTTAAGTAAATATGCTAGTCTATATGAAGGATGCATTTCCCATATATCAGGTACTCCTTCGTAAATTAAAAATGGATATTAATAAATATTAAGAATGCTATAAAATTTCTAATTTTTACTTTTCAAGAAATCATTGTAATTAAAAAGAGGGTTAAGCGGCTTTTTCCAGTTCTGTTTTTTTAACCAAAACCCAGAATACCGTGAAAAAAGAAAGCTACACTTCAACAGCCAAGAAGGACTTTTAAGTACTGATTATAATTAAATCCAGATAACTTAATTGTAAAGCAAGGAAATTCACTTTTAGCTCTGAGATAAAACATTGGTTATAAAGACAATAGCAAGTATAATCATAATAAATGACATATATAGAGTACTTTAAAGGTAAGCAAGTAATTTAACATACTCTATGATATTTGATGTTCACAATAATCTTATGAAGCAAATACTGCAGAGACATATCATCCCCATTTTACAAAAGAAGAAACCAAGGCTCAGAATTGATACAATTTGCCTGAGATGACTATTTAGTAATTATTAGAAGTAGAACACAATCCTGACTCCAAGTCCAGTACTCTTTCTATCATACTTCTTTATTTTATATGCTTTTAAATAAAAATATGAATAAATGAATAAAATAATAAATAATAATTTGACTGAACATTGAAATATGAAAGGGATTTAATAATTCTATTCCTTTAATCAAAACAAATTTTAAAGTCACTTTATAGTAATAATTGTATTTGCATGGAATTAATGTATTAAGGAGTAACAAATTGAACATATGTATACACTGTATATATCTGTTGACTAATAAATCAATATATGATGCTCAAAGATCAGTGGAGAAGTTCATTATAAATGCAATTAGGAAATGCATGACTAGAGAACAGTGGCATAACAAAGGCATAACAAAAAATAAAAATAAAAAAGAGGTATCAAATATGTACAGTAGGGGATGATCCACTTACAACTCACATAATGCATAGTACCTAAGTCATATGATAAAAAGATGTAGAAAAAGAACCCCTTGATGCTGGATGGGCCCTTTGTAGAGGCTTTTCCAGGAAGTCATTGACAAAAATTTAACAAAAACAGAAGTTCTAGATCAGTTGTGATATGATCTGCCCTTCTCAAGGGGATGAGCACATTGATACTATTATAGATATATTTTAGTATGAATTGATAAAAACATTAACACAAAATGGGTTATAAACTATTTTATTATACAGAGATAATACCGCTCAAAAGGCAGGTAGGTTTAAAATTATATGGAATATTTATCTAAAACCACCAACAAACATGATATGTAATAAGGATAAGCTAGAAACCTTCCCAATACAATCAGGAGTGAAGAAAGGATGCTCATCATCACATGTATTATTTAATATTATATTAGAAATGCCAACTATAGCAATAAGAGAAGAAAAGGAAATTAAAGGAATTAGAATAAGCAATGAGGAAACAAAATTATTACACTTTGTAGATGATATGATGTTATACTTAGAAAAATCTAGAAAATAAACTAAAACACTACTTGAAATTATTAACACCTTTAGCAAGTTGCAGGATACAAAACAAACCCACATAAATCATCAGCATTTTTATATATTACCAACGTCCAAAAAAAACAGATAAAAAGAGAAATCCCATTTAAAGTAACTGTACACAATATGAAATACTTGGCAGTCTACCTGCCAAGATAAACCCAGGAACTATATGACCAGAACTATAAAACACTTTTCACACAAATAAATATTACTGCTTATGGGTAGGCCAAGCCAATATAATAAAAATGACAATCATACTTAAGTTAATAATGTATTTAGTGCCAAATTATCAAAAATATTTTATAGATCTAGGAAAAATAATAACCAAATTTATCCGGAGTATCCTGGAGCAGCTGCTCTTTCCGGGGCCCTGAGCACCTGGGCCACACAATTTCATCCTAGAACATGAATATTCCATTGTACTTGGGCATAGGATTCTTGGTACCTTTTGTGGCTGCACTGGACTTCAACTATCATCACCAGGATGTGATGGAAAGTTTTTTGAAGAATGTTGCCCAAACCCACAATTCTATAACTCAGTAGTGGGAATTTTGTTGTGAGAAGGTATCCAAGGGAACACAGAATTGGGATTCCAGAATTCAAGTACATCAATAACATGAACAGGGACAGGACTGTAGGAGAGGAGTTACTCCTTCATCTGATAGACCACTTGGTTATGAATGAAATCACCAACATGATTAATAACATCTGGATAAACATCAAGCCTAATATAAATCCAGATGGATTTGAATCCTTCAGAGTACCAGACTGTACTTTCTTACTTTCTGTACTTTTTGCACCAAGGGGTTGAGGTTGGTCATTCAGGGATACAAAGATTTTTTGTAGGGTTTAGAGAAATGAATGCTAGAGTTATTGGTTAAAATATAAAGTTACATTTACTGGCTGGACCGGGGTAAAATATGGAAATGTGTTTTGACAAGATACCAGTCACTACAACAGGATAAGGCTAGACATCTCACTGAAATAAAAATAATGGATCAGTTATTGTTGTTTTGTTGTGTTTTTTTTAATAACTAGCCAGGTTTTTTCCCCTCTTTCAACTCTAGCCTTAATGCTTCCAGCAGAGTCTTCCTCTGTTCTCCCAGTTTGGACCTCCTTCTCCTGTTTGGCATGCTAAAATTATAGAGGTCAGAAATTCTGGTAGAAGATGGAGAGGTCATATAGAGGGTG
Source organism: Dromiciops gliroides (assembly GCF_019393635.1). NCBI lineage: Eukaryota > Metazoa > Chordata > Mammalia > Microbiotheria > Microbiotheriidae > Dromiciops > Dromiciops gliroides. Next base: position 337,893,867 of record NC_057862.1, on the reverse strand, counting down.
TAGAAAGCTACCAAATGCAAACTCTAGGAATTAATGCCATTGCTGGTGCTATAAGAAATGTGTTGTATTCACCGATGAACTGAAGAAGGGCCTACAGGACTAAATAAAGCCAGAAGAGTTCAGGAATATAATGCTACTACTGAACCCTACTCATAAACTGTGTAGAATCCTGGATCCTCTTACAGAGACATGTCATGGAGTAATGCTGTCTCCATTTACTAGCAACCTAGTTGTAGAGTATTCATACAGAAGTCAGTAAATAAATCTAGAAACAATGGACTTTACTGAGCCAACATTATAATTGCTGTTATTGCTATTATTGTTGTTGTTCTTATTGATGCTTTTAAGATAGTATGTTACCATAACTACCATTATAATTAGTTTAATTGTAAAGGCTAGCTATATAAGTGAAAATCTCTGTAATAAGAGTTCTAAAATACTTCAAGTAATACTAAGATTAGAAGAAGATATAAGTACCAAAAAAGTATTTTTCTGAATATAGATTTGTATAAATCTTGGGGATGGCTTATAATTGATGTTTTTGTAGCACACCAGTGTCTTTTCAAAGAAATCTCATTTCAGAGGTGTGGCCAGTATTCTGGCCAATACAGGAATATCGTCATTTTCCTTAAGGTTACCACTCTAATGGAATTTGATCTATATAACAAATGAGAAATACCACCTACTTCTTGGTGAGCCAAACAGCCTCTGAGAGACTCAGCACAGGAAGTGAATTAACTGTTCTTGTCATATTGCAAAATGCTCATAAGGCATAGAGACCAGGTTGTCTGTTCGATTATGGCTTGAAAGTTTTGGGTGCTTAAAGTATAGAAAAACAAAAACAAAAAGCAGGCCATGTAGAAAGGAACCAAATGACCTCATCTCCTAAGTATGCTGTTTGCTTTCTCTATATAACTATTCTACATCACCATACTCAAGTACAAATTAGTCATTAAGGATCATTAGGAGAAGAGTCACTAAGATTCAAATTTTGTCCAACAGGGCCAAATTTCCCTAGCTTTTCCTACTGCTGTTAGCACTATACTTAAGGGTACTATATGGCAGTTAATCAACATAGAGGGGCACCTGTTAATGTCTCTATTTTCTTCCCTTTTATTTAAACCAATTGGATGGAAATATATAGCAAAAATTCTTCCTCATACTTGTATTTACAATATGATGTTAAGTGTCAAAATACACAGTTTATGAAGTATTCTTAAATGCTCTGGTTGAATTAACTAAATTTGTTGATATTTTGTGTTTTTACATGTATCTTTAAATCACATTACAGAAGAAATTCTACATGATGATTACATTGGATTTGTGATTATATAAAATATATTTTACTAAAAAAAATCTGAAAGAACAACAGCTCAAGGATATCAAGAGAATCAATGAGAATAAATTTGAAAGAAGGTACATATACTAAAATAAGGTCAAAATGGGTGTTATGATACATAAGTTAAGAGACCATGGAATAATTTTATGTCAGATTTATGGAGAGAGGAAGAATTTAAGGCCAGAGAAGATATGGAGAGCAATACAAAATGTAAAATATATAACTTTGAGTATATACATTTAAAAAGCTTTTGTACAAACAAAACTAATGCCACCAAGATTATAAGGAAACACAAAACTGGGAAAGAATTTTTAAACAAGTATCTCTGATAAAAGCCTCATTTCTCAATATAGTGAACTAAGTAAAATGTATAAAAATACAAGTCATTTCCCAATTGATAAATAGTCAAGGGATATGAACAGGTAGTTTTCAGACAAAGAGATTGAAGCTATCTATAGTCATTAAAAATGCTATAAATCATGATTGATTAGAGAAATTGAAATTAAAACAACTCTGAGATATCACCCCACATCTATCAAAGTGGAAAATATAACAAAAAAGGAAACTATGGATTTTGGAGGGGATGTGGGAAAAATGGGATGATAATCCACTGTTGGTCAAGTTGTGAATGGATTTAATCATTCTCAAGAGCAATTTGGAACTCTGCAACCCTTTGATCCAGCAATACTGATGCTAGGTTTATATCCCAAAGAAAACAAAAAAAAAGAAAAAGACCTATTTGTACAAAAATATTTATAGTAATTCTTTTTGTGGTGATTAAGAATTGGAAACCAAAGGAATGTCCATCAACTGAGGAATATGATGGTGATGGAATATTATTGTGCTATAAGAAATGACAAAGGGCAGATAGGTGGTGCAGTGGATAAAGTACCGGCCCTGGATTCAGGAGAACCTGAGTTCAAATCTGGCCTCAGACACTTGACACTTAATAGCTGTGTGACCCTGGGCAAGTCACTTAACTCCAATTGCCTCACTAAAAAAAAATAAAATAAAAAATAAAAATAAAAATAAAAAAGGGAGGAAATGGTACAAAGAGTTTGGAGAAGACAGTAAGAAAAGAGACAGACAGAAGAGGGCAGCATACGGCAGTTGGGAGAGGCCAAAAGATTAAGAGAAAAGGAGATAGTATGGTGGTTGGAGAAAGTGCTATGATACAGAGAAGCTTAGAGACACCAGGAGGTTAGCAACAGAGATGAAGACACTAAGGGGCTTTTCAGGGAAGTCGACAAAGTGAAAGGGGCTTGGAGTTAGAAGTGAAAGTCAAGCAGGGAAGCTGGAGTGAAGGAGAAAAAGAGTGAAAGTTAGAGAAAGGTGGAGCATACCCTAAGGCAAGAGGCAGCAACCAGCCCTTATTTTATTAAAAGCAGACAGGTTGCATAATTTGTATTTCTTAACCCTTATCTTTTACATTTATTTTTATAAATAAATTATGCTTTGATTATTTAATTAAGAGTCTTCTTAATTATTTGCTTATCGATTTGGGGAGTGGAGCAATGTGGAGAAATTTTATAAATGGCCCATATTAAATTAATAGAACTCAGATAGCCAGACAGTAAAAAGTCCCCAGATTAGTCCTCCAGTAAGATTAGGCCCCCAGTCAGGTTAGACACCAGCAGTAACTAAATTAAAATATTCTTACATTTGAATGGCGACCGTGAAGGGACTTATGACCCAATTGTAATTTTTCTAAACTTATAATTTTTCATATAGATATAATATTTCATATAATTACAGTTATAAATTTTTCAGGTTAGTTTTAGTTAATAATTTTTTTTTTTTACATATTGATTGGCAAGCCATAAGGAGTTTCTAACCTAACCCGGTAAGTTGTTTTTTTTTAAAGGGACACTAGAAAATTTTATTTTTTATAAAAAGAAAAAAATATATTTTCTACCCTCTGCCTCCCTTAATTTCAAAAGCCTCTTAAGCCTTATAGTTTTTTGGTTTATTGCTGTTTTTTTTTTTTTTTGCTAGCAGAGAAAAGCCTTAGCGTTTATATTGAAATGTGACTGAATATTTGTTTTATCTCTTGCCTTTTTTCATAGGGTTGTTCTGGGACCACATGTCTGTTTTACCCATTGAGCCCATGCTCAATATTACTGGGAGCATTTTGGTGGAATTTGAGCCTTACTATGACAGTATGGTAATAGTTCTAGTAATTGTAGTTTTTCTTCTTTCCATTACTAATATTATAGCATGGTATTTTCTTATAAAACTGTGGAGAGAAAGGAAGAATTGTACCCATAGTAAGCCATGTATTCAGAGGGATTCCAGAACTCCTTCTGCTAGAAATAACCTGAGTTCACAAAAAGGATGTTGACCAATCTTTAAAATCAGGTCAGCAGAAGACCTCCATGCAGGATGCTGTTAAACATATTCACAGAAGCATCCTAGCACCAGCACTCTCAGATCAAACAGTTAAACATCAATATGAAACCCCTAACATGTGTCAATATTGTGAGAAGCAAGGACACTTGTTGAGAGAGTGTAGAACTAGAAGGTATGAACTGAAACGAGTAATGACCGAAAGCCTCAAAGATTTTTTTAGGGAAAATAGGAATAATCAGAGAAACTTTTACCAGAGATGGAACAACCAAGGCAATTAATTACAGGCCTTATTACCAATAGAATCAGAATAACTTTAGAAGACCCTATCAGGAAGGTACAGAAGGATAGAACTGGGGCAGTTATAGGCTTTATTATAAAAAAAATCAAAATAGATATAGATCAAAGATGGCGGAGAGGAAGCAGCAAGCTGCCTGAGCTCTCCTTCTGTTCCCTCAAAACGAACATTAAATCAAGCCTCTGGACAGATTCTGAAACTACAGAACCTGCAAAGAGACAGAGAGACACAGTCCTCCAACCAGAGATAATTTAGAAGACTTCAGGAAAAGGTCGGTCTGACTCGGGCAAAAGGGAGGCCCAGCGCAGGGCAGCAACCCAGCGCCGAGGGGGTCGGGGCAAGTCAGCAGGAGCTGCAAGCCACAGCCGAACAACTGAGGCTCCAGGAAACTGGCTCAAAAATCTGGTGGCCAAGAAGGACAGTGGGAAAACCTACCTGCACCGGCCGAGAGGGCCACGAACAGCGGGATCAGACGCCGGGGTCTGGCGCCTGGTTGGCCGAGCGCAATCAGACAGGAAGTGCAGGGCAAGGGATCTTCACACACCATAAAGGCCTCAGAGTAAAAGCCCGGTCACACAGCATCTATACACCTGCACAAGAAGCCCAAAACAGGGACCCTGGTGCCCCCAGAGCAGACCTCAACTTAAAGAATAAATAAATAAGCTCCAATAATGAGTAAGAAGCAAAAAAGAGCCCTCTCCATTGAGAGCTTCTGTATCAATAGGGAAGAAGCCAACACAAACTCAGATGAGGACAATAGCCTCAAATTGGCTACATCTGAAGCCTCACAAGGGAAGGTGAATTGGTCTCAAGAACAAAAAACCTTCCTGGAAGAGCTCAAAAAGGATTTTAAAAATCAATTGAGGGGCAGCTAGATGGCGCAGTGGATAAAGCACCGGCCCTGGATTCAGTAGTACCTGAGTTCAAATCCGGCCTCAGACACTTAACACTTACTAGCTGTGTGACCCTGGGCAAGTCACTTAACCCCAATTGCCTTACTTTAAAAAAAAAAATCAATTGAGAGAGGTAGAAGAAAAAATGGGGAGAGAAATGAAAGCAAAACAAAAAAACTATGAAAAAAGAATCAGCAGCTTGGAAAAGGAAGCTGAAGAAAACAAAGCCTTAAAAAATTCATTTGGCCAAATGGAAAAAAAGCTACATAATCTCACTGAAGAAATCAATACCTTAAAAAATTCACTTAGTCAAATGGAAAAAAAGGTGCATAATCTCACTGAAGAAAACAATGCCTTAAAAATTAAAGTGGGACAGTTGGAAGATAAGGAATCCATGAGACACCAAGAATCAGTCAAGCAGAATAAAAGAAATGAAAAAATAGAAGAAAATGTGAAATACCTCATTGGAAAGACAACTGATCTGGAAAACAGATCGAGGAGAGACAATTTGAGAATCATTGGACTGCCTGAAAGCCATGACCAGAAAAAGAATCTAGACACCATATTCCAGGAAATTATTAAGGAGAACTGCCCTGATATCATAGAATCAGAGGATAAAATCATCATTGAAAGAATCCACCGATCACCTCCTGAAAGAGACCCCAAAAGGAAAACTCCAAGGAATACTGTAGCCAAATTCCAGAATTATCAGGTGAAGGAGAAAATACTCCAAGCAGCCAGAAAGAAGCAATTTAAATATCATGGAGCCACAGTCAGGATTGCTCAGGACCTGGCAGCTTCAACATTAAAGGACCGCAAGGCTTGGAATATGATATTCCGGAAGGCAAAGGAGCTTGGATTGCAGCCGAGAATCTACTACCCAGCAAAAATGTGCATTTTCTTTCAGGGGAAAAGATGGACATTTAATGACATTGGGGAATTTCAATCTTTCCTGGTGAAAAGACCAGAACTGAATAGAAAATTTGATCTCAACATACAAGACTCAAGAGAAGTTTAAAAAGGTAAACAGAGGGGGAAAAAAAAAAGTTACCCTATTAGGTTAAACTGTTTATATCCCTACACAGGAAGATAATATTCATAACTCTTAAGAACTGTAAATGTATTTGGGCAGAGAGAAGGACTTTATATAGAGGGTATAAATATAAATTGTCTTTGATGTGATGATACAAAAGAATTAAGGGGTTAAAAAGGGAGTCTATGGGGAGGAGAGGAAAGGGGAGGTGGAATGGGATGAATTATATCATATGAAGAGGTGGAAAAAAACCTATTACAATAGAGGGAAAGAAAGGAGGGGGGAACATGGTTTCAACCCTATTCTCATTAGATTTGACTCAAAGAGGGAATAACATATACGTTCATTGGGATAAAGAAACTTAACTCATTCTTTAGGGAAACAAAAGGGGAAGGGAAAGGGGGGGACTGATAGAAGGGAGGACAAAAGCAAGGGAGAAAAGGGTAAAGAAAAGAGAGGGGGGTGATAAAAAGGGAGGGCAGATCGGGGGAGGCAGGGGTAAGAAGTAAAACATCGGTGAGGAGGAATAGGGTGAAAGAAGGGGGGAAAAGTACAAAGGGGGTAAATAGAATGGAGGGGAATAGACAGTCAGTAATAATAACTGTGAATGTGAATGGGATGAACTCTGCTATAAAACAGAAGCGAATTGCAGAGTGGATTAAAAACCAGAACCCTACAATATGCTGTTTACAAGAAACATATTTGAAGCAGAGAGAAAGACACAGAGTAAAGGTAAAAGGCTGGAGCAGAATATATTATGCCTCAGCTAAAGTAAAAAAGGCAGGGGTAGCAATCCTTATCTCAGACAAAGTGCAGGCAAAAATAGATCTCATTAAAAGAGATAAGGAAGGAAATTACATCTTACTTAAAGGTACTATAGATAATGAAGTAATATCAATATTAAATATGTATGCGCCAAGTGGTATAGCATCCAAGTTCTTAGAGGAGAAGTTAAATGAGTTACAAGAGGAATTAGATAGTAATACTCTACTAGTGGGGGATCTGAATCTCCCCCTCTCAGAATTAGATAAATCTAGCCAAAAAATAAATAAGAAAGAAGTGAAAGAGGTGAATAGATTACTAGAAAAGTTAGACATGATAGATGTCTGGAGAAAATTGAATGGGGATAGAAAGGAATATACCTTTTTCTCAGCAGTACATGGCACATTTTCAAACATTGACCATGTATTAGGGCACAAAAACATCATAGTCAAATGTAGAAAGGCAGAAATAGTAAATGCATCCTTCTCAGATCATGATGCAATAAAAATTACATGTAAGAAAGAGCCAGGGAAAAGTAGAATGAAAATCAATTGGAAACTAAATAATTTCATTCTAAAGAATGAATGGGCCAAACTAGAAATCATAGAAACAATCAATAACTTTATCCAAGAGAATGACAATGATGAGACAACATACCAAAATCTATGGGATGCAGCCAAAGCAGTGCTTAGGGGAAAATTTATAGCTGTAAATGCTTACATGAATAAGAAAGAGAAAGAGGAGATTAATGAATTGGGCATGCAACTTAAAAAGCTAGAAAAAGAACACATTAGAAATCCCCAATTAGATACTAAATTAGAGATCCTGAAAATTAAAGGAGAAATTAATAAGATTGAAAGCAAAAAAACTATAGAATTAATCAATAAAACTAAGAGCTAGTTTTGTGAAAAAAACCAATAAAATAGATAAAATATTGGTTAATTTGATTAAAAAAAAGAAAGAAGAAAACCAAATTACCAGTATCAAAAATGAAAAGGGTGATGTTACCACCAATGAAGTGGAAATTAAAGCAATAATTAGGAAATATTTTGCCCAACTCTATGCCAATAAATTTGACAATCTAAATGAAATGGATGAATATTTGCAAAAATACAAATTGCCCAGGTTAACTGAAGAGAAAATAAAATCCTTAAATAAACCCATATTAGAAAAAGAAATTGATCAAGCTATTAATGAACTCCCTAAGAAAAATTCCCCAGGGCCAGATGGGTTTACGGGTGAATTTTACCAAACATTTAAAGAACAATTAATTCCAATATTATACAAATTATTTGGAAAAATAGGTGAAGAAGGAGTTCTACCAAATTCATTTTATGACACAAATATGGTGGTGATACCAAAACCAGGCAAAGCAAAAACAGAGAAAGAAAATTATAGACCAATTTCACTAATGAATATTGATGCTAAAATCTTAAATAAGATATTAGCAAGGAGATTACAGCAAGTGATCACCAGGATAATACACTATGACCAGGTGGGATTTATACCAGGAATGCAGGGCTGGTTCAACATTAGGAAAACTATTAACATAATCAACCACATCAATAAGAAAACTAACCAAAATCATATGATTATTTCAATAGATGCAGAGAAAGCTTTTGACAAAGTACAGCACCCATTCCTAATAAAAACACTAGAGAGTTTAGGAATAGGAGGAGCTTTCCTTAGAATAATAAACAGTATCTACCTAAAGCCATCAGCAAGTATTATATGCAATGGAGATAAATTAGAGGCCTTCCCAATAAGATCAGGGGTGAAACAGGGATGTCCATTATCACCCCTATTATTTAATATTGTTCTAGAAATGTTAGCTTTAGCAATCAGAGAAGAGAAGGGAATTAAAGGAATTAGAATAGGCAAGGAGGAAACAAAACTATCACTCTTTGCAGATGATATGATGGTATACTTAAGGAATCCTCGAGAATCAAGTCAAAAATTACTTGAAACAATTAACAACTTTAGCAAAGTAGCAGGATATAAAATAAATCCACATAAATCATCAGCATTTCTATACATGACCAACAAAGTCCAGCAGCAAGAGATAGAAAGAGAAATTCCATTTAAAGTAATGGTAGATAATATAAAATACTTGGGAGTCTACTTGCCAAGACAAACCCAGGAACTCTATGAACACAACTACCAAACACTCTTCACACAAATCAAATCAGATCTAAATAATTGGAAAGATATCAATTGCTCATGGATAGGCAGAGCTAATATAGTAAAAATGACAATACTGCCTAAATTAATTTACTTATTCAGTGCCATACCAATCAGACTACCTAAAAATTATTTTATACAGCTAGAAAAAATAATAACAAAATTCATCTGGAAAAACAAAAAAATCAAGAATATCCAGGGAAATAATGAAAAAAAATTCACAGGAAGGTGGGTTAGCGGTACCAAACCTGGAGCTTTACTATAAAGCGGCAGTCATCAAAACTATCTGGTACTGGCTAAAAAATAGAGTGGTAGATCAATGGAATAGGCTAGGCTCAGGAAATGCAGTAGTAAATGACACTAGCAATGTAGTGTTTGATAAACCCAAAGACTCCAGCTTCTGGAATAGGAACTCAGTATTTGACAAAAACTGCTGGGAAAACTGGAAGATAGTATGGCAGAAATTAGGCGTAGACCAACATCTTACACCTTATACTAAAATAAGGTCAAAATGGATACATGATTTAGACATAAGAGGTGATACCATAGGTAAATTAGGAGAGATAGGAATAGTGTACCTATCAGATCTTTGGAAAGGAAAACAGTTTTTGACCAAACAAGAGATAGAGTATATTATAAAATGCAAAATGGATGATTTTGATTATATTAAATTTAAAAAATTTTGTACAAACAGAAGCAATGCATCCAAAATTGGAAGGGAGGCAGAAAGCTGGGAAACAATTTTTGAGGCCAGTGCTTCTGATAAAGGCCTCATCTCTAAAATATATAGGGAATTAAATCAAATTTATAAGAATCCAAGTCATTCCCCAATTGAGAAATGGTCAAAGGATATGAACAGGCAGTTTTCTGATGAAGAAACCAAAGCTATCTATTCCCATATGAAAAAATGCTCTAAATCTCTAATGATTAGAGAGATGCAAATTAAAACAACTCTGAGGTACCACCTGACACCTATCAGATTGGCTAAAATGACAAAAAAGGAAGATAATAAATGTTGGAGAGGCTGTGGGAAAATTGGAACACTAATGCTTTGTTGGTGGAGCTGTGAGCTGATCCAACCATTCTGGAGAGCAATTTGGAATTATGCCCAAAGGGCGATAAAGCTGTGCATACCCTTTGACCCAGCAATCCCACTTTTAGGTCTTTTGCCCAAAGAAATCATGGAAGGGGGAAAGGGACCCACATGTACAAAAATATTTATAGCTGCTCTTTACGTGGTAGCAAGGAATTGGAAGTTGAGGGGGTGCCCATCAATTGGGGAATGGCTGGACAAGTTGTGGTATATGAATACAATGGAATACTATTGTGCTGTAAGAAATGATGAGCAGGAAGAGTTCAGAGAAACCTGGAGGGTCTTACGTGAGCTGATGATGAGTGAGATGAGCAGAACCAGAAGAACATTGTACACAGTATCATCAACATTGAGTGTTGACCTACTGTGATGGACTATATTCTTCTCACCAATGCAATGGTACAGAAGAGTTCCAGGGAACTCATGATAGAAGAGGATCTCCAAATCCAAGAAAAAAAAAAGAAAGAAAGAACTGTGGAGTATAGATGCTGATTGAACCATATTATTTCTTTTGTTTTGGGTGCTGTTGTTTTTTTTTTTCTATTTTGAGGTTTTGCATCACTGCTCTGATTCTTTCTCTTGTAACAGGATTAATGCAGAAATAGGATTAATGTTATTATGTGTATATATATATATATATATATGTGTGTGTATATATATATATATGTATATGTATAGAGATATATAGATATAACCTATATCAGATTACCTGCTGTCTAGGGGAGGGGTGAGGGAGGGGAGGGAGGGAGAAAAATCTGAAATTGTAAAGCATGTATAAACAAAAGTTGAGAACTATCTTTACATGGAACAGAAAAAATAAAATACCTCATACATTAAAAAAAAATAGATATAGATCCATTGATGTAAATACAGATAGGTGGAGTCAAAACAGTTATAGGCCTTTTCAGAAAGATATAAAGGAACAAAATGAGGACCCTCTCAAAAGGGTACAGATCAGGGAAATATAGAGAAGTGACAGTGTAGAGGGGAGGAGACAACAATAAATACTGAAAATTTTATTTTTCCAGACTTTAAATACATTAACCCTTTCATTATATTCCATTCTCCTCCCCAGAATAACGAACCTCATGTGACCCTCAAAGTTGGGGACACATATTATGATTGCTTATTAGAAGCCCAAAGAGTGGCATAATTAACTAAGAAGCAACTAAGGGACATTCTGGGAGTAGCTGGGTATTGCAGGCAATGGATACCCTCTTTTGGTGAAATTGCTAAGCCTCTTATGGCTCTAACAAAAAATTCTTTCCAGGTATCATTACAGCTGGATTCCCAGCATCTTTCAGCTGTAGCAGAATTGAACTAGCCTGCTGGTATTGCTGTTCCTCTTCCTGCTTGGCCCCAGTCTAGTCTTTATCATTTCATTCCACCTGAACCATGTGTAGGCGAAGAACTTCATCACCAAGAGCATATGGCTCTAACTTCTAAAAACGATTATTGAACCTTCAACTTCTAAAAAGTGTTACAGAATCCTATTATTTGATTTGTAAGATGATGAACATTGAGTCTCGCTGATGTTTTTAGTTTTTTGGTAAATTGTTTATCCCTTCAAGTATGCTGATATTTTAGTTCTTTTTGTTAAATTGTTTATCAATTTAAGTATCTATTATTGTCATTGTACTAGAAAGAGAATTTTATGGACAAAATGATGTTGCTTAATGAAGATTTTGTAATAATGTTTACTATTACTAGTCATTTATATTCATTTATCATTTAAATGCCATTGTGACTATGTATATAGCTTTTATTATCCTTAATGAAAGAGTAGTAATTTTTGTTTGTATTGGTCATTATGCCTTTCCCAATTGACTCTGGATATGGTTTGGAATTATTGTATATATTGCAAGTGAGTATTTAGTTATGCAGCATAACATGCATTTTTACCATCATATTGTCTTTGGTGAAATTAATATGAGATTTATGAATTATGGAAACTTACTATTTCAGAGACTAATTGCTCTTACACTGAACTTGATGGAGATGATTCCACTCCATGATGCAGGCCTTGGAGAAAATATATGTACAACACGAGGAGAGACACGAGGAGCCCTGAGGAGGCTGAGAGAACAGCCATTCAGTGAAACCTGGAGGCAGGATTCCCTTAGTCCAAATACATTCAGTAAGTTCATAGTTTGCTGATAATAGCAGCTATGTAGGGCACATCTCTCACTCAAAAAAAAAAAAAAAATGGCCTGGTGTCATGGAAACTCCAGCCCATGCACTTGGTGTAACTTAATTTGACTGTTTCATTCAGTCTGGTGGCATAGTTAGAATGCATCCATCTGAGGCCCAGCACAATTACTGGATGTCTATGCACCACAAGATGTCGTATGGTAATCTTTCCATAACATTTTCGTGTGTCATCACGGACACATTTCTAAATTTGGCCTTGATCCAGATATATAGTGGTAAAAAGTGTTAGTAAAGTCATAACTGTCTCAATTTTCTATTGCTTATGGATATAAACATCCTCTAAAAGGGGGGACTACAATATGTTGTATATGTATCAAGTCTAAATTTGTTTTGTTTATTTTAAAGAACTTTCACCATTTTTTGAAGAAATTTCATTATTCAATTTGACCATTTTGGGACAATGTATGCTAAAAAGTACTGAAAGCTCAGCAATCCCAGGTACAACCAGCAGTACCAGAGACAGCCAGCAGTATCCAGAGACAACCAGAGTCCAGACCAGAGTCCAGTTCCCCTGATGACATCTCAACACCCCTTAGAAGACAAGAGTTAAAAGAACTTTAAATGGACATTTTTGTTTCTTTCCACATACACCATCTGTAATGTATATTTTCTACAGAGGCCTTCCCTCTGTGGACATTGTCAAAGCACGATTCCATGAGAGATTGCCCCACTGGACAAAATTTTCTTTTCCTGTGTTGTTATAGGCATTGTGTCCTAGCATAGGTTATGGTATTTTGTTTTGCTGCTTCATCAAGGAAACACACTGTTTTTTGTCCAAGCAAAGGGGGGACTGTGGGAATTTATTTTGATTTGGGGACCCTGCTTTTGGGCTGAGATTAAAAAGCCTTACGCTCTCAGGGTTTTTTTCTATGTGAAGGGCTGGTGTCCCTCCCCCTCCACTTCAGCTGAGCCAAAAAAGCCCTGTGGGCTTTTCAGGATGCCAGGTCAGACAGCTAGGAAAAAAAAAAAGCCCCAGCTTCCTACACCCTGAGGGGCGCTGCTCCAGAGATCCTAGGCTTGTCCTGCCAGGCCCTAGCAGAAGTCCCAGGTGTGCAGCAGGGGGCACAGGCCCCTCAAGTCCCACTGGGCACAGCCCTAGTGTGCCAGTGGATTAGCTGGGCATGTGTAGGGGTGCAGAGAGCCTGAGGTTTGAGGGGAAAGAAGGAACATATATATAGGAGAGCTAGTGAGACAGGGAAGGGGAACAGCAGAGGACTAGGAGGACTCAAGAAGGCCAGAAGATTAAGAGAAGAGAAGGACTCCTGAGGATAGAGGAAGAAAGAAAGGAGATAGACAGAGGAAGGAGTGGTAGGGAGTAAGGGGCTTTTCAGGAGTTCATCGCTATGGTAGTGAGAGAAAAGTTAAAGAGTGAAGCAGGGGGCTATTCAATGGGGCCGGTCAGCACAGAGGAAGGGACAGTACAAAGAGGTTGGAGAAAGTGAAAGTTGGAGAAAGCTGGAGCATACCCTAAGGCAAGAGGCAGCAAAGGCCCTTATTAAAATCAGAGAGGTAGTATAATTTGCATTTCTTAACCCTTATTGTTTACACTGATTTTTATAAATAAATTTTGCTTTGATTATTTAATTTAGAGATTTCCTAATCTTTTGCTTATCATTTTGGGAGTGGAGCAGTGTGGAGGAATTTTTAAACAGCCCATACTAAATTAATAGCAGTCAGATAGCCAGTGAATCAAACATCCACAGATTAGTCATTAGTCCCCATTAAGATTAGGCCCCCCAGTCAGATTTAGGCCCTAGTTAGTAAAAATAATTCTTCAGATGTGGTACCCTAGACAAGTTGTTCAATCTCTATCTGACTCAGTTTCCTCACCTGTAATATGGGGATAATAATAGCACCCACCTCCCAGGGTTGTTGTGAGGATCAAATGAAATAATATTGTAAAGCAATAGGCACAGTGTCTGACATATAAGTGCTATATAAATGTTAGTTATTATCATTATAATCATTATTATTGTTGTTGTCATAAATGTGCTATTTTTATAACAATTTAATTTTTAAATATATTGCCTTTTCCTGCCATCTCCCAGCCAAGGAATAATCTTACACAAGATAGATAGATGATAGACAGATAGACAGACAGACAGACAGGCAGATGATGGATGGACCTTTGGACAGACAGAAAAAATATGTAAAAAGAAAGAGAAGAGAAATATTCCTTTCTAAAATTACCTTACATATCAAACAATTCAGACAATATAATCAATGTTCTACAATCATACTCTTCTACTATTAAAGAGAAGGGGTGGAGGTACATTGTCTTATCTATTAAAACTATGGATACCCAAGGTTTAACTTAGACATTAGTAAGCTAGAGAGTATCCATAGGAGAAAACTAGGGGTTGTCATATGAGACATGTAATATGAGGATTAGTTAAGGAAATTTAACCTTAAGAAGTATAGGACACTTCCAGGGTGAAGCCAAGACGGGGGAAGAAAGGCAGTGAGCTCTCAAACTCACGACACAATCACTCCAGAAAACATCCAAATAATGCCATAGGACAATTTCTGGAACAGCAAAATCCTCAGAAGAATGTGGTGAGATTGTTTTCCAACCAAGGACAGCTTGGAAGGTTGGAAAGAGGGAACTTCTGTGCTGAGGCATAAGTGGAGTCCAACCCCACCATCACGCTGACACAGATCCAGTCCCAGGAAGGCTTCACCAGAGAAAGAGACCCCCAGAGTCTCTGAATCAGCTGCAGCACCAGAGTTGTCTGGAACTAAGCTCACAGGTTGGTTAGAGGGCTGCGCCCTAGGCACAGGGGAGACTACAGCAGTATCTGCTGGTGCAGAGGTAGAACTTGGGTTTTTCACCACTGCTGGGAACCAGAAGGTAGGCTTGAATAGCAGTGGCCCAGATTAGGGAGGAGCACAGGCTCATCAGAGCTGACAATCCACAGCACACAAAGCTAGTTGATTAGCAAGTTGATCTGGGGTTATATATAGACCAGGGAATAAGCCAAGTGAGTGAAGAACCTGCTCCTCCTTAAATCATACCACCTGTGACCTTCTGAAGCTTGGAATACTGCAGCCTGGAAACAGTGCCCCACTTCAAGGAACTAAAAGTCAAGTAAAAGAAAAGCAAGATGAGCAGACAGAGAAAGGTGAGGACCATAGAAAGTTTCTTTAGTTACAAGGAAGATCAAGATGCACCTTTAGAGGAAGATGTCAATGTCAGGGCCCCTATATCTAAAGCTTCCAAGAAAAATATGAATTGGTCTCAGGCCACAGAGGTGCTCAAAAGGGACTTTGAAGTTAAAGTTAGAGAGGTAGAAGAAAAAATGGGAAGAGAAATAAGGGTGATGCAGAAAAGACATGAGAAAAAAGTCCACAGCTTGAAAACCCAAATGGGGAAGCTCTCTGACTAAAATAATTGCCTAAGAATTGGTATTGAACAAATGGAAACTAGTGACTTTATGAGAAACCAAGACACAATAAAGCAAATCCAAATGAATAAAAAAAATAGAGGGCAATGTGAAATATCTTCTTGGAAAAACTGATGACCTGGAAAATAGATCCAGGAGAGATAATTTGAAAATTACTTGAAAACCGTCATCAAAGAAAGAGCTACCACTCTGTTCTCCTTAGTAACTGTCAGGGAAAATTTCCCTGATATTCTAGAAGCAGAAGGTAAAATAGAAATTTAAAGAATCCACTGATCACCTCCTGAAAGAGATCCCAAAAGGAAAATTCCCAGGAATATTATAGCCAAATTACAGAGCTCCCAGGTTAAGAAGAAAATATTTTAAGCTGCCAAAAAGATAGAATTCAAGTACTGTGGAGCCCCAGTCAGGATATCACAAGATCTAGCAGCTTCCACATTAAAGGATTGGAGGGCATGGAATATGATATTCCAGAGGGCAAAGGAATTGGAATTACAGCCAAGAATCATGTATCCAGCAAAATTAAATATAATCTTTCAGAGGAAAAATGGGACTTCAATGAAATAGAGGATTTTCAGGTATTCGTGATGAAAAGACCTGAACTGAATGGAAAATTTGACTTTCAAATATAAGACCCTAGAGAACCATATAAAGTGGAGTTGGGGGACATACCTGGGGTCATGAAGTGGGTGATTGTCTTGTGTCTGAGACTGGGTTTTGGTTAGGATCCCCCTGGGTTCAGGGTGGATGCTTTGTCTACTGTGTCACTTAGCTGCCCCATGATGACATCTTTAGGGTAAAATTGAGGGGTGAGGGGAATGCACTGGGGGAGGGGGAAGGGCAGAGTTAGCATGGGGTGAAATCCCACATGAAAGAAACAGGAAAGGCCTTATGGAGGATGGAAGAAATGGAGGAGAAGCAGGGCAGTAAATGAATTTTACACTAATCAGAATAGGCTCAAAGACCTTAATCTCATCAGAGTTGTCTCAAGTAGGGAATAACATACACACTCGATTTGGTGGAGGAATCTATCTAACCCTGCATGAAAATAGGAGGGGAAGGGGATAAAGAGGGAGGGGCAAAAAAAGGGAGGGCAGATTGGGGGAGGGGAGAGACAGAAGAAAATCCCTTTTGAAGAGGGATAGGATGAAAGAAGAAAGATAATAGAGCAAATATCATGGGGAAGGCAATAGGATGGAGGGAAACAACTAACAATAGCAATTGTGAAAAAGAGAAAAGGTGGAAAAATTGTCCAAAAAATATTTATAGCAACTCTTCGTGGTGGCTAAGAATTGGGAATCAAGGGAATGTCCAGTTTAGGAATGACTAAAGATACTCTAGTATATGATTATAGTGGAATGGTATTGTGCTATAGGAAATGACAAACAGGATGATTCCATAAAAACCTGGAATGATTCATATGAACTGATGTATAGTGAAGTGAGAAGAACTGGGAGGGCATTGTGCATAGTGACAACAGTATTGTTTGATGAGCAATTATGAATGACAACTACTCTCAGCAATACAATGATCCAAGACAATGCCAAGGGACTAAAGATGAATTATAATATCCATCCCCATAGAACGAACTGGAAAAAAATGTTCACTTTTGGATTGTAAATATATAACCTATATCAGATTGGTTGTTGTCTTGTGGAGGGGGGAGGAAAGGGAGGGAGGGAGAAAAATTTGGAACTCTAAATCTCATGAAAATGAATGCTGAAAACTACACTTACATGTAACTGGAAACAATAAAATAAATATTTGTTGCATTGAAAAGAAAATAGGAATAATAATTATAGCATCCACCGCACAAAAAAAAGTATATGATAATCATCTTCAAGTATTGGCAGGATTGTCAATCTGGTTAAAGGATTATGTGCACTCTCTAATGCCATAGGGTGAAATCAGTATCAGTAAATGGAAGAAAGAGGAAAGTTTAGTCTTGATGTCAGGGGAAAAAAATTCTAACAGTTTTTCAAAAGTAGATTATTTCTCCTTCTTAGAGGTTTTCAAAGAAAGGCTGGACAACCAATTGAAGAGAGAATAACTAAATGAAAGTAGTGTTTAGTACTGTCAAAAGATCAAAGAAGTCAAGGAAGTTGAAGATAGTAAAGTGGTCACTAGATTTAGCACATAAAAGATTATTGATGACTTTTGTGAGGGCATTTTCATTTGAATAAATCAGAAACGTTATGAGACGAGAGGAGATTAAAGATAGCATCTGTGAAGAAAAATTGGAAGAATATATATGAAGTAAATAATAAAATTTGAGGAACAAGACAGTGAAGGCCAGTGGGCTTCCATCGTCAAAACATTATCTAATCCAACTTGCTCTTCACATTTCCAATTTTTGGCCAAAATTCAAACACAAAGGAATTTCTTCTCTTCTGAGTTCTAGGTTCTGGAATCTTGCTTTACAGTCAGATAAAGCTATTACTTTGAAGTATATGGTTCACACTCAATTTATAAGTGAATGCCCAACACATCAAGGAAACTGCCCAAGCTACACTGTTGATTTGTTTGTTCTAGTTTTAATTTCCCTCTTATTCCTTGTGTACCTACTCTTTCAAATTCTGGGATCCCCCAGACCTATTTCATTCTTGACATGTATTCATTGTATCCCACCTCCCACCCCCACCCCAAAGAGTTTACTCTGAAAAAGTCAGAATAATAACATGACTGAGTTGGGAGTGGGAGAGTATGCAATAAAATGTAAAACTCTATCGAATTCCAGGTAGATGAGCATTTCTTTGATAATGCTGAATTGCTTCTCCATAAGGAGGTTCTAAATCCAAATACCAAATATGCTAACTTCTAGACTGTTTTTTTTTTTAAGTAGGAACAAAATGTCATATATAATGCTATACTGCTATACTTTCCCCAAATCCTTCCCTATTTTCAGTCCCTGCCATTTAAATAAGCTGTGAAATTAAATACAGAGTTGGCTATTTTTAATTTAATTAACTAATTAAGAAAAAGTCATTTAAAGTATTTCAGATGCTACCAGTTATTCAAATAATTTAGCTTTTAAAAAAAGACAAGCATCAAAATAAATCTGTTAAAATATAAAAAAAAAGGGCTTGAAATTATGCTCACAATATACTATTTTGCTTCTTTTCCCAAAAATTTGTCAGTCAAAAATTAGGAAAATCAAAAATGTCAAACATTCTCATCACAAATACTTAGGAATATCAAACGTTTCTTTAGTCTTTTACATTACTGGGCCTATAGACTTTCTCTATTCCTAAATTCAGACATGTGATTTTATTTACATTAGGGCTACATTGTGTCACTAAATCTCTGGAGCACTTCCAATGAAACACAGTCACTTCTCTCATTGTTTGTGTCTTTTGGCTTTCAGCAAGCATGTTATTCACCCCTCAACCTTTGAATCTCTATGGTGAAAGGAGAAGAAAATGCTCGATTTTCCTGTCTTTTTCACTCTAACTTTTCTCTTTCCAGATTTTCTCCCATAGCTATACTGAAATGAAATGGTAACATAGGAAATAAGGATCTTTCCCTCAGAGAATAAAGGAGATTTTTTTTCTTGCCCTTAGGCAAGAGAGGAGCTAGGAAAAGGAAGAAAGAGATGACAAGCAGCCTACCAAAGGGAGTATGAAACCAAGAGATCTCCTGTGCTTACTTTCTTGAGCAAAGGTCTCCATTAACATAGGTCATGGAAACTTCTCACTATCTTGAATCACCTGATTGTAGTCAACCTATTTTTGTGTACAAAGTCTGACTCTCTAAGAAACTTCAAGAACCCGTATGGTTTAGGGCCTGAGGGTATTTAATGAAGTTGATAAATATCGCGTATTTGTTAATGTTATTAATTTAATACTGCTTTAATCATTTTAAGAATGTTTTTCATTTTCAAAGAGGCTCCCTTCCCCCTTAGATGAGTGTCTCAATATATTCTGAAATGATATGTCTGTACTGCTTGTTATTTCTGGAATATCTAGTGATGTCTGGCCAAGGAGACTCACCAGATGTCATGCATCTCCTAAGAAGGCATATTTATTTATTTGATTCTGTACATTGGGCTACAAGACATTTGGATATGCTTGCAGCTTAAAATAGTGTAGTTGCTTAGTATTTTAAATTTTAAAGTTATAAATAAATTGGCAACCATGGCAGCAAAGCATTAAGTATCATAAATTAAGAATCCAAAGGTGGGAGATGTTTGTCTCTGTGCCAGAATTGTGAAAGGGAACTTCCCAAATCAAGATCTTAGACATGGAGTAATTTTGCTATTTTTACCTACCTATATCCACTCTGTAAGGCAATGAAAGTTCTACATAATTAACAGCTATTATTCTTAACATCACCTTAGCAGTATTGTTTGCCCTATGAATCCTCACTATGGTATGAGAAGTTAAAAGATTCTTGAAGGCCATTCAGAACAACCCTCCACATTTTACATGTAATCCCCATCCCAAAGTCCATTAGTATGGAATTATCTCCCCTTTTTTTAGTGAAGATGAGGAGAGGAGAGAGGTTCAGTTCTCAGCCAATTTCAAATGGGAGTCACCCTTCAGGACTCTTCAACTGAGAGGTTTCTTCAAGCATATCATCAAGAAGCCTTCCAGTTTTGAGACAGAATATGAAGTGACCCACCCCACTTCAGTTTGCTGAAAGAAAATATTCTGGGAAGATATGATAGGATCTGACATCTCAATCATGTCTTTACTCCCAGTTTGCTACTCTAGAGACTTTGAGAAGTTTCCCCTCAGGTGAGATCAAGGACATTCTCTCTTGGTTGAGTTGATATATCTTACTCTCCCCTCACTTTGTTTTGTCTAGTATATATTCTTCTATGAATATCTTCTCTGATGTCTGTTTTTCTGTAATTTGGAGGAATTGGTTTCTTTGCTCATTTTGAAACAGGTATTAGTGGGAAAGGGTCAAGTCCTGGGGTATTTGGGGTGTCCCTTTCCCCCAGAGATGACACAGTTATGAAAAGGTAGCTTGAACCAGATAATATCCGCTAGACTAGTAATATTTACAGAATAAGATAGATGTATTTCGATGCCCCCTCTATAAGGAGAACAGAGGGGTAGCCTTTGGTCCTAATATCCTGCTTTCCCTCTTGGCAGAAATAAGAATCTATCTTTGAGAAGAAGCTAGAGATTTCTGTTCTACCTCCCTTGAGCCATATACACAATGACACGATCTTCACCACACATATGAGGCCCATGTATTCTATATCTAGTACATGTAGAATAGGATACTGAGGCTTATGGAGATGAATCGACTTGCTCAAGTCCCAAAGGTAGTAATTATCTTAAGTGATAATTGAACCCTGGTCCTCTGACTCTACATACAGCCAATATACTTTATGCAGTATGATATATCCTCCTCTTAGCAAATATATTGTGATTTGGGTCTTGTCTAATATATTAAATATCCAATTGTATTTATGTCTTAAATTAATTCAATTAATTAAAATTATTCAATTTTCAAGATGCACTAAGTACTAACAATGGAAATAAAAGACAAGGCCAAGAGGAGGGTAGTAAATAAAAGGTTGATTGTCTTTTAAGTTTGTTCTAGAACATGTCTATATTTTCTGACCCCACCCCAATGTTTCACCTACCTCTTAAGACCTAGTGGAAATGTGGTGGCAAATAAATATGTCCCAGATTCTGGGGAAACAATTTTGTCTGGATTCATCCTGAGGTTTCTCTAGGAAATAAAATGTGCTGAAGAATGTCTGAATATAGATGGGAACTCCTATGAGGTGCAAGTTGTCATGTCAGACAAAAACTGTCTTGGGAAGCTCTAAATAAAGGCTGTGTGTGTGTGTGTGTGTGAGAGAGAGAGAGAGAGAGAGAGAGAGAGTCTGTGAGTCTGTTTTTCTTTATGTACATGTTTATATCTGGAGAAATAATTATTAAATTGAAACAAATTGATCAAAAGGTTATAAAAATAATAGTTAATATTTAGAAGATACCTCGCTTTAAGGTTTGCAAATTCTCAAGAACTTTCCATACATTTTTTTTTTTGGTGAGGCAATTGGGGCTAAGTGACCTGCCCAGGGTCACATAGCTAGTAAGTGTCAAGTGTCTGAGGCTGGATTTCAATTCAGGTCCTTCTGACTCCAGGGCTGGTGCTCTATCCACTATGTCACCTAGCTGCCCCCCTTACCATACATTCTTGAATATTATTATCTACCAGGTTAGAGGAAGTAAGGAAATAGAAGTGTCCCTAAAGCACAGCTTCTTAAACTGTGGGTAACAATGTGGGGGTTGCAAAAAATTTGGCAACAATAAAATGTTATGTCTACCTATTTATATACCTATATACCATGGGTCACATAAAAATTTCTCAGGTGAAAATGGGTGGTGAGTGGGAAAAGTTTAAGAAGCCCTGCTTTAAAGGAAGGGACATTAAAGATGAACTATTCTAATAGCCTCACCTTAAAGGTGAAAATAAAAAAAAAAACAAGTTTAAAAAAATCATAGCTTGTGACTTTCCAAGGTCACATAGCAGGTTAGTGTTGAGGTGACACTACCCCTCCACCTCTCATCCAGACTTACTGGTCTGGGCACTTTTCAATTATTTAAATTATATCATCAACAAACATTTGTAAAAAAAAAAAAAAAAGGAAGAAAGAAAGAAAGCTAGGAGAGCACTGGATTCTGCAAGAAATTATAGAGGCAACTTAGGTTAACAGTTTGCAGAAGTGGAATCCAAAATCCAAATGTGATTTCAGGAGCATCCTGAATGATTTAGAGACTACTTTAATAAATGGTTTCTCTATCAAGTCAGTACTTATCAATAAGTCAGTGCACACGCATTTATTAAGTTGTCAGGAACTATGTTAAGTGCTAGTGAGACAAAAGAAAACATGGCCCTTGCCCTCATGAAGCTCACACTCTAATGTGGAATACAATGTGTAAACTTCTGTGTGTATATTTATACATAGTTGTATATATGTAATATGTATATAAGCAAATATAACAGAAACTATATAGTTACATTTTTAAAAAAAGCTTTAAAAAGAGCACTTCATTTCCTATTTGTTTTAATAGCTATCTATTGCAGGACTGTGGTAAGGAGAGGAGACAGAACCATTGATGGCTGGAGGGGTGGAGGTGGCTGGGGAGGCTATACACAAAAACATAGTGTCTTGAGGGAACCAGAGACTTACAACACATCCTTTTCAAGAATTTGCCTGGAGGCAGCCCTGAAATGAACTATATTTCTTTAGGGTATGGCTTCCATTTGTGATTATCCCCTACTTTCAAAATCAAATGTTTTCTACTTGTTCACTAATTGGAGAGAGTGGTGATTTTTCCCCTTGATAACAATCTACAACTAGCATTTATTAAATACCTACTATATTTCACATACTGCACTGGGAATGCCATCAACAAAACCAATGAGCACTTCCTTCTTGGAGCTCCCATTCTACTCCTATGAATATTTTTATTTCTTCAAAGTAGCAACAAACAGGAACCATGGTGCTTGTCTTTTACTGGTAGAAAGAAGATAAAATATTATTATTTGACCAAACCTTGTCAAATTATCAATCTCCCTGAACCTGACAAATCTAAGGTACCAAATGTTAGGAGTCACATGAAGCATTGTCTTTTGTAGAGGAATAGTGATGTCTTATGGCATTGAATTCTTCAGTTTTACTGCCACATGAATTCGATGTAATCAGTTCTTAGCATCTCATACTGACACAACACATTTTCACAGGCTATTGACGAAAATGATACTGCACGGCAGGTAAATATGGCCAAATGACAAATATATGTCTTCAGATTACTAGCCGAGCTTGGGGCATTTTATATACTTAAAACTTTAAGCTGGGTCAGTAATTTCTGAGATAAAGAAGAAAATTAGAGAAGCCTAACTTTTTTAGATCTGTGATATTGTTCTTCTCTAAAAGTAGCAAAGGTAGAAATGTAGTAAAGAATGGCTGTGGATTTAAATAACACAGGACCATGTGCAAACTGTAATGTTTCCTTGTTAACAGCTTTTAATTTACTATCTCATCAACAATCAGCAGTTACAGAGTATACTGTATATGAGCCCTGCTTTCAACTTAGATCATTTAGCTTAACTTGGAAATTACAAATGAATTTATCTGACATGAAAAAGAATATTTTAGAGAATGGCTTTAAAAATCCTGTTGAAACCTTACTGTTAGTAAAAATCTGTCACTGAAGGACATAACCTTTTCTGTCATGATTGCAACTCTCATTGCAAAATGAGAAAATTAAATCACTTGGGAATGCAACAAAAGACAGAAAACTTTAAACTAAATGCCACTCATAACACTACAAAGCTGAGTAAATGATGTTTTGGCTTTGATACAAGAAAACATCTACAGCATTATCTATCATTAAGTAGAAAAATCTGTCAGGTATATTTTTCTTACAATGATTGGTTCTTTCTACCAGGCTGATATTGAGCTGTTTAAACAGTAATTGACACAAATTCAACTTTAACATAAACTTCACAAACTATTTTCAAGATTCACACCAACTGATGACCCAGGATTTCCAAATCAACTAGCCATTTCCAGAACTTTCCCCTTAACCTTGATCCTCAATCTTTGCTACTTACTCACTGATACTAGCAAGAGGCTCTTTTTGCAACCAAAATTTACATTTCTTTATTTTCTTTTGTTTGCTTTTAAAGCACAACATAGTTTCCAGTTTCAGCTATACTGTGATTAAGGTTTGGTTGTTGTTGTTATTGTTATTTGGGGGAGAGAGGATTTATAAAACTAGATTAAAAACAAGAAGTCAATAATGAAAGTCATATCTATTAAGGCGGCCTAATTTTGAAAACAATGAGGAATGGATTTTCAAGTGATTTCAACAAGAAAAGAGAACAATGGTGGTTTAAAAAAAAAGATGGTAGTTTTTAATATCATAGATGGTATTTTAAGTGATCATGGGATGTGAATAATTATCAGCAAAGAAGCCAAGCTTCTTATCTCTATAAAACATGTGAGAGCCTAATCTATATACATATCATAGATATCCTTGATGAAATATGGGAAGGGGATTGGCAAACTTTCCAAGAAATTCTTTGTAGCAGACACACACTTTCATAATCACACAACTGTCTGAAATGGTTCAGATAGCTTGAAAAGACAGTCCTTATTGCTTTTAAAATTGCACTCCCTTCTATGCATAGTTTGAATTATATGAAGAAAAAAGATCTCATTCCCCATTGCCCAATTTCTTCTTTAAGCCCTATGTTGTGCTCTTATTTCTCACTTTTGTAACTATCATCAAGCAATTTCAAATCACTCTGTAGTTGTGACTATGATAAGCTTTAAAAAGAACAGCAAAAAGTGAAGAGATGCAAAGACTCTTCTACTTTGATTATTGTTTATTGAGTATATGAAAACAATGAACTTAGTAGAACAAAATGTAGTCATAAAGACTTTCCTCCAAAAGGTATATCCCATATATATATGTTTATATCATACAGAATTTCTTGGGGGCAGCTAGGTGGCACAGTGATAAAACACAGGCCCTGGATTCAGGAGGACTTGAGTTCAAATTCAGCCTCAGACACTTGATACTTACTAGCTGTGTGATCCTGGACAAGTCACTTAACCCTCATTGCCCTGCAAACAACCCCCCCCCCCCAAAAAAAAAACCAAAACAAACAAACAAAAAAACCCAGAATTCCTTAATAGTTACAAACACAGATATGATTTTATTCAATAATCATCAGATTGTCATAATGTGGTAAAATAATAGAATTTGGCAGATGCCCAAGGGTCCAACTTGATTGACTTAGGAGTGTTTGAAATGGGTGTGAATGATAAACCAATAAGTACCCACTTAAGGTGATTAGATCTTGAGCAACACCTGGCCCACCCTGTCAGACCTTAGTCTAAATTTAGCCCACCCTGAGAAGGAGTGTCCTCAGAGGCTGTGGACTGCGTCATTAACAAGGAACCAATCTCAGTCACACTACTCAAAGGACCTCCCCTTTAGGGGAGGAGAAAAAGGTAGAAAAGAGGACCCCAACAAGAAGTAATATATACTCTCTCACAGACACACTCTCACACACACTGGCACACTTTCTCTCCCTCTGGCTTTGGAGCTGACTAGAGACTCCCATAGAAACTATGGATCCCTGGTGGTGAGTTAAATCCAGCTCTATGAATTAGCTGAGCTAGAAGCAAGTTTGGGGATTGTATAGGTTATGTTTAAAGCCAGGGAAATTATCCATTTTCCTCTTTCCCTATTCCCTTCTCTTTGACTTTATTAATTTCACCTTTGCTGTGTATTTTATTCCCATTAATAAAACCTGATTAATTTGTGGAAAAGAGGCTGCTAAACTCCTTTCTTATTGGCCTGGGAGAAATATCTAAAAAGGTAGTTGGGAAAGGAGGAAGTATTAGAACTAGAGGTCCCTCATTATTTTCTGAACCCCAATATTATGGCAAGCCACCCAATTTACTTTCTTTTTGTTTGTTTGTTTGTTTTTGTTTTGTTTTGTTTTTGTGGGGAAATGGGGGTTAAGTGACTTGCCCAGGGTCACACAGCTAGTAAGTGTCACGCATCCGGGGCCAGATTTGAACTCAGCTACCCCTGAATCCAGGGCTGGTGCTCTATCCACTGCACCACCCAGCCGCCCCCAATTAACTTTCTATATAAAAATTTGGCCATACAATAATCAAGGCAGACATAGAATAGCCAGATATATTTCTTTTCTTTCTTTTTTGCTGGGCAATGAGGGTTAAGTGACTTACCCATGGTCACATAGCTAGTAAGTATCTGAGGCCAGATTTGAATTCAGGTCCTCCTGAACCCAGAGCTGGTGCTCTATCTACTGTGCCACCTAGCTGCCCCCAGATATATTTCTTTCTTTTTTTTTAATTTTTTTTTTTTTTTTAGTGAGGCAATTGGGGTTAAGTGACTTGCCCAGGGTCACAGAGCTAGTAAGTGTTAAGTGTCTGAGGCCGAATTTGAACTCAGGTATTCCTGACTCCAGGGCCGGTGCTCTATCCACTGTGCCACCTAGCTGCCCCAGATATATTTCTAATAAAGGAGATTAGCTATATCATGGTAGGACCCATTGAGTCCAAAATGAAGAGGAATTCTCTATGGCTATTGATATCTTTCAAGATGTTTATCTTTTGGTTAGGAATAATACTGTTTTTATTATATTAAGCCATAATACCAGAGAACCTCCTCAATCATAATTACAACTACTCAAAAGTGAGTGACACAAAATCTAACCAAAATAAATAAATGGATGTAAAAGGCCTACTACACCTTCTATGACATGTAGCTCGATGACCAGTATCCTGATTTTGACGATTGGAATAACACTGTAGATGGGCCATTAGATAGACTGAAAAAGGAACAGCAACAAAAAGTAGCAGTTGATTTGAATTTGAAAATTCTTCCCTGGGTACCTTTGCATTTATGCATTCGCACACGTGGAAACACAAACACACACACATGCTCACTCTCATACATGATATTTGTTTATTGTTGTTTTTTTTTTTAAGTAGCCATGTTCTCCTGGAAAATAAGACAAAGCTGCAAATAGTAAAATAACACAATCTGTGAAAAATCAAAATTGTAATAAGCTAAAGGACATTAAATGTATAGAGAGCAAAAGTAGACAATATTTATCATCATTGATTACAAACACAATAAATTGTGTAAAATATAACAAAGATATCAGTCAAGAACCATATGATTTAATATCATAGGATGAGAAGGCATGAGTGGTGTGGCATCTGCCCATTGGAGAGAATATTGAGTTGCATGAGATCATAGATGCATTGAAGTAGGCTTATAGAATTATATGATCATAATCTGCATTTAGATGAGACAATAATACAACACAACTCATTTTACAGGTGAGGAAACTGGAGTCCACAGAAGGGAAGAGACTGCTCAAGTTCATGTAGGTTGTGGCAGAGGTAAAGTTTGAACCTTGGTCCTGACTCCAGAACTAGTGCTAACTTCACTGTATTTTTAAAAGATTTTTTTTTCATTTCTGTATTTGAAGAAATATATTTCAGAAGTAAATAGTACCTTTCACATCAGAAAACTGAAAGGATCATTCAAAATGTGAAAATTTAAGTAAAATCAGATGGGGACACATTAACATTTCAATCTAAAAAGCTTATTTATATAAGACAAAAAGTAGGGTAAAACTTCAATATTTGAATGTAGTTCAGTAAGAATTTTCAAATATTTAACAAGGATGACAGATTTAGAGCTAAAAGGGGCTTTAAATCTGATTTCCTCATTTTTCAAATGAGAAAACTGAGTCATATGGAGCTTTAATGTTTTCTCTTAGGTCACAGACTAGTTAGTAAATGTCTGAAGCTGGATTTAATCCTTGATCTTTCTCACTCCAACTATAGTACTCTATCCACTATTCCTTGTTGCCTATAGTAATGTCTAGTATTTTTAAAGTTCTCTATGAGACAATTGATTTCTTAGCTCCTTAAGAGAAAGGAGAGAAGTTAAGTCGCAGACACAATGTTTCACATACTCTCGAGCACTAAGATTCACTATTTCAATAAAATATTTGATAACCCAATGATATGTCATGTTGACAAATTCATTAAATTAGACTCCCTAACTATCTATACTAGGTTTCTACTTGTTATCCTAATTTTGATTGTTATATTTCAATATAAAGATATTTTTTTATTTAAAACCCCCCCCCCTTTTTTTTTCTTTTGTGCTAATTCATGGCCTTCTGATTTTTTTCCTCTATCCAGTTGTATGGAATGAACTAATGTTAATTTTGCCATTTTAGGAATAAGAAAGCTTTGATCAGAAAATGAGAGAAATTTATATTATCTGGATTTGAAATAAAAGTTAAGTAAATTCTGATTTCAACCAGTTGTATGTAATTATCATCCTTGGTGACAGGGTTACATTAATACATTACAATGAAGAAAGTTTCCATTGCTGTGAGTCAAATAATGACCTGTAACTTGACCATTTGCAAAACCTTGTGACTAGGCAACAATCAACTGGTCTGATTCCCTTTAAGTGGCATGATCAATTCCAGTCAATAATGATAAATTAATTATTATGGTCTTATACTGTCCTTGATCTGTGCAAAAATAAAAAAAAAACTATTATCACCAATTTATGAGGAATTATCTATGCTGTTATGTTGGAAATTGTCTTAATATTAATATAATTCACTTTGTTCACTGACAAAGGCAATTCAGAGAAGTACATGAATCATTTCAAAAAACTGAGGTCTGTGTTACATTCTTAAGCCATTTGAGTCTATTTTTTTAAAATTAACACATATTAATTACTTCTAAAGTCTTGTTTTCTATTCTATGATAAATATTCTCAAAAGAGATAATTAAAATATAAGGATAAGTAGATTCAGTATGAATAGTTTAACATGTTAAAAAATATTACTTAAGCACAAGCCTATTCATTGCTGTTATCAGTTGTAGGAAAAGGGCCAAGTAACAAATTAAGGAGATGTAGACTTTTAATTTCATTAGTGTAGGAAATTTGAGTTTAGAAACTTCCACAATGTAGATGAGAAATTCATCTTTAATTAATAAGCCTAAAACTTTGCCCAGAGCATTTTAAAGTTAACTTGGCCATGTTTATTAAGTTAGCATACATCTAAGGAAGGATTTGAATCTATCTTTCTATCTTTATGGATAATTCTCTATCAACTATCTAACAGTAGGCAATATTCAGTAAAGGTGGAAGACTATCATTCAGATTCCAGCGAGATGTTTATAAATGTTAGTTCAATTTTTGCTTGTCATTTTCCATCACCAGTTTTTGACTGATCCTTGAGAGATCTTCGAACATGAAGAACACTTCTTTCAATTAAAGACTTAGATTACAATGCATCTTAAATTCTGCCTCAATGGATTATCTTGATAAACTAAATGCTGACTTAAAGAAAACACTTAAAAGTGATCCTTTTTTGTCAAATGACAGTAAGCTATAAAATGTAGAAAGGCTCACTTTGGACATCAGAAATGGGTTCAATAAAGATATAGATTATGGGGCAGCTAGATGGCGCAGTGGTTAAAGCACCGGCCCTGAATTCAGGAGTACCTGAGTTCAAATCCGGCCTCAGACACTTGATACTTACTAGCTGTGTGACCCTGGGCAAGTCACTTAACCCCCATTGCTGGCAAAAAACCCAAAACCCAAAACAAACAAACAAACAAAAAATAAATAGATTATTTATTGGGTAACAGGAGCACAACAATCTATTAAATGAAAACTAGTGGTATTCAACAGCATATGAACATATACAGGGTGTTCCAAAAGTCTGAGTATTGTTTTAGACTTTAAAAGTTTAAAATTATGCCTGGACTTTTGGGATTTTTCTTATCTATTTTTGTCATTGAAGGAGAAGATTGGGTTATTGAACAATGGATCACATCTATTATAGCACTTCCTAGGTTCTTAGTACTTGAACTGAGGTTCAGAATGTTCGGTTCAAGCTTTCCCTTAATCATTTGCTATAAAGGGATTATACGCAATTTTTTTATGTCACATGGAATCAAACAACTAATTATAATAAAATACTTAAGGAATCTGGCTGATCAGAAATGTCAATATTAAATAGATTTTTATTCCTGTACCTGTTTTATGATTGGAAAATATCAAATGTCATTCCGTTCAATTTAGTGAAACCATAAAAAACAACTCTGAGGTACCACCTCATACCTATCATATTGGCTAATATGACAAAAATACAATGATAAATGTTGGAGAAGATGGAGCAAAATTGGAACACTGATGCATTGTTGATGGAGTTGTGAACTTATCCAAACACTCTGGAGAGCAATTTAGAACTATGCCCCAAAGTCTATAAAACTATGCATACCCTTTGACTCAGCAATACCACCACTAAGTCTATATTCCAAAGATCATAAAAAGCGAAAAGGATCCACATGTACAAAAATATTTATAACTACTCTTGTCGTGGTGGCAAAAAATTGGAAATCAAGGGAATGTATATCAATTGGAAAATAGCTGAACAAGTTGTGGTATATGAATGTAATGGAATACTACTGTACTTTAATAAATGATAATCAGGCAAAAAATCCTGGAAGGACTTACATGACCTGATGCTGAGTGTAGTGAGCAGAACCAGGACAACATTGTACATAGTAACAGCAACATTGTATGAAGATTAACTGTGATATACATCTTCTCAGAAATACAATGATCCAAGACAATTCCAAAAGACTCATGATGGAAAATGCTCTCCACATGCAGAAAAAGAACTATAGAGTCTGAATGAAGATCAAAGCATATTAGTTTCACTTTTTGTTGTTGTTTGTTTGTTTCTTCTTTCTTATGCTTTTTTAATTTTGTTCTGATTCTTCTCTCATAATATGACTAATGTGGATATATGTTTAACATTATTGTAATGTATAACCTGTGTCAAATTCCTTGCTGGCTTTGGGAAAGAGGAGGGAAGAGAGAAAGGGAGAAAAATGTGGAACTCAAAATCTTACAAAAATGAATGTCGAAAACTATCTTTACAAGTAATTGTAAAAAAATAAAATAAAATACTATTAAAACAAACTAAAAAACAAAACAACACAATAACAACAAACAGCATCAGCAAAAGTAAATATATTAAGTCCCCACAAAGACCAACATGCTGTACTAGCCAAGGGTAACATTCCTCTACTTCACTCTTCCCATCAGTGCATGTTACAACCCATCAAGAGTTACTATGGCTAAGAATCTCATAATCCTGTGGCTAACCTCATGAGGAGTTTCTCCAGTTTTACCTTATATAGTTCTCAACCTATTGAATATGAGCTCCTGGAGGGAAAGACTATTTCCTTTTTGTTTTTAACTCCATGATCTGTGACAGGGGCTTGCATTGGGAAAGTACAATGAATACTTATTAATAGATTTATTTATTCTCTAACATTTTAAAATATTTATTTATTTATCTAGAATTTTCTCCATTATGTGTATAAAGAAATGTTCACATTGATTTTTAAAACTTTGTGTTCCCTCCCTCCTGACCCCCTCTTAAGAACTCAACAATTTAATTTGTTATACATCTGCAGTTATGCAAAACATTTCCTTGATAGTCAAGTTGTGCAAGAAAACAGACAAAAAAATTTTAGAAAGAGGAACAAAAAAAATTATACTTCAATCTGTATTCAGCTACCATCACTTCTTTCTCTGTAAATGGTTTGAATTTTCCATAAGTCCTTCTGATAGCATCCTGCTCATTATTTCTTACAGCATAATAGTGTTCTATCCTAATATCATCCCACAATTTGATCAGCCTTTCCCCAAGTGATGGGCATCACCCCTATTTCAAATTCAAGTGTTTAAAAAATCTTTTTTAGGATACCAACCTAGTAGTGGTATGTGTAGGTGGAAGAATATGCATGGTTTTATAGTCCCTTGGCCATAGTTTCAAATTACTCTACAGAATGTTTGAA
This sequence comes from Dromiciops gliroides, assembly GCF_019393635.1. Lineage (NCBI taxonomy): Eukaryota > Metazoa > Chordata > Mammalia > Microbiotheria > Microbiotheriidae > Dromiciops > Dromiciops gliroides. Next base: position 337,861,875 of record NC_057862.1, on the reverse strand, counting down.
TCAGTTTACAACTTTACCAAGAGTGTATTAAAGTCTCATTTCTCCCATATCCCCCACATTTTTCATTTTCTTCCAATCCAATAGGTATGATGTAGTTCCTAGACATGTTTTGACCTGAATCTCTCCAATGAATAGCGAGTGATTTAGAGCATTTGTTTTTCATATTGCTATAGGTGGCTTTGATTATTTCATCTGAAAACTTCATGTCTTTTTATCATCAATTAACTGTGGCATGGCTCTCATTTTAGCAAATTTGACTCAGTTCTCTATGTGTTTGAGAACTGAGGCCAATCAGACAAACTTGCTTCAAGGTTTTTTTTGTTTTGTTTTGTTTTCCCACAGCTACTATCGCTAACTATATTACCCTCCATCATATTCCCTCCCCTTGATATTTACTATTTTCCATCTTATTTCACTCTATCCCTCCTCAGAAGTGCTTTGCTTCTGACAGCTCCCTCCCCCAATTTGTCCTCCCTTCACCTCTCTCCCCTTATCCCCTTCTTCTCCGATGTTCCCACAGGGCAAGATATATTACTATACCCAATTGAGTGTGTATGTTATTCCCTCTTTGGGTCATTTCTGAAGAGAAATAGTCTCACTCACTCCCCAACACCTCACCCATATTCACCTCCTCTCCATACATTTTCTTCCTTCTTTTTGTGAGATACTCTACCCCATTCCACATCTCCCTTTCCCTTTCTCCCAGTGCATACCTCTGCCCCCTAAATTTTTTAAGGATAGAAAAATGAGGCAATTAGGTGGCACAGTGGACAAAACACAAGCCCCAGACCCAAGAGGACCCAAGCCAAAATCCAGCCCCAGACACCTGACACTCACCAGCTATGAGACCCTAGGTAAGCCACCCTACCCTGACCCCACCACACACAAAAAAAAATAACAATAAAAAATCAGTACATGCTTTAAAGATATCATCCCTTCATATTCAACTCTAAGTATACTCCATTCAGCTGCTCAAATAATGAGAAAGTTGTTATGAGTTAGAAGTATCATCTTCCCATGTAGGAATGTAAACACTTTAACCTTTTAATATCCCTCATGATTTCTTTTTCCTGTTTTCCTTTTTATGCTTCCCTAGGGTCTTGTATTTGAAAGTCAAATATTTTACTCAGTTCAGGTCTTTTCATCATGAATACCTGAAACTCCTCTCTTTCATTGAATTCCCATTTTTCCCCTGAAACATTATACAGAGTTTTGCTGGGTAGGTGATTCTTAGTTGTAATCTCAGTTCCTTTGCCCTCTGGAATATCATGATCCAAGCCCTCCTATCATTTAATGTAGAAGCTGTTAGATATTGTGTTAGCATGACTGTGGCTCCACAATACTTGAATTGTTTCTTTCTGGCTGCTTGCAATATTTTCTCCTTGAATTGGGAACGCTGGAATTTGGCTATAATATTCCTGGAAGTTTTCCTTTTGGGGATCTCTTTCAGGAAGTGATTGGTGGATTCTTTCCATTTTTATTTTACCTTTTGTTTCTAGAATGATAATGCAATTTTCTCTGACAATTTCTTGGAAGATGATGTTTAAGCTCTATTTTTTGATCCAGACTTCAGGTAGTCCACTAATTTTCAAATGATCTCTCCTGGATCTATTTTCTAGGTCAGCTGTTTTGCCAAGGAGATATTTCACATTACCCTCTATTTTTTCATTCATTTAGATTTGCTTTATTTCTCATAAAATCATTAGCTTCCATTAGCTCAATCCTAATTCTTAAGCAATTATTTTCTTCAGAGAGCTTTTGGATCTCCTTTTACATTTGGACTTTCAAGCTGTTGACTTTTTCCTCATAAATTTCTTTCATCATTCTCATTTCTCTTTCCATTTATTTCCTCTACCTTTCTTACCTTATGTTCAAAGTCCTTTTGAGTACTTTCATGGCCTGAGACCAATTCATATTTTTCTTAGAAACTTTTGGATGTAGGAGTTTTGACTTTGTTATATTCTTCTGAGGGTATATTTTGATCTTCCTTGTCACCAAAGAAACTTTCTAGGGTCACCATCTATTTCTGTCTGCTCATTTTGCCAGCCTATTTCTTGACTCTTAACTCCTTCTTAAAGTGGGGTACTGCTTCCAGGGTGCACTGTCCCAAGCTTGTGGGGTGCCACATGGTATGATTTAAAGAGAGGCATGTTCCTCATTCCTCTGGCCTGTAAGTAACCACAGGTCTGCTTGTTCTTTAACCCAGGAACAGATTTCTGTTTCACTGTGTTTGCAAGCTCTGGCATGCCTGTGCCCTTCTCCAACCTGTGACACCACTCAAGACTGCTTCCTAGTTCCAAGCACAGGCAACACAAAAGAGTTCCACCTCAACATCAGTAGAGAACCCTGCAATCTCCCCCAGCAAGCCACTGAACCCCTTCACTAGACCATAAGCCATGTTCCATGCTGCCTCTAGCATGGCCTGCCTGGGGCTGTATCTGTGTCTGAGTGGCCTGGGTCTAGGCTCCGCTCTCACACTGTTACAACAGAACTTTCCTGCCAACTTTCTAAGCAGTCTTTGGCTGGAAAATGATGGCATCTTGTCCTTTTGTGGGTTCTGCTGCTCCCAGAATTGTCTTATGGCATTATTTGGGGCTATTTGGATGGATTGTGGGGAGAGGTCTTGGAAGTTACTGACTTTCCTCCACAATCTTGGCTCTGCCCCCAGATTTATTTATCCTTAAAAGGCAGATATCCACTTTATCACTGTTCTGATTCCACTATCCTTTCTAGATCATGAGGGACTTCCAGTGCTTGTGTTCTATAGGCAAAACTATGTAGAATTTAGGATCACTTCCATACTACAATACAGCATGGGAACCATTTTTAAGTGGAGGAGAAGATAGTGTATATACACAAATGAAAATCAACATAATGCCTTCCTTCAAGGGACTTAAAAGTTTCTAAAGTATATTAAAACCTTCCTCTAATATCAATTGCCCATGGATAGGCTGAGCTAATATAATAAAAATGACAATTCTACCTAAATTAATTTACTTATTCAGTGCCATACCAAGCAGACTACCTAAAAATTATTTTATAGAGCTAGAAAAAATAATAACAAAATCCATCTGGAAAAACAAAAAGAATATCAAGGGAAATAATGAAAAGAATGCACAGGAAGGTGGATTAGCTGTACCAAATTTGAAGCTCTACTATAAAGCGGCAGTCATAAAAACTCTCTTGTACTGGCTAAGAAATAGAGTGGAGGATTGATGAAATAGGCTAGGCACAGAGACACAGTAGTAAATGACATTAGTAATGTACTGTTTAATAAACCCAAAGGCTCCAGCTTCTGGGATAGGAATTCAGTATTTGACAAAAACTGCTGGGAAAACTGGAAGATAGTGTGACAGAAATTAGGCATAGACCAACATATTACATCTTATACTAAAATAAGGTCAAAATGGGAACCTGATTTAGACATAAGAGGTGATACCATAGGTAAATTAGGAGAAGAAGGAATAGTCTGCCTTTCAAATCTTTGGAAAGGAGAACGGTTTATGACCAAACAAGAGATAGAGAATATTATGAAATGCAAAATTGATGATTTTGATTATGTTAAATTAAAAAAATTTTGTACAAACAGAAGCAATGCATCCAAAATTAGAAGGGAGGTACAAAGCTGGGAAACAATTTTTGTGGCCAGTACTTCTGATAAAGGCCTCATATCTAAAATATATAGGGAATTAAATCAAATTTATAAGAATCCAAGTCATTCCCCAATTGAGAAATGGTCAAAGGATATGAACAGGCAGTTTTCTGATGAAGAAACCAAAGCTATTTATTCCCATATAAGAAAATGCTCTAAATCTCTAATGATTAGAGAGATGCAAATTAGAACAACTCTGAGGCACCACCTGACACCTATCAGATTGGTTAAAATGACAAAAAAGGAAAATAATAAATGTTGGAGAAGCTGTGGAAAAATTGGAACACTAATGCATTGTTGGTGGAGCTGTGAATTGATCCAACCATTCTGGAGAGCAATTTGGAATTATGCCCAAAGGGCGATAAAGCTGTCCATACCCTTTGACCCAGAAATACCACTTTGGGGTCTTTTTCCCAAAGAAATCATGGAAAGGGGACAAGTTGTGGTATATGAATACAATGGAATACTATTGTGCTGTAAGAAAAGATGAGCAGGAGGAGTTCAGAGAAACCTGGAGGGTGTTGCATGGGCTGATGATGAGTGACATGAGCAGAACCAGAAGAACATTGTACACAGTATCATCAACATTGAGTGTTGATCTACTGTGATGGACTATATTCTTCTCACCAATGCAATGGTACAGAAGAGTTCCAGGGAACTCATGATAGAAGAGAATCTCCAAATCCAAGGAAAAAAAAAAAGAACTGTGGAGTATAGATGCTAAATGATCCATACTATTTCTTTTGTTTTTGGTGCTGTTGTTTTTTCTATTTTGAGGTTTTTCATCATTGCTCTGATTTTTCTCTTGTAACATGACTAATGCAGAAATAGGATTAATGTTATTATGTGTATATATATATATGTGTGTGTATGTTATATATATATATATATATATATATATATATATAACCTATATCAGATTACCTGCTGTCTAGGGGAGGGGGGAAGGAGGGAGAAAAATCTGAAATTGGAAAGCTTGTATAAACAAAAGTTGAGAACTATCTGTACATGTAATGGGAAAAAAATAAAATACTTTATTAATTTTAAAAAAAGCAAAAAAATTAAAAATTAAAACAACTCTGAAGTACCACCTGACACCTATCAGGTTGGCTAAAATGACAAAAAAGGAAAATAAGAAATGTTGGAGAAGCTGTGGAAAAATTGGAACACTAATGCATTATTGGTGGAGCTGTGAACTGATCCAACCATTCTGGAGAGCAATTGGGAAATGACTGAAAAAGTTTTGGTATATGAATGTAATGGAATTCTATTTTGCCATAAGAAATGATGAGCAAGTTGAGTTCAGATAATCCTGGATGGACTTGCATGAACTGATGATGAGTGATTTAAGCAGAACCAGAAGAACATTATACACAGTATCATCAACATTATGTGTTGATCCACTGTGATAGTCTAGATTCTTTTCACCAATCCAACAGTACAAAAAAGTTCCAAAGGACTCATGATGGAAAAGGCTCTCCATATCAAGAAAAGAAAAAAAAAGAAACTACAGAATATGGATAATGATTGAACCATACTATTTTTTTTGTTTTTGGTGGTGTTGTTTTTCTTATTTGAGGTTTTTCCTTTTTGCTCTGATTCTTCTATTATAACGTGACTAATGCAGAAATATGTTTAATGTTTTATATGTATATGTGTGTGCATATATATACATATATATACATATGCATATATATGTATATATACATACACATACACACACGCACATACATATATACATATATATATATATATAAAACCTATATCAGATTGCCTGCTGTCTGGGGGAGGAGGGAGGGAGGGAGGGAGAAAAATTTGAAATTGGAAATCTTATATAAACAAATGTTGCAAACTATCTCTACATGTAACTGGAGAATAATAAAATACTTAAAAAAAACCTTCCTCTAAATATTCTAGCATCATATAGTAAGAGTAATTACACTTCTACGTATGTTTGGATAACCAGAATATTCAGTTAAGTAAAATATTTTACTTCCCTGAACTTTCCAAGCCTTGGTAATTCTACTATGTTTTGGAAGTAAGTAAATGAAATTACTATTTACAAACAGGTTATTTCCAAATCTGAGGGGCAGCATGTGTAGAGAAAAGAAAAGAAAGTCAAGAGGCCACAATTCTAGTTCTGCCTCTTAGACTAAATATCTTTTCAACTTTGGGCAATAATCTCTTTTGCTTTCTGTGTTTGTTTCATAAATTGTAAAATAAGGGTAGTTGGAAATGATTAAATCTATCTACCATCCACTGGTACACTGACATTATGGTTGTAAAGGAATTTCTATGCAGAAACAGTCCAAGATTGTGAAGGAATTCATCAGTTTTTACCAAAACTATTTTTTGCCTTATCATCCACACATAAAAATTGAATTGAGTACCATATTCCTTCCCAGTTTATGACATAAGCATATTTGGCTATTTAAGGGATGAAGTAAAAGTTTCTAAATAACTTTGAGACACGATTATAAATACAAGATGCTATTTTTTTTTAAGATTGAACTTGATATTAGTTTAAATTGTCCACCAATTCTTTTATTTTGAATGTTTCTGTTGAGATAGCGATCTTTTTTTTCTTCCTTTTACAGATGTTTAAATTCTGAAATCCCCTTAGGTATCAAGGGCCTGCATATCCCATCTGTGCTGACAAGTGATTGGAATGCTATATAAAGCAAAAATAATAATACTTCATTAACTCTACCAAATATTTAGCCCTCCATATGTTGTTTCTGCTCCAAATCATTCTAACATTGTGATATAAAAATATTGTTCAGAATAAATAATAGATAAAAGTAAACAGTCATATTTCAGTCGAGATGGTGCTCAGGGTTTTTGTTGCTGTTGTTATTTGGAGAGGGGCATATTTTATTTGCAAGAGGTGATTTAATACCATGTTCTCCCACCTCTATGGATGCCTTCTTGCCTGTGCATAAACTGAGGGAGCACATTTCCCTGTGTACTTCCAGTTTAAACATGGTTTTCATCATGAAGTGTAGTTTGCAGAGGCCTACCAAATCCTTCATTGTTTCTAATAGTATGTTTGGCATCAAATTGAGATTAATTCAAGATGCGCTGAAGAAACTGCCTATATGTCTCCCTGATTGGACATTAATCAACAGCGTTGGAACACTAAGCAAACTCCATTTTTTTTCTACAGTGTGTGCAACTGCATAAAGGCTCAATTTTCCTGGAGAGCTTAAATGCAATTTTATGTTTAATTTTATCATTTAATATATAAATCAATTGTTAAGCAAAACCTATATGCATTTTATTACCCATAATAACACAGCAAAACCCAAAGGTGAAATAAACTCAAAATGAGGCAGCTTAATAAAAAACAGTGAAGAAAACTAAATAACATAAAATATTTTTTGCGTGCCAGATACTGCCCCCAAACAATGGTAGTGAAATTAAAATGGAATTTTATGATATAAATGAGAAAAACTGGCTCTCAAATTTGGGGATTGTCTCCTGATGATAGGAAGTTGAACTGTATTTCCTAGTAGTGTTTTAATTTCTAAGCTTTATTTTTAAGGTTATAGCTTAGTTTTTCTGTTGTTTATATAGTTCAGCATAGGACTTTTGCTCTGTACATATGTCATTTTGTTATTCATTTCATCTGGGATCAAAAACCTTATGGAATGGATTAGTGAATGAAGAGGTTAAAGAGGTCAAGGTATTGAGAATAAGTAAATGATATCATTGGGAATATGAGATTTGTTAGAAATATCATGTTGTAGAGTAGCATTTGGCAGTTTGAGGACAATCCATTTTTCTATGAAATATAAATGCAAATATGCCTGGGGGGAAGGGGGATGTTAATATTTTTCTTATTTGATGATGGCTTTAAAGCCCTTTAGTATTCACAAAATGCAACTATTTTAAAATCTTATTCTTCACCAAATTATATAAACTAGAATTGGAAAAAGTTTCTAGGGTCTAACAATTCATTCTCATGATTCTAAAGTGGACAGCCCCTCCCTGCAATATTTTTGGGGGTATTTTATTCAGACAAGCCTTAAGGGTTCCTAAATGCTGGTGCTTCTAACCTTTTATTTACAGGGTTATATGTTTCCATTGTTTTAATTAGTCTTTAATTATTCAATTATATACATGCATAGTTAATTCAATTTTATTATAATTGAATTTCATTAAATATATAAGATTACCATTACCATCTACTCTATTTGATAACTTTAACAAGAAGAAAAAGTTATTTACTGCTCCTCAAAGAAAACTAGACAATGCAGTAAATTTGGCATTACTTTCCTGCCAATTTCTTTAAAATACCACAGAAGCTGCCCAGTTAGTATTACATGAACTGCAGTCTTCATCAAAGACAAAATGCAGTCATGGAAGTATCCAAATTCAGAAATTAGACCCCTCCAGACCTCTTCATCTTTAATGTTAATGACGTACTATACTACCACTAATCCCAATATTATGTATTATGTACAATGGGTAGAAAGCAAGTTGTTCCATTTCTTTGGAAAGACATGCCATTCATTTTAGTTGCAATATTGGTCATGTCCTAATTGTACTTCCTAAGCTCCCCATTTAGGATATTACTTAAAGAATGACTCATTTAGGGGCAGCTAGGTGGTGCAGTGGATAAAGCACTAGTCCTGGATTCAGGAAGACCTGAGTTCAAATCCAGCTCAGACACTTGACACTTACCAGCTGTGTGACCCTAGATGAGTCACTTAACCCTCATTGCCCTGATCCTCCCAAAATAATGATTCATTTAGTTAACAAATATTTATTAGGCACTTACGCTATGATAAGCACTGGTAATACAACTAAGCAAAAAGAAAGCTGGACCCTGCCATCAAAGAGCTTACATTATAATGAGGGAAGATAAAAGATAAAAGGAAGCTATAAAGACAGGGGTGTACCTGAGTGGTGGCATGATAGAGAAATCCAGGGGAATGCAGCAGATGGGAAATGAAGAGATAGCTAACTACGGAAGCCTTCTTAAATACAGATTCTAGTAGATGATGTCTTAATAGAGAGAAGAGCTCTGTATAGAGAGAGTATTTCTGAGGTATAATTTTCAGGACTGAAGTGGTCCTCCAGGATAAAGAAGTTTCTGGAGCATACTGGAAAATTTCATAAGAGTATAAAACATCAAACCAATGAGGAATATCTTTTCTTCACCTTAGGGAAAAAAAAGTCACCTTCATTGAATCCTACAATGATACCTGATTCTAGTATGGAAGTAAACTATGTTTTGGGAGCACATGCAAATAGAACTCAATATCAGGCCAATTCTACAACATCCTGTCTGCTGCTTGAGGACCAGAACAAGTATTGGAAGGCTGGCCAATAGGTGACAAATTATTTGACTAAGGCAGCCCAGAGAATAAAGAAAAAAAAATGTCTTTAGCCTTATGTCATCCATATGCTTCTGTATTGACAGTGGCAGATACAGAAATAGGGGTGGAAGAGTTACAATTTTTAAAGTACCCCAAATACTGACTTAACTCTTAGTGCTATGAATATTAATATCTTCCCACTATGTACACATGCTATCAAATAAATGAATTAATCTTGAATTTCTTAGAACAAGCAAGACCAGAAAACAAAAGGAAGTGGTTCCTAAATGGTTTGATGTCTTTTAGGGCATCTTAAGAATGCGAATATGTTTCTTTGATTTTCTCATGAGTCAAAATATAAAAAGTGATATGGAACATTTGACATATGTGTAGTCATAACCAGCACACACACACACACACACACACAAAGATTGCAAGGGATATGCCTGCAAAATATGAGTCAATATATATTGTAGAGGATGGGGCCACTAAATGGTGATTTTGATAGAATTCCAAGCCTGGAATCAGGAAGACCAGAGTTCAAATCTGGTCTCAGACACTTACTAGCTGCATAACCCTGGGCAAATCAGGTAACCCTGTTTACCTCAGTTTCCTTATCTGTAAAATAGGGTAAATATAAGTTCCTACCTCCCAGGGTTGTTAAGTCAATGAAACAAAATAATATGTGCAAAGTGCTTAACATACTAACTGGCACATATTAAGGGCTATACAAATGTTATTTATCAATAGTAGTAGAGATATTCTTAGTATTAAAGACCTCTAAATTTTAAAGTCATATTTCTCAAGGAGAAGTAGAATGCTTTAGTGGATTGAGAAGCTAGCCTCAGAGTGAGAAAAACAAAGTTTCAGATCATGATTTGGAAATATATTGGCTATATGACCCTAGTTAAGTCATTTACAGTCTCAATGACCTAAGCATTTCACTGATATTATGCTTTACAGAGAAGTTGCTGATCATTTGTAGAAAGAACTTCTTCAAAAGGAGTTCCTTAGACTACTGAAGTCATAACTTAAGTACAAAGAAAGAAATAAAATCAATTATTTCAATATAAATATGGGCAAAGGAGAAGACTACAAAAAGTCGGGAAATTTTTTTTTAAGTTGAAAAATATGGCCAAGGGATGAGGACAAAAGCCAAAAAGTTTATAGACTATACAGAAATCATGCATATCTATCTATCTATCTGTCTATCTATCTATCTATCTATCTATCTATCTATCTATCTATCTATCTATCTATCTATCTATCTCCATCCATTCTACACATATTTATATATAAGAATATACATGTATGTGTGTATGTATATATATATATTTGAACATATACATATTTATGTGTTTATTTGTGTAATATTGTCGTTAAGAAACTTAGGAAGTACTGGACATGGTGAGATTCAAATAACAACTCCAAAATTACATGGAATTGATTCTCTTTTGATAGACAATTAATGGTCAGCAATGTGGGAGCCCTTTCCAAATCAGCTGTTTGTGTGTAATCAGACCATCGACTTGTTAGAACATGTTAGATCAAAATCAATATCAACTTAGAGGGAAAAAAAGGAGAGACTATAGGACACATAAATTAAACAACTCAACTCTCACTCATATCCAATCTGTTGTCAAGAGCTGAAGAGTTTTCTTTAAAACATTTCTTTAAAAATATTTTATGGAGCTAAAAAAATAACAAAATTCATCTGGAAAAACAAAAGTTCAAGGATATCATGGGAATCAATGAAAAAATACAAAAGAAGGTAGTCTGGCAGTATTAGATCTCAAACTCTACTATGAAGTGGTAATTATCAAAACAATCTGGTTCTGGCTAAGAAATAGAGAGTTAGATCAGTGAAATAGAATAGATAGAAACTATACTCTAATAAATGACTATAGTAACATAGTAAATTATAACCCCAAAGATCCAAGCTTTTGGACCAAAAACTCATTATTTAACAAAAACTGTTGGTAAAACTAGAAAACAGTATGGAAGAAATTAGGTATAGACCAACATCTTACACCGTATACTAAAATAAAGTCAAAATGGGTACATGATTTGTACGTAAAGGATGATACCATAAGAAAATTAAAGGACTACGGAATTGTCTATCTGTCAGATTTAGGAAAGGGGAAGAATTTAGGATGAAAGAAGATTAGGAGAACAAAATTAAATGTAAAATAGATCATTTTGATTATATAAAATCAAAAGGCTTCTACAAAAACTTAATTAATATAAACAAGATTACAAGGCAAGTAGAAAATTGGGAAAGAATTTTTGAAACAAATATCTCTAATAAAGACCTCATTTCTCAAATATATAAAGAACTGCATCAAATTTTTAAAAAAATACAAGTCATTCCCCAATTGATAAATGATCAAAGGATTTGAACAGTTTTCAGATAAAGAAATAAAATTATTAATAATCATATGAAAAAATGCTCTAGATCGTTATTTGTTTTTGTTTTTGTTTTTTAGTGAGGCAATTGGGGTTAAGTGACTTGCTCAGGGTCACCCAGCTAGTAAGTGTTATGTGTCTGAGGCTGGATTTAAACTCAGGTACTCCCAACGCCAGGGCCAGTACTCTATCCACTGCACCACCTAGCTGCCCCCTAGATCATTATTGATCAGAAAAATGAAAATTAAAACAACTCTGAGATATCACCTTACACATATTAGAGTGGCAAATATAACAAAAATGGAAAATATTGGTTGTTGTAGGGATTGTGGGAAAACTGGGATGCTAATCTACTATTGGTGGAGTTGTGAAAAGATCCAACCATTCTGGAGAACAATTTGGAATTATGCCCAAAGGGCTATAGAACTGTTCATACCATTTGATCCACTGCTTGGTTTATATGCCAAAAACATTCTCCCCCCAAAAAGAAAAAGACCTATTTTTACAAAAATATTTATAGCAGCTCTTTTTGTGGGGGCTAAAAAATGGAAATCAAAGCTATGCCCATCAATTAGGTAATGGCTAAACAAAATGTGGTATACGCTGGTGATGGAATATTACTGTGCAGTAAGAAATGACAAACAGGATGGCTTCAAAAAAGCTTGGAAAGACATGAATGAAATGATGTACTGGAAAGTGAGCAGAACCAAGAGAAAACTGTACACAGACAATACTGTTCAAAGAAGAACTTTGAATGACTTAACTATTCTCAACAATACAATAATCCAAGACAATACCAAAAGAATATTGATGAAACATACTATCCACCTCCAAAGAAAGAACTGATATTGATGGAACAGATTGAAGCATGCTATTTTTCACTTTCTTTCATTAAGTGACAAATATGATGTTGTTTTGCATGATCATATATGTATAACACATATTGGATTGTTTGCTGCCTCAAGGAGGGGGAGGGAAGGGAGGGAAGGATGGATAGAGATTGAAACAGAAAAATCTAAGCAAAAATGTTTAATCTGGAAAAAAATTTAAGGTGGGGGAGGGTGTGCTGGGAAGGGATAAGGAGCTATATATATTTATACACATACACATAAATATACATGCTGCACATATATGAGTTATTTAGGTCTTATTTATATAATAATTATATTTAAACAAATGTCATATATATAATTTATATAAATTGATACGTATGTTATTTATTTATTTGTTTGTTTGTTTGTTTGTTTGTTTTTTTAGTGAGGCAATCAGGGTTAAGTGACTTGCCCAGGGTCACACAGTTAGTAAGCCCGATTTCAAATCAGGTACTCCTGACTCCAGGGCCAGTTCTCTATCCACTGTGCCACCTAGCTGCCCCTTGTATGTTATTTATAAAATCATTATTTAAAGATTTAAAATACTAAGTTATATGTATTAGAATATATTTAGGTATATCTAAATGTAATAATGTAGAAAAATTATATTATATATGTTATATATATGTGTATATATATCATATCTATGTCTGATATATGTATAAAATATAATTTTATTTCACAAATAAAAATAAAATAAAATAAACATTTCTCATGTCAATCTCCTTTCCCCCCCATTTATATAGTCTAAATCTAGGTTGGGCATTCATCATCTCCTGCCTAAACCACTGAAATAGGCAAATTGTTCTCCTTAGCTCCAATCTATTTACTCTTTCATGAAGCTGACAAACTAACATTTCCAAAGGAATGCAAGTTTGCCTGTTTATTATGGGCCACAAAGAAACAAATGAACAAACAAACTTCATGGACTCCTTATTGCATTTAGGATAAATGGAAAGTTTTCTAACATTAAAAGCCCTTAACAAGCTGGATGGCACCTATTTTTTTTCCATATTGGTTACCTATTTCTTAGTCTAGCATACTTGACCACCCAGCCAAATTGACCCAGTTGCTATTTCCCCAATAAAACAGTCTACTTTTCAGCTTTACTCCTTTGTACCATTATTCCTTTAGGCCTAGAATCTTCTTTTGCCTCACTTTGACCTTGTTGGAACCCTAGCTTCATTTAAAGCACAATTCAAGGGTCATTTTCAAAAGGAAATCTTTTCTGATTTGTCCTAATTATTGATGCACATCCCCCCTCCCCCAACTTGCCTTGGATATAAATTTTAACTTATTTTGTCTATATGTTTCCTTTACTTTCATGCACATTAATTGTTCCCTTTACTACTCCTAGTTGTATATAAATTATTTATGAACTAGTGGTTTCATCCCTGTCCTTATATTCACAGTGCCTATCTTAATGCCTGGAAAATAATAGCAGTACAGTGATATTCCTTTAATTAAATTGAATAGGGAGTTCCAGGGCAGAGCCAAGATAGCAGAGGAAAGGCAGTGAGATCTTGAACTCATTATTACATGATCCCTCCCAAAAACCTCCAAGTAATGCCATAGGACATTTCCTGCAACAGAAAAACACAGAAGAATGTGCTAGGATCATTTTCCAACCAAAAAAACAACTTAGAAGGTAGGAAGGAGGGGGCTGCTGTGCCAAGGCAGGAGTGGAACCCAACCATACAGTCTTGCTGACACAGATGCAGTCCCAGGCAGGCTCAGCCTGGGAAAGAGACCCCCGGAGCTTCTGAATCAGCTGTAGCACCAGTGTTGTATGGAACTAAGCTCACGCTCTGGTAAGAGGGCTGATCCCTAGGTACAGGGTGGATTACAGGGGTCTCTGCTGGTGCTAAGGTGGAACTTGGATTTTTCACCCCTGCTGGGAACCAGGAAGTAGGCTTGAGTGGCAGTGACCCAGACTGGGGAGGAGCACAGGTTCGTCAGAGCTAACAACCACAGCAAAAAAGCTTTGCTGTTTGGTTAATTAGAAAGTTGGCCTGGGTTTATCTATGGACCAGGAAACAGGCCAGGCAAGTGAAGAAGGTGCCCCTCCTTAAACCATACCACCTGGGACACCTTAAAGCTTGGGATAGTGCAGCCTGGAAACAGTGACCCACTTTAATGAGCTAAAAGCCAAGTAAAAGAAAGACAAGATGAGCAGACAGAGAAAGGTTAAGACCATAAAAAGTTCCTTTAGTGACAAGGAAGATAAAGGTGTACCCTCATAAGAGGATGAGGATAGCAACATTAGGGCTCCTACATCCAAAGCTTCCAAGAAAAAATATGAATTGTTCTCAGGCCATAGAGGTTCTCAAAAAGGACTGTGAAGATAAAGTTAGTGAGGTAGAGGAAAAAAATGGAAAGGGAAATGAGGGAGCTGCAGGAAAGATATGAGAAAATGTCCACAGCTTGAAAAGCCAAATGGAAAAGCTCTCTGAAGAAAATAATTGCCTAAGAATTAGGATTGAACAAATGGGAGCTAATGATTTTATGAGAAACCAAGACACAGTAAAGCAAATCCCAATGAATAAAAAAAAATAAGGCAATGTGAAATATCTTCTTGGAAAAACCCTGACCTATAAAATATATCCAGGAAAGATATTTTGAAAGTTATTGGACTATCTGAAAACCATGACCAAGGAAAGAGCTTAGACATCTTCTTCCAAGAAATTTTCAGGGAAAATGACCTTTATATTCTAGAAGCAAAAGGTAAAATAGAAATTAAAAGAGTCCACTGATCACCTCCTGAAAGAGTTGCCAAAAGGAAAACTCCCAGGAATACAATAGACAAAGTCCAGAGCTCCCAGGTCAAGGAGACAATTTTGCAAACTTCAAAAAAGAAAGAATTGAAGTACTATAGAGCCAGACTCAGGATAACACAAGATCTAGCAGTTTTTACATTAAAGGATTGGAGGGTATGGAATATATTCCAGAGGGCAAAGGAATTGGGATTACAACCAAGTAACACCTATCCAGCAAAACTGTGTATAATCTTTCAGAGGAAAAATGGGACTTAAATGAAAAAGAGGCCTTTCAGGTATTCATGATGAAAAGACCTGAACTGAATTGAAAATTTGACTTTCATATATAAGACCCTAGAGAACCATAAAAAGGTAAACAGGAAAAAGAAATTAAGAGGGATGTTAAAGGGTTAAAATGTTTACATTACTACATGGGAAGATGATATGTCTAACTCATAAGAACTTTCTCAGTATTAGGGCAGATGATAGAAACAAATTTGATGGGCACAGGTGGGAATTGCTTATGAAAGGATGATATCTGCAAAGTATTTCTTTTTTGTTTCTCTCTCTGTGGGTTGGTTGGGGTTGGGTGACATGACTGAGGTTGTCCAGTGGGTGAGTGTCTTGTGTCTAAGGCCTGATTGGGATTGGGGTCCTCCTGCGTCCATGGTGGGTGCTTTGTCCACTGTGTCACATAGTTGCCCCATGATGACATCTTTAGGGTAAAATTGAGGGGTGAGAGGAGGGAAGGGGGCAGGGCAGAGTTAGCATGGGGTGAAATCCCACATGAAAGAAACAGGAAAAGGCATATGGAGTGAGGGGAGAGATGGGGGAGGAGCATGGCAATAAATTAACTTCACACTCATCAGAATAGGCCTAAAGACCTTAATCTCATCATATTTGGCTCAATTTGGGATTAATATACACACCCAATTGGGTGGAATAATCTATTTAAGATGGGCAGTAAAAGAGACCAACACTCATCAGAATTGGCTCAAAGATCTTAATTTCATCAGAATTTGCATAAGGAGTAAAGAACATAGACAATCAATTTGGTGGAGCAATCTATCCAAACCTGCAGGAAAATAGGAGGGGAAGGGGATAAAGAGGGAGGGGCAAAAGTAAGGAGGGCAGATTGGGGGAGGGGGCAGTCAGAAGCAAATCCCTTTTGAGGAGAGATAGGATGAAAGAAGATAGATAAGAGAGAAAATATCATGGGAAAGGGAATAGGATGGAGGGAAATAGTTAAAAATAGTAATTGTGAAAAAGAGAAAAGGTGGAAAAATTGTACAAAAATATTTATAGCAACGCTTTGTGGTAGCTAAAAATTGGAAATCAAAGGAATGTCCATCAATTGGGAAATGACTGAAGAAGCTGTGTTATATGATTGTAGTAGAATATTATTGTGCTATAAGAAATGACAAGTAGGATGATTTCAGAAAAACCTGGAAAGACTCATATGTACTGATGTATAGTGAAGTGAGCAGAACCAGGAGGACATTGTGCACAGTGCCAGCAGTATTGTTCTATGAGCAATTGTGAATGACTCAACTACTCTCAGTAATGCAATGATCCTGGGGGCGGCTAGGTGGCACAGTGGATAAAGCACAGGCCCTGGATTCAGGAGTACCTGAGTTCAAATCCGGCCTCAGACACTTGATACTTACTAGCTGTGTGACCCTGGGCAAGTCACTTAACCCCCATTGCCCCGCAAAAAAAAAAAAAAAAAAGTAATGCAATGATCCAAGACAATGCCAAAGAGCTAATGATGAAGCATACTATCCACTCCCAGAGAAAGAACTGATATTGATTGAACACAGACTTAAAAAAAAGAGTACTTGTGAATTATACATATGTAACCTATATCAGATTGGTTGCTGTCTTTTGGAGGGGGGAAGAAAGGGAGGGAGGGAGAAGAATGTGGAACTATAAATCTTATGAAAATGAATGTTTAAAATTACCTATACATATAACTGGAAAAAAATAAAATAAATGTTTGTTACAAAAATAAATAAATAAATGAGTAAATGAATGAATAAATACATAAATAAATAAGTGAGTGAATAAATAAATTGAATTGATGTCTTCTATAAGACTTTATGCTTACAGAGTGTCACTAGGGGTCTAACTGAATATTCTTGTCATCTCTACACTTAAAATCTAGGCTACATACTTTTAGTATTTACTTGGTCTCATATTCTAAGAATCATATATGCCCAGATTTGGAAAGAACATAACAATTTATCTAATACAACCTGAACAAAAACTTTCTCTATAACATCCTTAACAAATAGTCGTCTAGCCTCTGCTAGAAGATTTTTCATTGATGGGAAACCTGCCATTTCCAAAGACAACCCTTTTCAATTCTGGACAATTTTATTTTACGAAATAAATTTTGGTTAAATGTTTTGGTGTACATAATTAACCTAACTTATAACAAATAAAAAGTAACAAACAAACAACTAAGACACTATATTCAACAGTCTGTACACAAAGCACCCTCCCTCACCTCTCTGCCAAAAAAAGAGGGAGATTTGTTTCATTACCTATTTAATAGGGGTGATATTACTATTATAATTACTCAAAGCTTCAATTCCTATTAGGTTTTTTTTTCATTTACATCATAGTTACTGCATATGTTATTTTCCTTTTTCTGCTTTCTTTATATAATTTCAAATAAAATCCTTAAATGTCTTACTGAATTATTTTAATGCAATTGCATTTCATTGCATTCAAATACCATGCTTTGTTCAGCTATTCTCAATTAGATGAGCATACACTTATATTTTCAGTTTTCTTTGCTTTGCTAACACATGTATTTTGTGGGCTACTACAATTTAAGCATAGATGAAGATTTTCTTTTGTCTTTGTCTTCCTTTGGGTTAATTATTGTGTGCACGTGTGTGTGTGTGTGTGTGTGTGTGTGTGTGTGTGTGTGAGAGAGAGAGAGAGAGAGAGAGAGAGAGAGAGAGAGAGAGAGAGAGAGAGAGAGAGATCACTAGCTATTTGGTCACTTTTCTTACATAATTCCAAAGTGCTGTTCCAAATTGTAGTACTAGTATAGAGTACCACCAATAACTGCATCAGTGTTCCTGGTTTCCCATATCTCCTCCAACACTATTTTGATCTTTTATATTTCCCAATTTAAAGGGTATGTGATGAAGCCTTAGAAATCAACTCTCATTTTTAGGAATAATCACAAATCAAGTAAAAACCTATATCTCCACAGATTGCACACATAATCCCATAATTCCTAAATTTCCCTTCTGGTACCAACCAATCCTTTCTACATTTGATGACCTTTCAAATACTTGAAGGTGATTTATCCCTCACTCACCCCCAGTTTTCTTTATGCCAAGCTCTTTGTTTAAGATAGGAAGAGATTTGAATTTATTTATTGTATCAATAACTCTTTTGTGAAAAAAAAAAGTTTAACAAAAACCAACTGAAAAGTTGCAGATAAGTTCCTTAAAGGCTTATTGAGTGATTAAAGTTTCATTTTTGGTTTATATCTTCAGGGCCCTGACCAAAAATTTATTAAGTTCCTACTATATGACTGAATCTGTGTTAGATCTTGGGGAGGCAAAAAAAAAAACAACCCAATAACTTCTCCTGAACTCAAGGAGTTTACATTCTCCTGGAAGGAAGCAAAGCATACAAAGGCAAAGGAATAAACATGAATATGAAAAAGGACAGGGGAGAAGGGAGGGGAGGGAGGGGAAGAACTTTCTATAAGAGGTAGAAACTGAGCTAAGCCTTAAAGGAAGCTAGATATTTCCAGAGGTCACAATTGTTCAAAAGCCCTAGGAAAAATTGGAACACTAATGCATTGTTGGTGGAGCTGTGAACTGATCCAACCATTTTGGAGAGCAATTTGGAATTATGCCCAAAGGGTGATAAAGCTGTCCATACCCTTTGACCCAGCAATACCACTTTTGGGTCTTTTTCCCAAAGGGATCATGGAAAGGAGAGAGGGACCCACATGTACAAAAATATTTATAGCTGCTCTTTACGTGGTAGCAAGGAATTGGAAGTTGAGGGGATGCCCATCAATTGGGGAATGGCTGGACAAGTTGTGGTATATGAATACAATGGAATACTGTAATGCTGTAAGAAACGATGAGCAGGAGGAGTTCAGAGAAACCTGGAGGGTGTTGCATGGGCTGATAATGAGTGAGATGAGCAGAACCAGAAGAACATTGTACACAGTATCATCAACATTGTGTGTTGATCTACTGTGATGGACTATATTCTTCTCACCAATGCAATGGTACAGAAGAGTTCCAGGGAACGCATGAAAATAGAGGATCTCCAAATCAAGGGGAAAAAAAAGAACTGTAGAGTATAGATGCTGAATGAATCATACTATTTCTTTTGTTTTGGGTGCTGTTGATTTTCTATTTTGAAGTTTTTCATCATTGCTCTGATTTTTCTCTTATAACATGACTAATGCAGAAATAGGATTAATGTTATTATGTGTGTATATATATATGTGTGTGTGTGTGTGTGTGTGTGTAACCTATATCAGGTTACCTGCTATCTAGGGGAGGGGTGAGGGAGGGGAGGGAGGGAGAAAAATCTGAAATTGGAAAGCTTATATAAACAAAAGTTGAGAACTATCTTTACATGTAAGGGGCAAAAAAATAAAATACTTTATTAATTAAAAAAAAAAACCAACAAAAGTCATGGATGGTATGATGGGGGGAAAAAAGCCCTAGGTGAAGAGAAAGGAATTCAGATATGGTGGTGAGGAGATTAAGACAAAGGCTCTTAGAGAGAACAAAATATCATAGATTTAGAGCTAGCTAGATAAAAACTTAGATCAGTCATTCCAACTCACTCATTTTTAAATGAAGAAACTGAGACTAACAGTGATTTTGTATTTTAGCCATAGTCAAAAAGCTAATAAGTATCCATGGTAGGGTTTGAATCCAAGTCTTCCTGTTTCCAAATTTGCTGCAATGTCCCCTATGTGGAATATTGGTTTTGGGAAAAAGAGAGTCAGTGAGGATGCTAGTTTTAATGCTGGCTGTGACCTTAGAAAATAAAGCCTCAAAAACAAAAAAGAAAAAAAAATAAATAAAGCTTCACCCCTTCATTATTCAGATGAAGAAACTCATGCACATAAAGGATAAATGATAGCTAAAAGCTTACAACTATTGCTTTTGAGCAGCTAAGGTTAGAACGCAAGTCCTCTGGCATTAAACTGATCTTTTCCATTAGATCATGCAGCCTCTCAACACACTAGTATTTGAACTGAACCCATTAAGAAACAAACAAAAAAACAAAACTCAGTTCTTTTTTCACAGTAATCCTTGCACTGTATAGTCAAGTACATTTCATTTTAAAATTTTATAATATTTTGAAACCAAATGCAAAACTTTACATTTATTGCTATCAAATTTTATTAAAATGATTCCATAATTTGACACAGACTTTTCTTTTTCAAAAAGTGTGGAAATTCTGAGATGATAGGGAACAAGGTTTTAGATATTTTATAGTCTGAGTACTACCTTCATACCAAGCCCCTAGACAAAGCCCAGGTACCTGATGATTGACAATGAAATGTTTTGGTCAATTTAACTTCTATAATGAAGCATTCATCTTCAGCTGATAGAAGCAGATGAGATATTTATAGGCAAATATATATATATGAATGTTGATATTTCAATTAAGCTGTCTTGAATTCTGCCTATTTTTTAATATTACTAAAATCCCACCAACAAAAATAAATGCCTCTAGTAATATGCAATTTATACTTAGCCTAATAACTCTAGAGACATAATTCTAATTAGTCATATCTATTTGAAAGTTTGAATTGTTCATTTCAACCTATTTTGGGGGTCTTTTAAATTGTGATGTTGGAGTCCCACCCTTTTTTAGGAATTTCTATGTTTATGTGTATGTATGTGTATGTTTATGTGTATATGTTGTTGTTGGTGGTGGTTTTTCCCTTCTTCCTCCTCTTTTAGACAAATTTTGAATACCTGGGTAATTAACCTAATAGTTATGCTACCTGCAGATAGGAATGTCTAGAGAAACCCAACCTCCTGCAGTATATTATTACTACATTTGTGATATGATTTGTAATGAGAAAAATAAATAGCAAAAGCATATGATTATTTCTGTAATTTAACTTACATTTTCTAAAACTGGTAATAACCAGGGTAATTTAGATCCCATAAAAGAGATAGAGCTGCTCGGCTGAATCTAAAATCAAAGCCCACGAAAACCTTTTATATGCAATATAATCAGCCATGTTTAATACAAGCATCTGCCAATCTAATCTGATAATTCTTGCCCACGTTGTATTTTTGCCCAGTTGGCATGTTTTTATGCAGCAATTTATATACAGCACTGGATCAGCATATATGGGGGTATACAACCAGCTGCATCCTATTATATCATTTACAAAAATGTTTGACAAAGAAAACTGCTTCCTAATGAAATATGAAAGAGATTCAAAGATAAACCTGTTAGTCCATTTGATAGTAGAATGCAAGGCCAAACTCTGCTCCACCAAAACCATGAGCAACAGTTTTTATTCCAAATTACCATGGCCTTTCAATAGTAGACTTTGAAGTCATGAATGAGCCTTCAACTGTAAATGGGCTCTATGGTAGAAGAAAACAGTAGCTATCTTACTCCTGATCCCCCAAGAGAGGGTTGTTCTGCAAATGGCTTTTTTATTTTTTTCAGCCTGAGGTTTGTGGTTAGTTGTAAACAGTGGTGGTGAATTACAATGTGCAATCAGTAACTCAGACTGTGTAGCAGCTGCCAGCATTTATGATGTAGTTTCTACCCCCTAATTTCTATGGCTATTATATGGGTGTGGTGTGTGTGTGTGTGTGTGTGTGTGTGTGTGTGTGTGTAGGGAAGGGTGGAAAGAAGTCAAGGTCAAATAATAGTATAAAATTGTTATAGCTACTGATGATCTTATTAGTAATAACAGTCATGTATGTAGTTCTTGAAAGTTGGCCAAGTACTTTATAGAACTGATCTCAGTTGTACCTTAAACCTACCCCTGTGAAAAAGGTACTACAGGTTCTTAGCATTCCTGTTCTATAGAGGAAGAAACTGAGGCTCTGAGAACTGAAATGACTTGTGCATGACAACCAATCCTTGAACTGGGATTGAAATTCCAGTATTCCTGCCTCCAAGCTCTATATCTACTTTATGAAACCTCCTTTATTAGTTCCATGGCATAACAGTTGCTTATCTTTAGCCAACTAGGAAGTTGAGAGTGGAGGCTGAGGGAAAGGAGATAGGAAAAAGAGGAAAAGAAAATCTGAGTTTCTATTAGTTGGGAATCAACCTTTTCATGACTGATAATTAGAGCATTTGTTGAGTCTCTCCTGGGTTAGCAATGGTAAGGCATTATTTCTGTTCTGTACATTTATATTCTAAATTATAATTGTATAAGAAAAAGTAAGGTTTTATCAGAATATTTCATAAAGACCTTCCCTGATGCCATTCTTTAACAATTCTCTGCCTTTTGCTTCTTCCCCATATCTTCATGCTACCCATCCAAGCTGTCCTCCCAGATAACCAAGGAAAGTCCATACTTTCCAAATGAGGGGACATAGGATAATAGATTGAGATCATCTACTGCCGACTCATGTTACAAATCAGGGGAGAAATGAGGCCTTAGAGAGGTCAAATAATTTGTGTAAGGTTGACATTTTTTATTCACTTTCAGTCATGTGACTCTTTGTGACCACTTTTGGGGTTTTCTTGGCAAAGATAATGGAATGGTTTGCCATTTCCTTCTCCAGCTCATCTGACAGATGAGGAAACTAAGGCAAACAGTATTAAGTGACTTGCTCAAGGTCATACAGCTAGGAAGTATCTAAGGCCAGATTTAAACTCAGGAAGATGAATGTTCCTGACTTCAGGCCCAGTGCTTTATGCAATGCATCACCCAGCCTAAGGTCAAATGACTGAGCAGAAGACCCCAAATTTGAATCTATGTCCCATCACTACAAACCCAATTCCATTACCTTATGATATTATAACTTAGTTGTCCAATGTTTCATTAATTTAGGATTATATATTTATTCCTTATGCTTGGGAAGCTGCGAAATTGAGTATTTTTCTAGTGTGATTATGTTCTTTTTCCTTCACCCTTCATTAAAAAATGTTTAAAGTAATCTTTGAAATAATTTCTCAATTGATATATGCATCCCTACTTTTTGTATTGAGTAATCGATGATAATTTGAGTCAGACAATAGACAATTTATTAAGTGCCTACTGTGCCAGACACTTTGCTAAAGGCTGGGGATATGGGGGCAGCTAGGTGGCACAGTGGATAAAGCACTAGCCCTGGATTCAGGAAGACCTGAGTTCAAACCCAGCCTCAGATAATTGACACTTATTACCTTTGTGAGACTAGGCAAGTCGCATAACCATTATTACCCTGCAAAAAAAATTAATATTAGAATTATAAGGAGGCAACTGGGAAACAATTTTTATACCCTGTGTTTCTGATAAAGGCCTCATTTCTAAAATATATTGGGAACTAAATCAAATTTATAAGAATCCAAGTCATTCCCCAATTGAGAAATGGTCAAAGGATATGAAGGCAGTTTTCAGATGAAGAAATCAAAACTATCTATTAACATATGAAAAAATGTTCTAAATCACTATTGATTAGATAAATGCCAATTAAAATAACCCTGAGGTACCACCTGACACCTAACAGATTGGTTAATATGACAAAAAAGGATAATAATAAATGTTGGAGGAGCTGTGGAAAAATTGGAACACTAATGCATTGTTAGTGGAGCTGTGAACTGATCCAACCATTCTGGAGAGCAATTTGGAACTATGCCCAAAGGACTATAAAGCTGTGCATACCTTTTGACCCAGCAATACTACTATTAGGTCTTTTTCCCAAAAAAAAAATCATAAAAAAGGGAAAAGGACGCACATTTGCAAAAATATTTATAGCTGCTCTTTTTGTGGTGGCAAGGAATCAGAAATTGAGGGGCTACCCATCAATTGGGGAATGGCTGAACAAGTTGTGGTATATGAATGTAACTGAATACTATTGTGCTGTAAGAAACTATGAGCAGGTGGATTTCAGAGAAACCTGGAAGGACTTACGTGAACCAATGCCGAGTGAGATGAGCAGAACCAGGAGAACATTGTACACAGTATCAACAACATTGTTTGTGGATAACTATGATAGCTTTGACTCTTCTCAGCAATACAATGGTCCAAGATAGTTCCAAAGGACTCATGATAGATAATGCTCTCCAAATACAGAAAAAAAAAGAATTGTGGCATCTAGATGCAGATTGTACCATCCTATTTCTACTTTTTTTTTCTTTTTTTGAGGTTTTCCCCTTTTGCTCTAATTCTTCTTTACAGCATGACTAATGCAGAAATGTTTAATATGATATTGTGTGTGTGTGTACATATATATATATATATATATCTCCTATATCAGATTGCTTGCTGTCTTGGGGAGGGGAGAGGGAGGGGAGGGAGGGAGAAAAATTTGAAACTAGAAATCTTATAAAAACAAATGTTGGGCATCTAGATGGTGCAGTGGATAGAGCACTGGCCTTGGAGTCAGGAGTACCTGAGTTCAAATCCGGCATCAGACACTTAACACTTACTAGCTGTGTGACCCTGGGCAAGTCACTTAACCCCAATTGCCTCACTAAAAAAAAAACAAATGTTGAAAACTATCTCTACATGTAACTGGAAAATAATAATAAACTTTTATGATTTAAAAAAGAAACTACAAAAAAATAAAATATGCAAATGACAATCACTATCCTCCAAAAACTCACAGTCTATGGGGCAGCTAGTTGGCACAGTGGATAAAGCACCAGCCCTGGACTCAGGAGGACCTGAATTCAAATCTGGCCTCAGACACTTGACACTTACTAGCTGTGTGACCCTGGGCAAGTCACTTAACCCTCATTGCTCCCCACCCCCCAAAAAACAAACATCACCATCTAAAGGGGGAGACAATACACAAATAACTATGTAAAAATAAACTTTGTTCAGAGTAAATAAGAAATATTCAACACAGGGAAAGCATTAGCATTAAGGGAAATTGGGAAAGGCTAGTTATAGAAGATAGGATTTTAGCTGGGACTTGAAGGAAATTGGAGAAGTTAGGAAGCAGAGATGAAGAGGGAGAGCATTTCCAGACCTAGCAGACAACCAATTTAAAAAATCAGTCAGGTGATCAGTCTTGTTTGAGGAACAACAAAGAGGTGTGTAACTAGAAAGAAGAATATATTCATGGGGGTTGAGGGGAGAGGGTATAAGACATAGACTGGAAAGGTATGTATATGTGGAGGGGTGTAGGGGGACAGTGTTAGAACACACAAATGACTTAGAATGACCAAACAAGATTTTATATTTTATCCTAGAGGTGAGACAGAGATACTCGTATTTAGTAGGAGACTGACAGTTTAGAACTTCACTTTAAGAAAAGTACTTTAACAGCTGATTAAAAGATACTCCAGAGTGGGAAGAGCCATATGTCAGGCAGACCAACCAGTAAGTCTTTGCTATTGTCCAGACATGGGATGATAAGGTGGCCTATAACAGGGTGATATCAGCATCAGAGGAGAGAAGGAGGTTTCTGTAAGAAATTTCCAAATGACAAATCAACAAACCTCAGTAACATGTTGAATATGGGTATGGGAGTGAGAAGTTGAAGATGGTATTTTTAGTGTGAGCTTAGATGACTGGTTCAATAACAGTGCCCCAGGCAGCAAAGGGAAATTTGGAAGAGGGGTTAGGAGGAAATATTAGTTCAATTTTGAAATGTTGAGTTTAAGAGGGCCATAGGACATCTAATCCAATATGTTTAATAGGCAACTGAAATGAAAGACTGAAGAAAAGCAGAGAAGTAAGAATTGGATAAGTAGTTTTGAGAATCAATAGCATTGCAGATAATAACTGAATACATGGAACAAGAAGAGATCATCAACTGAAATTATAAAGAAAGAAAAAAGAGGCCAGGATAGAGCCATGTATGGGACACCCATGGTTAGCAGGTGTGACCTGGATGAAGATCCAGGAAAGGAGACTGAGAAAGAGTAGTCATACAGGTAGGAAGATAACCAGGAAAGAAGAGTGTCCCAACAACCAATGAAGAAGTTGATTGACAGCATCAAAGATTGCAGAGAGGTCCAGAAAAGTGAGGAATAAGAAAAGATCATTTGATTCAGCAATTAATGGATCATAGTAGCTTTGTAAATATTAATTATTAACCTTTTTTTTTACATTTTGAGTTCCAAATTCTCTCTCTCCCTCAAGCCCTTCTCCTACCAATTGAGAAAACAAGAAATATGATATCTATTATACATGTGAAAGCACGTAAAATATATTTCCATATTAAGCATGTTGCAAAACAAAATATAAAAAGTGGGAGGGGCAGCTAGGTGGCACAGTGGATAGAGCACCAGCCTTGGAGTCAGGAGGACCTGAGTTCAAATCCGGCCTCAGACACTTAACACTTACTAGCTGTGTGACCCTGGGCAAGTCACTTAACCCCAATTGCCTCACTAAAAACAAAAGAAAAAGAAAAGAAAAAGAAAAAGATTATATACAATGGAGAAAAACTAGAAAACTTCCCATTACTAGTAATATTGCTGGGTCAAAAGGTATACATAGTTTTATAGCCCTTTGGGCACACTTCCAAAGTGTGCTCCCCAGAATCTCTGGACCAGTTCACAACTCTACCAACACTATAATAGATTATCCCTATATTTTTCTACATCATCTCCAGCATTTGTCATTTTCCTTTTTTTTTGTCTCTCTAATAGGTATCTCAGAGTTGTTTTAATGTGTTTTTCTCTAATCAATAGTGATTTAGAGTATTTTTTTATGTGACCATTAATAGCTTTGATTTCTTCTTCTCAAAACTGCTTGTGTATAACCTTTGACCATTTATCAACTGGGAAATGTCTCTTTATTTTTATAAATTTGGCTCAGTTCAGTATATATTTGAAAAATGAGGCCTTTATCAGAGAAACTTGCTATAATCCCTATCCCCCACCCCTAGTTTCCTGCTTTCCTTTTAATTTTAGCTAACTTGGTTTTGTTTGTGCGAAATCCTATTGATTTTTTTTTATAATCAAAATTATCTATTTTACTTCCCATGATCCTTTCTGTCTCTTCTTTGGCCAAAAACTCTTCCCATATTCAAATACCTGAGAGGTAATTTTTTTCCATACTTCCCTAATTTATTTATATTATCCTTTATGTCTAAATCATGTACCCATTTTGACCTTATTTTTGGTATAAAGTGTGCAATAATAGTCTATACCTAGTTCTTCCAAACTGCTTTCCACTTTTCCCAGTAATTTTTGTCAATGACGAGTCCTGTCCCACAACTGAAGATATTTATCAAATATTAGATTACAGTGCTCATTTACTGCTGTGTATTGTGTATGCAATTTATTCCTCTGATCCACCACTCTACTTCTTAGCCACTACAAAATTATTTTGATGATTATCACTTTTAATATATTTTGAAATCTGGTACTACTATGGTACCTTCTATTACATTGTTTTTCATTAATTCCCTTCATGTCATTAGTATCTTTGGAGATAATAGTTTCAGCTGAATTGTGAGGTATGAAGTCAGGAAGTAGACAGTTAAAAAAGCACAAGGGGAGAAGTAGAGAGGCCTATTGTAGAAAGCCTTTTAAATGAGATTAATCAAAAAAAATTCAGAAGTGATATGGATTGATAGGATGTATGGATGGATCAAGTAGTGAGGATTTTTTGAATGTGAGAGAGACCTGAATATTTTTGTAGGCAGTAAAGAACAAACCACCAAGTAGGGAAAAATACATAAAGATAAGTTAGAAACTGAGGTTGATTGAGTAGTCAATCTTAAAGAAAAACAATGTACATATAGAGAGGGATTAGCTTTCCAAATAGAAAGGTCTATTCATGTGAGGTAGGTATGAAGGAGGAGAATATACTAGAAAGCATTTGGGTAATATGAGATGAAGAGGACAGAAGAAGAGGAAACTTTCAGTGAACAGCCTCACTTTTTCAGTGAAATATGAATCAAGGTTGTCATCTGAGAAGGTGGGTATAGAATGAGTTATGGAAGGCTTAAGCAGGGTGTGTGTGGGGGGGTGATAAATGGCATAGTCAATTAGGTGCATGTGAAAGAATTGCCTTGCAACACTGAGGACCCAGTTGAGGTTATATAACATAAATTTGTAGTAGACCCATAAAGCATAATTAGGTGATTTTCCTCACCTTTTTTAGCAGTGCTTGTCTGAGAGCAAAAGCAGATGTTATATGATCCAAGCCTAAAGCTTAGCAGGAAAAATGAAATAAGGGGGCAAGTAACTCAAGAGAAGAGGATGAGTTAGAGTTAACTGGTTCACTAGAGGATCAAAATGAGAAAAGGACACTGTATCTAGTGCAGGGCTGTTGGTCCAGTAGAGAAGTAAAGAGTCAGAAGATTGGAGGGTATAGTATGATTGAAGAGCCAGGTTAGGTTTTAGAATCAGAAAGAGAGGAGGAATGGCAAAATATTTTGATCAGATGAGGGAAATTAAGATTTCCAGAACATGGAAGTAGAGCATTTATGAATAATAGCATGATCAAGAGTTTGCCCATATTTGTGTGTGGCTGACATATTGTGGAGAAGATAAGGTTATGAGAAATGATTAAGTTGAGGAAAGGTGAATCTAGAGTGTTAGAGGGTGTGTAAATGTTTGTTGAAATCCCATAATTTGAGGGTAAGAGTTGGTCAGAAGAGAAAAACTGTAGCCTGGAACTCAACTAAATGAGGATTGAAGGAGACAATAGCTCCTAGAAGTTTGATTCAATGGTAGATACAGATTGAGTGAACCTCAAAGGATGAGAGATTACTGAGTGATGGTGGTAGGGGATAACCTAGAAGTGGCAATGGGAAACAACAAGTATTCCATTCCTTCTATCTCAAACAATGATTGGGGGTCTACAGATGAATGAAAGTGTAGACAGTTGTAGAAAGAGTTGTCAGGAAGTTGTATCATCAGGAAGATACTAGGTCTCAGTGAGAGCCAGAATATGGAATTAATGGAACAGGAAAGTATTTAAGATAAAATGTTTGTTGCCTAAAGGGCAGGAATTTCAGAGAAAATAGTGAAAAAGGTAGATAGCTTTGGGGTGTGACATTACAAGATGTGAGGCATTGTGAAAATTCCCCCTAGTTAAAAGGAATGGAAATAAGTTATAGGGTGCTTGGAGAGTTGGGTTTAAATGATGGGGTTTGAATGATCTGTGGGGGTTCAGAATCACTGAGATAAGGAGAGTATGATTATTGTGAGTTTGCTAATAATTAAGGGAAAATTAGATAGATTTTTCAATAACCATATGGTTTTGACTTCAAGGTATAATCCTCTCAGGGATTTAGTTGAGTGATGGAACAAGCTTTTAGAAGGAAAGACATTACCCTCCTTCAACAATGGTAAACCAGGTCTTTTCAGAATACTCTTAATAACATATAATGATGGTAATGATAACATAATAATGAAATAATGAAAAACACCATGACCATGACCAATAATGATGATGATAAATAATAGCACAGTATAACCAGTACAACTATCAAAGCAAAGACATTAAATACATTTGACATTTTCTGTGACCATTAGCAACAAGCATTTTCTCACATAATATTAGACAGAAAGTTTAAAAACATTTTAGAATCTGCAAACAACAGTATTTTTTCCATAGTAAGAACTTTAGTAGAAAGGTGGAGGTTATGAAGATACATCCCTAAGGACAGATGCCAAGTCCCATAATGACATAAGCAACTTGAGAGCTATTTCAGATCTGCAGAAAGTCATTAGAAGGAGTCTCTTATGCGGAATATAAAATCTTAACTTTATATCACACAAATGAAACAACAAAAATACATGAAAAATAGAATCCAGAACTGAAAAATCTATCAGAAATAAAAATTTTCCTTGTTCAGTAATTAAAAGCACATCAAAGGTGTAATGTAAAAGAAGAAGGCAATGAAGACTTAAGAATGAAATAAACAATTTAACATCAAAAAAGATTTACTTCACTTGCTTGAGAATCCTCTACTAAAATTGGAGGAGGAAAAAAAAACACTGAAATGATGTGGAATTTTTTTTTTTTGGTGAGGCAATTGGGGTTGAGTCACTTGCCCAGGGTTACACAGCTAGTAAGTGTTAAGTGTCTGAGGACAGATTTGAACTCAGGTCCTCCTGAGTCCAGGGCCAGTGTTTTATCTATTGTGCCACCTAGCTGCCCTAGGATGTGGAAAATTTGTGGTCATCTACATGGTTATAAAATATCCAATATGATAAAATTTCAATTTGGATCAGATGAGAACTAGAAGACACCATTAATACGTTTACAAAATGAAAGAGCTCAAAGAAGTGACAAACTATTTTTTTTCCAGAAAAAAATATTAGGCAATTGTGAAACTGGTCCATAATTTTGGGGTCAAATGCTTCACAGCACTATATCAATTGCTAGCAAAACATTTTTCCATTTCCCAATATGTAAACCTAATCCCAGCTTTCTTAACAGAAAATATTACATATCTGCTTCTCAAGGTTGAGTACAGCAGTGATTCTTCCAAGCATTGGCCAATCATGGGATTAAGTACTTTAGAAGTGTTGTGAAATTCAAATGGAACCATTTGTGCAGAAGGATCCCTTCATGTCTCATATTCATTTAGAAAACCACTTCTTAACATTATCTATGTTTTCTTGTATTTTTATTTATTTTATTTTATGTTTCCCAATTACATTTTAACATAGTTCTAGACAAATTGAGTTTTGTAAACCACATGTGACCCTGGGAAGTGTGTGGCACCTCTTCTTCAGATAGAGTATTTAGTTTGTATCATAAAAAGTCTATAATAATAAGAAAACAACATATTGACAAAAGAATAAAAGATGGCTTTTTAAAAATCAGAGGTTATGAAGAACAACTGCTTAACCATTTGATAAATATTGATCAAGCTGCTTCAAAAGTCCTGTTCTATGTACACTGATTTTATTGATTATTGCAACCCAATGACTCACTCCTACACTTACAATTTACATTGAAAATATCTCAAATATACAAGTATTGTAAGAGTGCTGCAATATTTGATGTCCACTTTGAAAATTATTCCCTGCTTTAAAAAAATAATCTACCTTAAAAATGTGAAGATCATAACATCTACAATAATTGATACAAAACATGGCATTTTTCTGGGATAAAGTTTAAGTCCATTATGACTCTTCTAAATACAAGTAAGAATGACTTCTAAACTAAAGAGAGGGTAAAACCAAAACTTTCTACTCATAACTTTATGTACATGGATGACATCAAGCCCCATAACTTCTCCAATTGGATCTATCACTTTTGGGAATCTTCAACGTTTTCAAAAATGTTATTTGGACTAAATAAATGTAACATTCTTAATACACACAAAGGAAAGCTAGAGACTAAGAGGTTTAGACATGAATCTGGAGGTCACACCAAATCAATTGATAAAAGCAAAACTTCCAAATTCCTTGTAATCCATGAGACAAAACGCACTAAGCATAAAACTACCAGTTAGAGAACTATAGCTTAATATCTTAAGACGTGTAAGAAAGCTTCATGGGAGAACATTTAAAGCTATTAAAAGCTATACAATATCAAGCAATTTTGTAACAACAAAATCCACCACAATAGATTTTGAAAACATCCAGACAAAAACCCATAAAATATTAATGAAACACAAGACCCATCACCCAAAGTTAGCAAAGGAAAAATTAATACTATATCATCAAAAAATAATGTGATTGATAGATATTCTCAGGGCATATGATAAATAGGTTGGATACTTACAGAAAAAACATTAATTACAAGAAGACATCAGTTCACTCAGCCATAGAAAAGTTTGATACAAATCTTGGGTTTTTTTGGGGGGGGCAGGGCAATGAGGGTTAAGTGACTTGCCCAGGGTCATACAGCTAGTAAGTGTCAAATGTCTGAGGCCGAATTTGAACTCAGGTCCTCCTGAATCCAGGGTTGGTGCTCTATCCACTGCACCACCTAGCTGCCCCCGATACAAATCTTTTGATTTGTTAAATGTAACCCAAAGTGGCTTACCATTTCATAGAGCTTATAGAAAGGCAAGTCCTGAAATGAATCAAAAGTTATCTATGAGCAATATCTGCATAAACCTGCCCAACAATATGTTGAAAGAGAGACATCAAACAAATGGTTAGATGATATAGACTTGCTTGTATAAACAGAGAGATCTCATAATCACACTGCAAGGGATAAACCTGTTATCACTAGACATTATAGATGGGTTAAACTTGAGGAGGGGGGACTTAGTGATTAATGTAGATTATGTTGGGAAACAGTGGAAACTTTGCCATAGGTAGTTGTAGGATATAAAATTTTAGCACTAACCAAATAGCTCGCAATGCTATGCCCTGGTGCCTAACTGACAAATCATTGTATAACAGATGCAGACCTGACAAACGGCACATTTTTACTGGATCATTTATACAAATAAAACTGTTGTCTACAATTAATTGTCTGTACACAATATTAGTTCATAGAAGCTTAAGGACAATACTTTAATGGATATTAGCATAACAAATGTCCATAATCTCCAAATTAAATGTAATGAAAAGCTTTCTAATTAGAGAGACACGGGGCAGATAGGTGGCACAATGGATAAGAGTGCCACGAAGACTCATTTTCATGAATTCAAATCCAGCCTCAGGCATTTACTACCTATGTGACCCTGAGCAAGTCACTTAATCCTGTTTGCCTCAGGTTTTTTGTTGTTGTTGTTGTTTTTCATATATAAAATGTATTGGAGAAGGAAATTGCAAACCATACCAGTATCTTTAGCAAGAAAACTACAAATGGAGTCACAAATAGTTAGACATGACTGAAATGACACAGCAACAACAAAAATATAGAGAATAGTAAAGGAGATCAAACTCATGTGGGAAAAGAATAAGGTTCCCATCATCTCAATCATATTGTCTTCTATTAGTTATACCAAGGATGCTCTGAGTGAGCCTACAGGTTAAGAGTTTAAGTCCTAATATTTTTATTCATCTACAAAAAACACAGTTATTTCAGTGCAGAGCAGGGGAGGGGACAGTCAGAAGTAAAACACTTTTGAAGAGAATAGGCTAAAAGAAATAGAAAATAGAGTAAATATCATTGGAAGGGAATAGGATGGAGGGAAATAGTTATGATTGATTATAATGGCAAAACGTATGATACCTACTTTGCTGGGCTAATATGAAGAAAATTCTTTGTCAATTTTAAGGTACGATATGCAGGTTATGATGAACAGGATACTATCAGAAAAACCTGGAAAGACCTACATGAATTGAAGCAGAGTGAAAGATACTGTATACAAAATAACAGCAATAGTGTAAGATGTTCTGCTGGGAAGCATGTGGTTATTTTCAGCAAGGCAATGATCCAGTATAACCTTGAAGGACTTATGAAAATTGCAATCCATCTACATAGAACGAACTGATAATATCTGAAAACAGATGGAAACAATTTTTATAATTTTTTTTTTGTTTTTGAGAATTCCTTAATCTGAAGTTTTGTTTTTTGACTGTTTTCTATCACAACCCAGCTAATGTGGGAATGTTTTCCATGACTACTCATGTATAACTTATTTGTAATTGCTTGAGTTCTTGTGGGTGGGGGGTGGGAAGGGAGGGAGGAAGAGAAGTTGGAACACAAAGTTTTTAAAAATGATGTCAAAATTTGTTTTTACATATATTTTGGAAAATAAAATTCTATTTAAGAAAAAAGTAGTTATTTTAGTCTATGTGTTCTATGGAACATTAAACATAAAACAATAATAGCAGAATAGCAACTTTTTCCCAGGATCATTTATATCTGAATCCAAATGAAAAATTGAGAATGATATGATAATAATAACAGTCATAATAATAATAATAGCAGCTGACATTCATATGTTGCTATTCTGCTTTACATACATTAATCCTCAGAGTGGTAGATAGTATAGGCATTATTATCTCATTTTTGAGTTGAAGAAACTGAGGTTAATAAAGGGAAAATTACTTTTTCACTTTTACATTGATAGCTAGTGAATGGCAGAGTCAAGATCCAAACCCAGGGTTTCTACACTTCTGCTATTTCACAGTTGCCTCAATATTGCTGTTCCTTATGGTCCTTCATTCTTAGAGGACCATGACATCAGAAGGTGATGTCATGACTTGCAGTCAATTAGATTTAAATGAGGGAGGGCTGTGCAAAGTCACCAGCCTTACTTTCATTTCCAGAATCATTTCGATCCACTGGCAAGATATACGTCAGGACTGGAGATGGCCCCAGATCTTTGAGGCAATTGGGGTTAAGTAACAAGGCCCATGGTCACACAGCTAGTAAGTGTCAAATATCTGAGGCCAAATTTGAACTCATATCCTCCTGACTCTAGGGCCAATATTCTAGCCACTCACTATACCACCTAGCAGCCCTGCCTCAATGTAGGTGGCAAGCCAAGTAGTATAGTCAACCCTGTATAATGACTTCAGTTTAAGAAATTAAATTGCATTTTCACTAACCTAACAAACAAGAAGGAAATATAGATGCATTTAACAAATAAAAAATGCCTTTAAGGGATATAAAACTGTAACCATTACTACAGAGCATTGATGAGAGTGGTTAGTCTATGTCCAGTAGAAAGATTAATGGCTATAGGATTAGACCTTGGATACAAATCCCACCTTGGAAACTTACTACTTGGATGACCTTTGCCACACTGCTTATATACCCTTGGCCACCGTTTCCTCATGTGAAAATAAAGGGATTGCACTAACTATCTGAAGTACCTTGCAACTCTCTAAGCGAAGCAACTTGGTTTTTTTTCATACTGTTATTCTTAAACCCTTGATACACTTTATTTCATGTCATTCAACTCAATTTCACTTTGTAGGAAGTTGAAGTTTTGGCTGTTCTTGTTAAATTTGTAACTATACCCTCCATATTTATAATTAGCCATCAAGATCCTGAGAGGTTCTGATCCTTAAACATACTCCCTTCCCAGGGTCTAAGGAAATCTCCACCTATCAAATCTAAGTACTCTTCTCCTAGGTAGGATTTCTCATCCATTAAGTTTTCTCCTTAAAACTTGTTGCTTTTCATAAAAGTAGAAATGTGTGTGTGTGTGTATGTATGTATATGTATATATCAGGAACGAGGAATACATACACACATGCATACATATATATATAATCAAGAAGGGGAAAAGATATACATGGACATGTGTATATACATGCATATACATAAATATGCAAATATATGAACACACATACACACATACTCTGCACATAACAGATACTTCAGAATAAAAGGTAGTGTGATTTAGCAAGATTAAACATAGTATGATGACATTACCTGAATAAGGAAGCTTGTGTGGATTGCGCTCTTGAATTCCATATTTCTAATTAATTTAGGACTGCCCAGTTACCCAAAACTTGGCAGTAAGCTCAGAAATGTTTTTTTTTTAATTCAAGGAAAAAATTAGTATCCAAGCAGCTCTAATGTGACCCTTCTACCTTCAAGTCAAGACTGAGCTTCATATTTCTGAATCGAAATCAGTCACAGAATGATAGTAGATTCCATAACAATTTGTTTGTTGTGAGAATCAGAGCGCCACCCTGCTGAGAAAGACATTTCTCCACCCTGAGGAGAAAGCATGAGGTGACCTTTCTGAGATTTCGAAGGTCAGATTTGCGTCCGGAAGTTATGTCTGCCGCCTGTAAGTCATATCAATCAATGCACCAGCCAATTATCTTAGAGTTGTGTGTATGGACTGCCCTCTTCTGGGCCTGCAGAGGGCTTCAGCTTAAGGAGATTGAAGCTTTTCCTTTTTCATTCCAGAACCACTGGTTGGAGGCAGGGACAGGCAGATTAGAGAGAGTAGACAGATCTCTTTATTTCTCCACACATTCTCTCTCTTAGATAGCTAGGTGAAGGCTGCTTTTCTTTTCTCTCTTCACTAATTCCTAATGTATTTTAATAAATGCTTAATGCCCAAAGAGTAGTGCTAAAGCTTCTAAATTAAGGCGACCACACATTAGATTTTTAGACATCACAGTCAGATTTTTTAAGGTTCACAGTGTTTATGTGTCTTCATGTGTACACACATGATACAGTGGAAAGAAAGTTGTTGGGGGGGCAGGGTATATAGAAAACTGGGCTAGATGTTTGCCTCTTACTGCTTGTGAGAACTTCAGCAAATTGCTTTATCTCTTTAGGCCTCAGTAAAGTCATTGAAATAAAGTGAAACTTTTGGATTAGATGCTCTGTAAGTTTGCTTCTAGCTCTAAGGCTCCTAGGTGGCCCAGAAGATGGACCATAAGGCCTGTAGGCAGTAAGTGCTGATTTTAAATAAGGCCTCAGACACTTATTAGCTTTATGACACAGGGCAATTCTTGTCCTCTGCCTCAATTTCCTCATTTGTAAAATGATGATAATAATAGCACCTACCTTTCAGGCTTGTTGTGAGGATCAAGTGAGATAATGTTTGCAAAGCACTTAGCATGGTGCCTGGTATATAATAAGAGCTTAATAAATGTCCCCTGCTCTCCCCTCTCAGCCTAAAGAATGTAGATTGATATATCGAGTTAGAATTCACTAATAATATAATCAATTTAAGAAGGCTTGGCCTTGGGTATATTATAAAGCAGGTGAAGTTCATAGCTATCAGTTCAGGACCTTTCCCACATTGGGGAATTTGGGAATGCTAACACCCCAGAAAGAGGTTCTTTCCCCTAGCCCACCACACAGGTAACATTGCATACCTTTTGAAGCACAAGTTAGTTCTAAAACAATACTGTAATAATCTGTTGAATCTAGTTCTCCACTAGTGTGAGTCAGTATATCTCCATTCTGTACTCAAGCAGCATCTAGAGCTTTCAATCTATTCTCTGTAACTGAATAGAGGTCTGCACTCAATATCTTTAAGAAGGGCTAGGAAATAAGTGAATTTGCTTCCTATACATCAAAACAAGAAGCCACTGCCCACATGCAGATGTAGTGCTCCATTTCTTTGCTAAGCAGTTAAGATCCCATGACCATTTTTCTTTGATCTTTCTCATGGTCCTGCTATCACTTTGAAGCAGCATGGAACACACTCTGGGTACCAGCTTATTAAATACAGGTTATTGTTAAAAGAAAATTCCAACTGAGACTGAGCTGATTCATGTATGGTCTCTCTTGTTTACGAGGAATACTTCTGACTGGAAAATATTGAAAGGAAACTTGTTTTTAATTTTTAAGAGAAGTTTTAACTCCCTTTTAACACAAGAATAAAATAAAACTTCCAACTTGATTTTCACCACTCATTTCTAAAATATGCTTAGTATCAAAGTTTTAAAAGCTTACAATTTTTCTAGGCAAAGGTGATTATGCTTAAATATTTCCTCCTGCACAATTAACAAATATTTTATATTGTCCCTTTAAAACAGGTTGTATAGTAGTGAAGTAAATACTTCACTTGAAGGAGATTGATGTGATTCTTGACTTCTTTTTATCAGTACTGTCATTGATTAACTTGACACTAGCCCAATCAGTGGTTTTCTGCAGCTTTTTTTCCCCTCTACTAGGTCATTATATTGACTTACTACATTACATATTATCTAACTTTAAGGTATTCATAGCAAGACCATGTGTGAGAGGGGAGATGTTAAAGGGCAATGGATTTCTTCATTTATGTTTCATTATTTTGAGATTTTAGTTTCAGATAATCTTGATCTAATACCTTCTCCTTTTGTGTCTCATAAGTCAGAAGAACCCCCTCTACCTAGGAACCTTAAAAAGAAGAGAGATCTTTGTACCACAAAGGTGAACAACAACGCCACCCCAACTACTACTACTACTACTACTACTACCACCACCACAACCACTACTAACTACTACTATTACCACTACTACTACTACTACTACTACTACTACTACTACTACTACTACTACTACTACTACTACTACTACTGCTACTAACTGCTACTACTACTACTTTAGAAATATAGGGAAACTTGAATTTCAGAGAGTCCACTTTTTCCCTCTGTTTCCCTCTCATAACAAATAAGTCAGGGGTCCTTGAATTCCCACTTCAAATATATGAGGCTGGGGGCAGCTACGTGGCATAGTAGATAAAGCACTGGCCTTGGATTCAGGAGGACCTGAGTTCAAATCCAGCCTCAGACACTTGACACTAGCTGTTTGACTATGGGCAAGTCACTTAACCCTCACTGCCTGGCCAAAAAACAAAACACAAAACAAAATAAAATATATAAGGCCTATTCTGTGCCAGGCACAGCGCTAACCATTTTTACAAATATTATCTCATTTGATTCTCATAGCAATCCTGCCAAGTAATTGGTATTTTTATCTTCATTTTAAAGTAGAAGAAACAGAGGCAAATAGAAGTTAGACTTGTTCAGGGTCACACAGCTAGTACATGCCTGGGGCCAGATTTGAATATAGTAAGATTTTAGCTTTCTTATGACATGGTCTTATTCTTGTACTATTCCCAATTCGCTAGCTATTTTCTATGTTGATTTAAATTACAAATGAATCAAGTATTTATTTAGACCTTTGATGTGCATACTTCAGTGCTTCATTTTGCAAGATATATGCACACTGGGTGATTCTCTGACAAGTCTGAATTCTTGGTGACAGAAAATATTATTTTGCTATTATATTAACAACCAATTAATAAATTAGGATTAAGGCTTTTTTTCCCTTTATTTCCTCACTTAGGAACCAGTACTTATAGATAAGTCAGCAAGTCGCTAAGGACATGGCTGATAAATTAGATTGGCCTAATCATTGGGGAAAATGTTCCTCATCTTGGGCATGATCACACAAAACTAGGAGATGTTATTTCTGTTTAGATTGTAAACAGAATTTAATCTAGGTGAATTCTAGACCCCAAACAATGAGCCTATGTGCTTGCACTGCTCCATTGGAGTTTAGGGTGACCCAGTGTAACGATTGGAATGACGCCACCTGCTGGATACTTACTGTAGAAGAGTTCTGCCCATGAAGCGAAGGTCTTTGAGGGCAAGACCAGGAGTCTTTTCTTTGGCGGGAGGAAGTGACGCGGACTAGTGGGAGGAGGAAGGAAGAGACTGGCGCTGACTCTGGGGCTCTTTCCTGAGGACGCTGGCGGAGAAGGGAGCTAGAAATGTGCTCTCCCTTTAATAGATAGGAATCTAGGCCTTTCTCTCTCTCTTTACCAAATTCTTATTCTCCTTAATAAATGCTTAAAAGTCTAACTCTTGCTAAAGCTTGTAATTGATTGGCGACCACTCATTAGATATTTTAGACAGTTTAGCTAGAATTTTAACCCTTAACACCAGCTCATTAAGTAAAAAACCAAGCAGAGGGATTTGGGTAGGTATAGATTCCTCTCTCCAGATGGTTGGAGGTAGCTCAGTCTCCTGATCAAACCACATTTTCTTTTTTTTTTTTAACTCATTAAAGTATTTTTAATTATTTTCCAGTTATATGTAAAGTTAGTTTTCAACATTTGTTTTTATAAGATTTTGAATTCCAAATTTTTCTTCCTCTCTCCCTTCCCTCCTCCCTCCCCCCCAAGAGAGAAAGCAATCTGATCTGGGTTATATATGTACAATCACATTAAACATATTTCTGCATTAATCATGTTGTGAAAGAAGAATCAGAACAAAGTGAAAACCTCCCCCCACCCCACAAAGTAGAAAGAGTATGGTTCAATCTGCATACAGATCCCACAGTTCTTTTTTCTGGAAATGGAGATCATTTTCCATTATGAGTCCTTTGGAATTGTCTTGGATCATTGTATTGCTGAGAAGAGCTAATCTATCACAGCTGATCATCACACAATATTTCTATTATTGTGTACAATGTTCTCTTGGTTCTGCTCACATCACTCATCATCAGTTCACTTAAGTACAGTATTTTTTCTGAAATCTGCCTACTCATCATTTCTTACAGCACAATAGTATTCCTTCGCATTCATATACCACAACTTGCGCAACCATTCCCCAATTGATGGGTATCCCCTAGATTTCCAGTTCCTTGCCATCATAAAGAGAGCTGCTATAAATATTTTTGTACATGTGGATCCTTTTCCCTTTTTTATGATCTCTTTGTGATCATACCTAGTATGTGTTATTACTACATCAAAGGGCATGAACAGCCCCAAACTCCTTTGGGTGTAGTTCCAAATCACTCTCCAGAATGGTTGGATCAATTCACAACTCCACCAACAATACATTAATGTTCCAATTTTTCCACAGCTTCTCCAACATTTATTATTTTCCTCTTTCATCATATTAGCCAATCTGACAGGTGTTAAGTGGTACCTCAGAGCTGTTTTAATTTGCATTTGTCTAATCAATAGTGATTTAGAGCATTTTTTTTTTTTTGGTGAGGCAATTGGGGTTAAGTGACTTGCCCAGGGTCACACAGCTAGTAAGTGTCAAATGTCTGAGGCCAGATTTGAATTCAGGTCCTCCTGAATCCAGGGCCGGTGCTTTATCCACTACACCACATGGCTGCCCCTTAGAGCATTTTTAATATGGCAATAGATAACTTTGATTTCTTGATCTTCAAGCCACATTTTCAGAAGGAAGAGCTGAAGACATCAAGACTATCTCCTCATTAAAATGCCTACCAATCAAGATTGATTTTGACTTCTTAGGTGCTCCTCCTCTTCCAGAAGTATATTAAGACAAGTGTTCTTATCTCTCTATATATGTTATTTCTGTATATTACATTATTTACAAATTGGTTGGTTGGTTGATTGAATTGTTAATCCTGAATTCCTAGTATTTCATTAAACTGACAGAGCCTAAGTGATGGAAATTACCATTCATCTTTCTTAAGATTTCATACACACACACACACACACACATATGATAACTGGTATATATATGTACACCAGTTTCAATTATTTTACCAAGTGTTAACATGCAAGATGAATGAAAGAAAGAATGAATGAATGAATGAATGAATGAATGAATGAATGAATGAATGAATGAAAAAGCCAATTTTCTATTGACTGCTTACTTTGTGTCAGGTGCTATGCTGAGCTGTACAGACATAAAAACAAAAAGAATTTACTTTCTAAAGAAAATTAAAGGAGCAGTAGCCAGAGAAGGGAGGTTTGGTAGGAGGAGTTAAAGGAATGGAGAGTTGATTATAAAGCTTCCAACTGTCATGACATTTCCGTGACATTACTGATTGAATTATTTTTAGGTGGTAGGAGAGCTGGGAAGGAAGCACTCTTTCAACAGCATGAAATGGCCTCATTGGACGGCAGGAGGGTTATATCTAGTTAAATAATGCTCCTTATATATGTGTAATGAGCCCTTTTACATGTGTAATCTAATCATAGAATTATAGATTATAGATTTGGG
Organism: Dromiciops gliroides; assembly: GCF_019393635.1. NCBI lineage: Eukaryota > Metazoa > Chordata > Mammalia > Microbiotheria > Microbiotheriidae > Dromiciops > Dromiciops gliroides. Next base: position 337,820,444 of record NC_057862.1, on the reverse strand, counting down.
GTTCAAGAGGATCAAATGGCCTTTAAGTCACCGAGGAGAAAAATGAGAAACTTTGATTTAAACCTAGCTGTTAAATCCAAATCCAGGGTCCTATTCATAGAGTCTTTTTCTAACTACAGTCTCATATTATGGGAGAGTGTCACTTAGTATTATGTAAAATTTAAAAAATGTGTATTGGTGATACTGTTAATAAGTTTGATTTTTTTTAATGGAAAGCTTTGTAGAACAATGAAATCGCAGGTGGTCATTTTAAAAAGGTAATATTTAACAGAGGAATTAGTCATTTCTGCACATGGGAAAGGTACCTGGACTGAAGAAATAAGATAGGAAATGCACTCGAGGACACTGGGAGAATTTGTAGTGGATAAAAGGAAAGGAAGCACAACTAGGATGGAAATCTGAAGTCTTCCCCATCCCCTTGTAGGTTTGGGTCCACTATGGAAGGAAACTTCTCTGGCAAAGATTGCTATTACATTGCGGCAAAGGCAGGGAATACTTCTAAAGGACACAGTGGATCACCTTTAGGGGCAAAGCTTAGGCACCACACACTATTTAAAAACAATTATTTTTTTCTTTATTTTATTTTGGGTTGAGTGGGATGGGAAAGAAACAGATGCTTAACCTGTAAATTCACTGGAATTGAAAACTCCAGAAATGGAACCGACAAATGGAACTAATATGGGAGTAAGGGCAGGGAGAGAGCAATAAGTTCTTACTATATACCAGACACTAGGCTCAACACTTCACAAATATTATCTGATTATATTGTCATAATAGTTCTGAGAGATAGGTGATATTATTACATTTACATTTTTTTCAGTTGAGGCACATAATGGTTAAGTGGCTTGCCCAGCATCACACAGCTAACAAGTGTCTGAGCCTAGATATCAGGTCTTCCTAAATTCAGGCCCAGTATGCTATCCACTGTACCACCTAGCTGGGCATCTGCTCTGCACCTAATATATCATTTTGTTTTTTTGAAGGGCAATGAGGGTTAAGTGACTTGCCCAGGGTCACACAGCTAGTAAGTGTCAAGTGTCTGAGGCCACATTTGAACTCAGGTCCTTCTGAATCCAGGGCTGGTGCTTTATCTACTGTGCCACCTAGCTGCCCCCCACCTAATATATCATTAATAGTACAATAACTTTGTATTGTGCTTCTCTTTTTATTTAGGCATGTGTGGCTGTACAATGAAATGCATTAACTATAAAATGATTTGTAAATTGATATGCCCCTAATTTAATAGTAGCTACTCTCTTCAGTGGAGGATTAATGACAGTATCAATAATTCAAATTTATTTTCTTCTCGAATTCTGGGAGGTGATCCTTGGTTCACAAAGATTAAATATACCTGTAAATCTCTAGCATTAGGAGGTTTGACCAAGTTGGAAAGATTCCATCAAGACACCTAGGTATAACCCCAGCATTAGCCCTTGGTGGAGTAATTGGTAATTATGTCTATGATACTAGATGCACTTTTCAATTTCTCTGTGTGACTGTTTCTGTCTCTCTCTGCCAGAACTGTGTTTTTTTTTCTTTTTTGGTAGCTTGGATGTGTGCCAAACTAAAGTCAGCAAGGCAAACCATCAGGCTGGCAACTAGGCAATGGATTTTTTTAAACCAGAGCAATTCTTTATGACCATTGACTAAATTAGCCCATTAATGTAAGGGGCACTTAGCCTGACATCACAGATCTTTGAATTGTTGAATAGTAACTATACCATTAACTGCAGAAGATCTACCCTACAGCCTTGTCACAAATTCCTAACAAGAACAGAAGTTAATACCCCCCCACACACACACACGTGTGTTTGTGTGTGTGTGTGTGTGTGTGTGTGTGTGTGTAGTGAATCAACAATTAGCTTTACAAATTTATTCTGAAGAGTTCCATCATATACCATTAAGAATGTGAACCGGGGGAAATTTGGAAACAAAATCAGAACAAAATTTTGTGGTCATACCACTTGGGAGAAAAAACAAAATCCTGCTGTTGAATTTTTCAAAACAAAATGCATATTCTTGTTGATCTGATCTGTTTAACTTCTATTTCAAAATTTGAGCAACCCTTATCTGCTAATCAATGTCATTAGTTCCATGTTGTCTGGGAAAGTCAACTTGATGACATTCTTTGCAACACATACACCTTATATATTTTGGGAAAAATTATTTTACTTATAACTAGTGGCCTGATCATGATATTAATTTAAAATGTTCTTTCCTGTCTAATTGAAAATACCATTGGATTAATAAATCTAAGAGTATATTACACAAACTCCCAGAATTTCATAGTCTGGGAAATGTTTCACAAACTTAAAAACATACAATTTGTCTTCACATATGCAGCCAAGATGTTTTTTTCAAAGGAATGCTTCCTTCTAAATAATCAATTCAACTCCTATTCCAGAACACCCTCTTGTATGAAGATTTGGATTAAACAATTAGAGATGGCAAATGTGTTTTGCTATGTAAGGGAAGAGGACAAACATAAAGCCTACATGGTACAACAGGAAGAGAATGAAACTTGGAGACATGGAATTTGAGTCCAAATTCTATTTCTTCCACTTGCAACCTGTGTGACCTTGAGCTAGTAACCAAATCTTGCTGGGCCCCACTTTCCAATTCTGGAAAATGAGATATTTGAAATATATTGCCTCTGACATCCCTTAAATCTCAAGATATGGTATTCTTTTTTATTATTTGTTTTTTGGTTGGGCAATGAGGGTTAAGTGACTTGCCCAAGGTCACACAGCTTGTAAATGTCAAGAGTCTGAGGCCATATTTGAATTCAGGTCCTCCTGAATTTAGGGCCAGTGCTTTATCCACTGTGTCACCTAGCAGCCCCCATATGGTATTCTTTTAATAAAATGTTCATAGGCACATGTAATATTTAAATGTCTTTCATTTGACTACCACAAAGTCCCTAATAATCCCTAATGTAGGGCTAGAGTCTACTCTATCTCCATTATCTATTTATATAAACAAGTAGTCCAGAAGATTTTCCTTTATTTACATGTTATCCAGCATTCATCTCAGACCCCTACCTGACCCTCCCCCAAATATTATTATATCTTTAATTAGTGAAAATAAAATTTGAAATTAGTCCTGACCCATGAAGAATAATTTTTTCTAATTTGTGCTAATATGATTTCTTTATTCAGATGCACTTTAAAAATTAGTAATGCCAATATATAACTATTGAAATCGTCCACTCACATAGCAAAGTAAACATACTGATGAAGCACTGTCAGATGATTTATAAGAATTCAAATCTAAGTGATTATGATTACACATGATAGTATATTTAAAAAAGGCCAATTGGAGGAGGGATAGCTTAGGATATTCAAAGTAGTTCTGTAGGTATAAATGCAAATGCTAAGGAATAATATACTGTACTAAAGAATTTCCCCTAAACAATATGTATATATATTTATATACACACATATATGTGTATGTATATATACATGCATGTATATGTACACATATACATTTCTATGTGTTTATAACACACAATATCCCCAAAATCTTACTGAAGTTTTAAGTTTCAGTAGCTTAGAACTACCTAGACACTTTTATGTATTTTTGTTTATATTAATAAATACATACACATATATTGTTGTGCATATATCCACATGCATTCACAGGTGTGTACATATATTTATATGTGTGTTATGTGTATAGATATCTAGTCAGAGAAATATCTTCATGTTTGAAAAGGTTAAATTACTTTCCAAAGGGTTTTTCCCTTTCATTTCATATTTTAGATTTAAAAATGAATAGCAATACCTACCTTTGCAACAAGATATCAGTGACAAATAGGTAACAGTGCATAGATCTATGGGTCTAGAATCAGAAAGACCTAAATTCAAATCTTCCTTCAGACACTTAATTACTCTGTTACCTATTTCCTGCCAAAAGGGTGATGTACCAAAAGTGTGGAATTAGATATACATTTTTGGATATGGCAAACATGGTTATATTTTGCTTGACTATGCTTCTTTACTACAAGGACTATACTTCTTATTTTAACTTACCAAATAATATTGACACCTGTTCTGCAATATATAATCTCAGAGATTATTATTATTATTATTATTATTATTATTATTATTATTATTATTATTATTATTATTATTATTATTATTTGGAGGTTGTGACTTGCCCAAAATCAGAAAACAACCATCAACTAAAAGTCTTGAACATTTTACTAGTGACTCTATCCAGTAATCCACTCTCTGTCTCTGTTAAAAAATTAGCATATAAAATTAAGTGCCATAATTTGTCAACAACTATTAGGCATAGAGAATTTTCTAGGGATTTTCCATCAGTGTAAAAACTGAGATATCCCAAGATATGGCCATCAATTCCAGATGGGGATTAATCTTTAGAAAATGCCTTCTGCTGAGACTTCTAATAATATCATCAAAAAAATACATACCAGATGCTTTTTCATCATAAATAAGGGAGAAGGGGTAGTCATGTTGAGATTTTTAGAAAGGTAGGTCTATTTCATCTTGTTCCATTTTACCGACTTGGACTCTTCCCACTTTGAGGTGACCCTTTATGTCTGTAATGGACAGGAAGAAATCATTCCTTCCTATCAGGCTTATCTCCTGCATTTACCTGCCTACAAGGAAAGGAAAAAAATGTAGCATTCCATAATTTCTCCCTCCTGGTTCCCTGGACTGCTTAACACTCGTATTATAGGGGTTACTACCCTGAGGCCAAATCCTTAGTGAAAAGAATATCCAAACTGACCTCATTTAAAAATGATTAACATACAGAAGTTATATACACTTGCCAGCTTAGTGAATCTGAACACCTAGCTAGCTTTATACAAACTTCACTTTCCATTCTTACTTCACACCCCCTTTTTTCCATTCCCCTCAATTCAAACCTCCCTCCTTCATTTTGCACACTAAAACTACCCACCCTTTTCACTGTACTCTAGCAAGTATTCACTCTGTAGGTAACAAAATTGATTTCATCTTTATTTTTGTTTTATTTTCCCATTTTATCTGGATCTCACTAAGATTTGATTCCCTCCTAATGAGGGCAGCCTCCCTGGCCTCCCTTTCCACTTTCACTTATTCTCTGATAAACTGGCTGAGGGAGATGGGGAAGTTAGAATCATTCTTACTCCCCACTGACACTTCTAGGCTATGCCTCTATCTTCAATATTCTTCTTCTTTAATATTTACTCAGTACACATTTATCACCCCAGATTCTGATAACTGTTGTATAACAGACCTCCAGTACACATACTTCCCTTCTTTCCTCAATGAATTCAGTTACTAGCTCACAGTTCTCTCTTCTCTGTTATCCTCATACTAGGGGACTTCAGCATAGATACTGATACTCCCTCAAACCCCTTTGCCTTCCAGTCTCAACTTGCTCAAATAAATTGAGACTATTTCCCAAGATCTTCCTCTTCTACCCTCCTCCTCATCTCACATTGCTCAGACACCTCCTATTTTTCTCTCCTTAATCTTTGTCTCTTATAAAGATGTGGGTCTTCTCCTCACTAAGGCAAGTCCTACTAGATATACAATTGATCCCATTGCCATTACATCTTCTCTTGCAGTTTTCTTTCTCTGTCATCCCTGCCCTCTCACTTATCTTCAGTGTCTCTCAATTGGGCACTTTTCTACTTCTAAACTATTTTCAGTTGATCAGTTCCATGGAGCTATCCTGATGATTTTTTTTTTGGTGAGGCAATTGGGGTTAAGTGATTTTCCCAGAGTCATGCAGCTAGTACGTGTCAAGTGTCTGAGGCCAGATTTGAACTCAGGTCCTCCTGAATCCAGGGCCAGAGCTCTATCCACTGTGACACTAGCTGCCTTTATCCTGATGATTCTTAAATCTACTTATGTAGCCCAAACTTCTCTCCTTTCCTCTAGTTTCTCATTTCCATCTGCTTATTTGGAATCTTGAACTGGATGTACCATTATTGTTGTTTATTCATTTCAGTTGTGTCTGATTCTTTGTGACCCCATTTGGGTTTTCTTGATAAAGATACTAGAGTGGTTTGCCATTTCCTTCTCCCTCCAATTTTACAGATGAAGAAACTAAGACAAACAGGGTTAAGTGACTTGCCCAGGTTTACATACATAGTAAGTGTCTGAGGCTAGATTTGAAATCAGGTCTTCCTAACACCAGGCCTAACACTCTACTACGCCACCTCGCTGTCCCATAGACATCTTAAATTCAATGTGTCTAAAACTAAACTCATTATCTTTGCCCTGAATTTCTCACCTCTTTCCACTTCCTTATTGGTATTTGGTGTACCAGTTACCAATGTTACAACCTTGGTGTTATCTATCCTTAACTCCTCACTCTCATCTCCCATACCCAATCTATTGTCAAGGTCTATCACTTTTACCTTTGTAACATCTTTTACATTTGTTCCTTTCTTTCCTTTAATACTGCCACCATGCTGGGGCAAGCCCTTATCACCTTACTCCTGGACTACTACAATCTAACACATTTCTCCTTACTTCAGTCTGTTCTCTTCTCAGCTGCCAAAAGATCATCCTAAAGACGGTAATCAAATAAAAATGATAGAATGCCTTTCTACATGTTAAATGGTTAAGAAATGTCATAATAAATAGTGGCCATATCTGTGGGCCTTGGACTGCTGCTATGCCAGCCCACTGGGCTGGCTATAAATTCATGCCTCTGACTGGAAGTTATGGCAGAAGAGGGTAGAAGTGGAGGTTGTGGGGACTAGCCCTTCTCCCCAGAGCTTCTCCTGCACCAGGATATACATACAACAAATATGGCACTGTAGTTTGACAGCAACCTGCAGTTTACTTGTGGAAGTGGGTGTCAAAAGGGCTGCAGCATGTGAGTTATTATGAATGGTGCAGTTTTCTGAGTTCTCTCATTGCTCCTCCTAGGGGAAAATGGTGGAGAAACAAACTCGAAATTTGAGTTATGCTCAAAATATTCCCCAATATATCAATCTCATTTGGACAAATTCAAGTTTCAAAACATGCATTATAGACAAACTAACTGTAACAGAAATTGTATTCCCTTTCTTAAAAGGGATGTTATGAGGAACAAATCAGATAATGTATATGAAGTGATTTATAACCATAAAGTCATACATAAATATGAATTATTTCTTTGAAAAATTCTAACTGAAACAATTTATTGTGTATTAATGTAATGGAATATTGCTGTGTGATAAGAAATGATGGAAGGAATAGTTTCAGGGAAATCTGGGAAGATTTGGATGACCTCGTTAAGAGTTCAGTAAGCAGACGAGATCCAAGAAAACAATTCATACAATAACAACAAAAATATAGACAAAAACTTTGAAAGACTTAAATATTCTAACCCACACAATGACCAAAGGACCAATGAGGAAGCATGCTTCACTTCCTGATGATGATAGATTCAAAATGCTGAATGAGACATGTGGTTTTGAACATGACTAATATAGGAATTTGTTTTGCTTAACTTTGCATATTAATTACAAAGACTTTGGTCTTTTTTTTTTTTTTTTAGTGAGGCAATTGGGGTTAAGTGACTTGCCCAGGGTCACACAACTATTAAGTGTTAAGTGTCTGAGGCCGGATTTGAATTCAGGTACTCCTGACTCCAGGGCCGGTGCTCTATCCACTGCACCACCTAGCTGCCCCCTTGTCTTTTCTTAGAATGATCCAAACTGAATCTTGTCTCCACCATTCTTGTGACCATGTGCAAGAAAACAAACTTTCCTAAGTCTCAGTTTTCTCATCTGTAAAAGGGAATGATTATGATGCTTCTAATACTCACTTTACACAGTTGTTATTGGCTTAAATAAAGCATATAAAACATGTGGCTATAGTCAACTCTTCCTCCTGCCCCCACTGGCCTGAAAGTGGAATTGTATAATTTATTATGAATGGTTAAACATACTGATGGCCTTTACAAAGATTTCAGTGTCATCCCCTTTCTTTATTTTGGGATGTGTGAGGAAGGGGAGAATCTATCTAGGAACACTTTTCTATTTGGTACTTGCTTGAAACATGATTTCTTTGCCTAGTTAGTCACCAGTACCCTTCCTCAGGGCTTACCAATATACCTCCCAAGATAATGAGCACATCCTTCGTATAGTGTATCTATTTTTATCCAGGGAGATGCCCAAGTCTCTAAATCCATCTCAAAAACCTCCAGCCTCTATAAAGGAGCATGATGTGTCGCCACCAACCAAGCCACTAAGTAGAAGCTATTAGGCAATTTTAGTGCTCCAGGAGCTAGTAATATTGAGCTGTGTGTCCTGGGGTATCTCGGAGCTCAAATTTATCCAATAATGCCTCAGAAAACAGCGTTTGAATCAGGTCTGTGGATATTACCTTTCACTTCTCAGTTGGCATAATAGGAGCTATATTAGCTTTCCTAACAAAGCAACAAATTACCAAAGACTAGCTTTCTTAAATATATTCTAAATGGATCTGCTGGGTAAGTGAGGATTTCTAATAAATGTGGAAGGGGGGAGGGGAGAAAGAACTAACTTAAAAGATACACACTGGCAACCCTGCCTGAAAATCTTTGATTTTACTTGCATTGCTATAACATATTTTATTATGTTTTTTGCATATTTAATTTCTTTGCTTATTTTAATTGGAGTGTATGGATACATTCATCATTAGGAAACATTCCACGGCCTTTTCTTTCTTTTTTTTTTTTGTAAAAGCCTGATTAAGATAATATTGTTACCACTATAATCAGAGGAGAAAAGTCAACATCACATTTAAATTTTTATCAATCAGTTCGTTTTTGTTGCATGTCAAACATGGTGAAATAGTGTATAGGAGGTATGGTGGGGCAACATAAAAACTAGAAGACAATGCCCATATTTTAAAATTTATTTTTAGCCTAGGGTAGGCAGATAGGCATAGATCAAAGAAGAAATGCATATGTATGTACATTTGTATAATGTGTAGGTATAGCTGTCAGTATATAAATATGTCACTAGTGTATGTGTGTGTATGTTTATATATATACAAACCTATATATTATAAATATGTATATGTGTGTATATATCTACTGGCTCAGAAGCTTTGACCTACTACTTTATTTTCCAATATAAACCCTCAATCAACAATTCCTAGACAGTATGTGTATATAAAAATGTGTTACATAAAATATGTATAAATTATATTTTATATATATACATTACTATAACAGATCATATATAAAGATTACATATACATAGATATACATATGCATATAAATACATATGTATATGTCGTCTCAGATCTACATAACATAATAACATCCTACTACTTTATGAAACCTAAAAACTTTTAATACAAGATCTGTATAACAGAATAAGAGACTTTAAAAAAAATTGATTTGGGAGGGGCAGCTAAGTGGTGCAGTGGATAAAGCACTGGCCCTGGATTCAAGAGGACCTGAGTTCAAATCCAGCCTCAGACACTTGACACTTATTAGCTATGTGACCCTGGGCAAGTCACTTAACCCTCATTGCTCCGCCAAAAAACAAAAAAAAATTGATTTGGAGTAGAAAATACATTGTTATTTCCCTATTGCGACCAAAGATGGGTGATTTGGATTTACTAGTGTCAGCTATGCTTCTGTGTGTCAGTTATTGACAATCTTACCTTGACAGCATTGTCTGGGCACTGCCCAGTGCTAACATACCAGTATAGTGCCTAGAGGCACTCTATCCTCTTAGATCATTACAGTGTTTCCCTTTCTTCTCTGGCAGCCATTAAACTACAATATAAGGGGAAGATTTTAGAATTGGCTCTGCAAATCTTCTACAACCAAAAACTCCCACCAAAGGGTAAAATGGAAATGTGCTCCACAGAAAAGCTACTCAAAGTGGATTCTTCTAAGCCACAGTTCACCTTTTCACATGCCAAGTCTTGCCAGTTCTACCTTTACAACATCTCTCATGTCTATTCCCTTTTTTCCATTCACTGGACTGCTACTCTTATGCAGACCTCCATTACCTCTCTTCTGGGTTATTACACTAGTCTCGTAATTTTTCCCTTGCTCATTAAGTTGCTTCCCTTTCCAATCCATCCTCTATCCAGATGCCAAGTTGGTATTTCTAGAGCACAGGTCTGATGATGTCACTCCTCTGCTCAAAAAAAAAAAAAAAGCTTCATTGGTATTTTATTGCCTCCAGGATAAAATACAAAATCCTAATTTTGGAATTTAAACCCCTTCCTAGTTTGGCTCCAGTCTACCTTTCCAGGCTTATCACACATTACTGCTCTTCGAAGACACACTCTTTGTCCCAACCAGAATAGCCTACATATACAATATTCCATCTCTAACTCTATTTCTTTTCATAGGCTCTCCTCTAAAACTAGAATGTTCTTCTTCCTCAATCCAAATCCCTCAGAATCCCCTTCAAAAAGTTCAAAAATTTTTTTTCAGATACCAAATCACATACTATTCTCAATCTCCACAGTTACTGGTGCTACTTTCACCTAATTACTTGGTATTTACTGTGCGTATACACACACACACACACACACACACACACACACACAGGCACGATATGTATATATATATATATATATATATATATATATATATACACACACACACACACACGCACAGTGTATATATATATATATACATATACACACACATACATATATACATGTGTGTGTTCATATACATATACATATACATGCATATACATGCACACACATACATAAAAACATACACACATAAACTTGTATGTGTACTTGTCAGTTGTCATCCTGGAATAATGCAAGCTTTTTGAGAACAGGATAATTTCATGTTTTCCTTTATATCTCCAGGGATTAACACAATATCTGCCACACAGCAATCATTGAGTGATACACAATTCAATGGTTATTACATATATCATTTGTATGTATGGCAGCTCTGAGGTGAATAAAAATAGGAGTACAAGGAAAATGAAACAAAAAAAACATGGGTCTAACCTCCAGTCACTAACACGAGGGGTTAGTTTAGGGTAGAATTAGATTTGTAGAGCTTTTGGCAAGCAAGAGAAAAACCTCTACTTCTGACTTCTAAAATCTGTTCCTATATACAAGTCATCATTACCATCTTTCCCAAATTTTTAAGTGCTCTCTCTGTACTGGTGCTACATGTTTAAAAAAAAAAAAAAACCCAAAAAACATTTCAAATCTGGCCTCAGACACTTCTTAACAGTTACTAGCTGTGTGACCCTGGGCAAGTCGCTTAACCCCAATTGCCTCACTAAAAACAAACAAACAAACAAACAAACAAACACCCAAAACATGCTCTCCATGAAACGGGAACACTGGGGATGATATGACTTGACTTAAGAAAAGAGCTACTACACAAGTAATCCTTCTGGAAACTCAGTAAAATAAGATAGAAAAGGCATGTTTTGTTCCCCCCCCCAAAATTGAAAAATACCAACTCAAAGAGAGCAGGCCTTGAAACCAGGCAGAGTTGGGTTCAAGTTCCACTCTTCCACATACTGACTTAGTGGTCCTGGGCAAATCATTTAATTTCTAAGTGTCCCAGACAATTCTATTAAGATTATATCTTCTAGCGAAGGCACAGACATTCGTTATTAACTGGAGTTTCCTCACCAGGGATTTTGTTATAGCAATGTAATCACAGGTCTACACCCTATCTCTAAAAACAATCAAAATGTATCCTCAGAAATTTTTGAGCACTAAATTGAAAAAAGAAAAGAAAAAAAGTTCATGTTATTGTTCCTCCCTCCAACATTCCTAGGAATAGCTGTGAAAATACGAAATAGGCTGTAATTACCTCATCTCTACACCAAGGAAAATCATGACTCCTCACCCTATGTGCACATAGTCTAAGTAATTTATCTATGCACACACAGGTAAGTAGGGACAGCTAGGGCAGGAGTGCTGGGCCTGAAGTCAGAAGACTCATTTTCCTGAGTTGAGATCTTATCTAGCACATTTACTAGCTCTGAAGCTGTAGGCAAGTCACTTAACCCTGTTTGCTGAGTTTCCCCACCTATAAAATGAGCTGGAGAAGAAAATAGCCAACCAATATCTTTGCCACAAAATTCCCATATGTGCTCACAAAAGAACTGGATGAGACTGAAACAAGTCAACAACAACATCACAGGTAAGTAAGCAGCAGAGACAGTATTTCAAACCAAGGCTTCCTGATTCAAACCCAGGACTTGATCTACTTTCCAGTAAAGCCTCAGACACGCTTACTTGCTATACAAACCTGGGCAAGTCACTTCACTCTATTTGCCTCAATTTCACCATCAACAATATTGGGGATAATAAGGACACCTACCTCCCAAGACTGTTGGGTGGATCAAATGAAATAATTGTAAAGTGCTTAGCACAGTTCCTGTCATATAGAAAATGCTATATAAATGTTAGTTGTTGTTGTTGTTATTATTATTATTATTATTATTATTATTACTTCTTTACACTGCCACTGTGAAAATTCCAGCAAAGAAAAAAAAATGGCACAACGGATGAGGAGTAGATGGAAACGCTAAAGAAAAAAGCTTGCTAGTTATAGGGTCTTTCTTATTTACTTTTGAATCTTCTTATGACAGGACTCAGCATATATTTTCAGAGGAGCTAATTGTGTGATTTTACTGTTGTAGGGAATATACACCAATATTGTATATTATATTGTATAATGTGGTTCCAAAGGTTGTCATGTTGGGGTGGGAGTGGGGATAAGCTCCCGCTCTCTATAAAATGCTCCAATGGCATGCATCTCAAATAGCCTCTGACAACTGAAGCCCAACTCCTGGACTTCTCGTGGCAGAACTGTTTCCACTAACAGGAAGAAGGGCAAAGGTAAGTCACTGGCACCTTAAAACTAGTCGCTTTGGGCAGGTGGTGCTTTTCAGCCTTGGCAGTCAACCTGCCTAGGGAAAGGAACCCTGATTTTAAACCTCCGCTGCCTTGTGGCTATACCCATATATGGGGAAGGCTTCGGGGGTTAACCCCAAGGAAAAAATCAGGAGTCTGAATCCCTTAGGCAGTTGGATGTTGGACATCACATCCCTCTGGCAACTCCTGCTGCGGCTCTAGTGCCAAACTATATTGGCTCTGCCTCTCCTTTGGATCCACCAATGTCGCAGAGAGAGGGAAAACCTGCTGCATGGGCAACAGCTTGTTTTCCATATTGATCTGCCCAGGCCAGCTCCCTGGAGAGGACACTTCAGCTACTCCTCATGGGGTAGGTACAACACGGGATGTGGCAGTTACCGGTTATAAGTCAGAAGCTGTGGCTCCCGTATCTGACTGCACAGCTACACTGTGGCCTGTGGCTCTTCAAGGTGCTGGTCCATGGTCCTCCGTGACTGGCAGAAGCCAGTCTATGCACTACTACTACTTCTACTAGGGAATATATACCAATATCACCCCATCAGGGAATTTTCTCTCCTAATTTAAGTCAGCAGCTGGCTCTGCAACTTATAATGTTACACAGTAGCTTGTGGGACTGAGAAGTTAAGTAACTTATACTTACCTTGGGTCACTACCAGTCTGGAATGAAAAGCACACCTTGAACTCCAGGACTTTGGGGTCAGAGGTTCTATGTTCAAATCCTGCTTCTGAAATGTATTACTTGTATGAAAATTGGGTAAGTCATTTAATTTCCCTGTCCTTCCTTCAGTTTTCTTATCTGTACAATGAGCCACTTGTACTGGATGGCCATTGAGGTCTCTCAGGGTTCCTAATCTATTATGATTTGCTAATTGAAGTGTGGCTCTCTAGTCACTACTTCACAATCCCTCTTGCCTTGCCTTACACACAATAGATGATATCTATATTTCTACCTACTTACACATACACACACACATTCACTCAGTTTTATTGTGCTAACAAACTTCAGAAGTGGACAACCGTATTGAGGCGGGGACAGACAGTAGAAGCAGCTTAGTGTAAAAGGAAGATAGTGAATGGAATTAAATTCAAAATCAATCATAGAGTTTTGTAATTCAAAATTGAGCAGCTTGGTGGCATAGTGGATGAGACACCAGTTCTAGAGTCAAGAAGACATCTTCCTGCTTTAAAATCTGGCCTCAGATAGTTGCTAGCTGTGTGACCTTAGGCAACTTAACCCTGTTTGTCAGTGCTGGAAAACTGGCTTATAATACTCAAGATCAGTCAAGTATTACCTTGCCTATTTGAGAAGTGTGAGGAAAACAGAATTAAAATACTAAAAATAAAAGAGTTAAGAAGGAGATAGGATTTTGCCCAATGAATAATATGAGGGGAAAGGAAGCATTATGAGATCACTACAAATGGGATGTGACACAGTACTTCAATTATAACACATCTTGATAAAAGGATCTGAGGTCTCTAATTCATAGCCAATAAGATCAAAAGATAACAAAGGGCATCCATTTGCACAACATTTCTAGGATTCTTAAATTTGTCAAGAAAGCTAGTTTATTGAATTCAGCAATTTATTTCAACATTTGTTGAGCAAATACTACACACACATACATGCATGTGCAATAAGCACTTGAGATACAAGCATGGAAATGAACACAGTCCCTCCCCTCAAGCAATAGAAACATGGGTAACAGAAGTAAACTGAGGTCTTATATTTATTTAAGGAATTGGGACAGTTTAAACAGCCCCAAAAACTGGATAATACACACCAAAAATCAACTGCTCTATCAAGCATAGCCTTGTATAGCTTGGGATGATTTAAGTCATAACTTGGGATGAGTCAAAAAGCAAGAATATAGGGGATAAGGGAGTAGCCTTCCAGGAGGCTACTAAAAAAGGCCTGAGGTCCTCATGTGCATATAAGCAAAATCTGGGAACCATACAACACAATTCTGCATAACTGGCTTGGAACTTAAGTATCCATATACCCAACTCAGAGCTCTTGATTTACCCCAGTGAGTGACTTGTTGCCTTAAGTGGCAAGTTCTCTCTTTCTTTTCCCCCTTGAAAACATCCTTTTAATGTTTAAAGTGTATAAAAACATTAGGGGAAGAGGGAAAAAGAGACCCACATGGAGTGATTTTCCTTGAGCCCTGCCTCCCTAAAGCAAGGGAATTGATCAAGTAACCAAAATGTCTTCTACATTTGAATGTATCAGTTAGTGCATTGAAACAGTTTCTTAATTAACCTGAGTTAATTCAATTGCCAAAAATATCTCATTAATGATGGAGTAGCCTGGAGTACTTTAGGAACTAAGAGAATATAGACCAATTTTAATACTGTACTTGAAACAGCATGAGAACTTACACTGGGAAGTTAATAGTTTCCTCTTCTGTTTTTATTTTTATCTGAACCCTCCTCAGAATTCTAACTGTGTGTGAAGTCTTTGACCAAAGGTAAAAAGGTGGGTTTTCAATAATTTCAAAGTAGATTAAAAACCACCCTCCTTATAGTTTACTTAGAAAATTGTTATTATCTCAAATCCTAACCCAAACACAACCATAAGACTGGTTCACACAAAACCCAACTCGTACCATTAAATACAATAATTTAAAACTTTACAAGAGATGGCTGTAGGTTTAGAACTCTTAATTTCTCTCTATATGAAATACTAAAAAACATAGTTAAAATGAGAATTCAAGCCAATTATGCAGTTATGCAAATATGGTATCTAGAGTAGACAATTTTCTACTGCTAGTAGACCCCATCCTCTCCAAAAAAAAATGGCCTTATATTTTTTGTGTTTGTATTTTGTGTACATGTATATACACATGTTAAAATATACATCAAAATACATATTGTTTCTCTTGATAGAATTTACACTTTTCAAGGGCAGGGCAGAGACTGGTTGGTTTTATTTGATTTTGTGTTTCTATTTGAATCCCAAATGCCCAGCATATAGTAAGTGATTAATAAATGCTTGCTTGATTGATTCAGGCAAATAACCACTTTACTAAATGAATTTATTGCTCAATTTCTAGTTATATACTCAGTCTGTGACTTAGGTAATAATCATTATTTAGGTCTTCACACAGCTGCTTTTTTTTTTTCATCTTCTATCCCTATAAAGGTCTCAGCTATTATTAAGTATTAAGAAAGAGTAGGAGAACTGCCATGGGATTTTATCTTTTGAATTAAAAATGTTTGACCTCACTGTCTCCATCCTTTCCACCACCCCTGAAAACTGATAGAAGGGAGAAAAAAACCCCACACATTCACCACCTTGCCCCAACTTTTCGTCAGCTCTAATTAAAAGCTACATTTTGTTAAGCAAATTAGGAGTTACAATAAAGTGGAAGGAACATGTGAAATGAATAATTAACGTTGTATAGACTTCAGCATCATAATTAAGATTAAATACTGCATATATTCAAACTAGATTAGTACAGCTATTGAAAGCCTCAATGTGCTCAGTGGGAGAGTCTATGCATTTGCTAAATAATGTTTTATGAAGAGTATTCTAAAAACATTAAGCATAAGGTTGTCATATATAAAATGATTAAAGTTTTATACAAAAGAAGCTGTAATTCCGGTAAATGAAGTAATTTCATTTCCCTGCTGTTTTCACCTTTAGAAATATACTGTAAATGAAAATGGCTCAACGTGAAATATTATTAAAGAGAATATGAATTTCCTTGTTTCAAGTTAATGAATCTTGGATACCTAAATTTTGGGGTGAAGACTATTTTCAGGCTTTTGACTTTCCCTTTTCCTTTGAGTTCTGTAAGAAGTAACCATATTACTATTAACACTCAGAGTAATGGATTGAGATCAGGGCTTCTGTGTAACCCTAGTTACTTAATCTCTGTGTGCCTCAGGCAATTCATTAGGGTTTGTCTGCTAATTCATAGATTGGGTTGCCCTTCTGCAACTGTAGGGAAGGTGTTGCCAAACCAAGAGATTCCACCCATGAAGAGAAACATAGGTTTTTGTATATTCTCATTCTGATTTATAATAATCTTTTGGGTGAAAATATGGGTTGTACTGTGTTTTCCCAAACAAGCACTTAGGAGTTTTCTGCCCTCAAATTTTCCTGGATGCCTTCATTTTAGTCCTATCCTGCATTGTACCACAAGTTCTGAAAAGGCCTACATTTCACCTGCAGTTCATTTTGTAAATTAGACATTCACATGCTTTCCCAGTATATGCATTTCATTCAGATTGACAGGTAGTAACTTTTCTGCTGAGGCTACATTTGACTCTGGAAAGTTTTATTAACTTTTTTTCCCTACTTCCTTTTGTACAGGCTTTTACAAATTGGTACTTTAAAAGAGCATACAAGAGAAAGATAAGCTTTTCTCTCTCTCTCTCTCTCTCTCTCTCTCTCTCTCTCTCTCTCTCTCTCTCTCTTTCTCTCTCGTTTTTA
The DNA here is from genome assembly GCF_019393635.1 of Dromiciops gliroides. Lineage (NCBI taxonomy): Eukaryota > Metazoa > Chordata > Mammalia > Microbiotheria > Microbiotheriidae > Dromiciops > Dromiciops gliroides. The sequence continues at coordinate 337,803,173 of NC_057862.1, read as the reverse complement.
AAAACGTTAGCTAATGAGTGGTGCTAGTATTTCTTTCTAATGTTTAGCTTTGACTTTTTTTTAACTACTTACATACTCTCAATCCTGGTGGTATCTAAAAAGAACAATTCAGAATTTGGTGTCTAGAATCAAATTAAAGAGAAATAAAACAAATAGCAAACTTTTCATTATGTTCAACATGTTGCTGCTTGTGTGGCTTTGGACAACTCACTTAACTAAGTATTGTAAGATGGTGGAAGGTATGCTGACCTTGGAGCCATAGGACCCAACTTGAATCTGGTTCTTCCAATTAACTACCTGGGTGACATTGACTAATTTATTAACTTCTCTGTGACAACTCAGAAATGCATGAATTTAAATCCCGCATGCATATATTTAGTTTTATGTCTAAAAATTATCTGCTGAGCCATCAGTGTTCTACAGTGGAAGTGGAAGGAGGACAACTTTCAGAGACAGAGTATTCAGTTTTGGACTCTGTTAGTTACAACCTGCATGATTTTAGGTGAGTGATTTAAACCTTCTGCTTCTTCATATATATATGTGTGTGTGTGTGTGTGTGTGTGTGTATATATACACACACACACATATACATATATAATATATACACACACACATATATATATATACATATATATATATTAAATACCTTCTCAAATTCCTTTAAGTTATAAATCTGTTATTCTATTAAATATTTTTTGTTCAAAGTGGTCAATTACAGGGTAAAATCATGTGAAACTAGAAGACTTCCAAAATTACATGTTGGGTCATAGTAACATGATCAGAAATATGTTATAAATCACTTATCTGAAAACTTCAGGCATTTTCCACACGGATATTCTTTACTCATGAGTACATTTAAAAAAAAATACATTTAAACCAGCAATGCAGAATGAAACATATAACTGGTAATTTGTTATATGAATTCATGTTCTGGTTATTGGGGACTTTGAGTTGGAAAGTGTGCCCTCTAACTCTACCCTCTCTCATTTTACAGACACAAGAAACTGAAGCCAAGGAGGTTGTGTTACTTTCTGAAGGTCACAATGGTGGTTAGGAGGAGAGTCAGGAATCCACACAATTATTCTGATTCCAAAACTACTATATTGTGCCTTGTACCACACAGAACATCTCCTGTGTGTTCACAGTAAACACACAGTAAAATTTATTTATTTTTAAAATGGTTCCTGGGCAAAGGATAGTTAAGAAGAATTTTCCCATAAAATAACACATATTTCTTCCGTGGATTTTAGAACTGTTATCTTAACTAAGTCATGAAGTAATCTGAGAATCCTGTCAGAAGGGGAAAAAACATCATTAAGGAAAACATTTTGACCAAATGGCTTTTCAGAAGCTAAACTTATTTTATTCAAGCTCTTTGTTGTTGTTGTTGTTGCTTTCTTCTATTTGGATTTCAGGCCAGAGATGCCAAATGAATTATGATTCATAAGAAATTCAGAATTTCTGAAGGATTTATATTGTTTATTTGTGGAAGTTATTTTTGTATTAAAATAAGACTTATCACCCTTATGTTACTGCAACCAGAAAAAAATATGAGAAAAATGAATAGATTCGTTTCCTGAGTCTTTAATAAAATGTCAGGAACAAGGAGCCTTTCAAATATCGCAATATTTGAGGATATTCCAAAATAACTAAAGCAAAATACTGAGTTAAAAACAAACAAAACCAAGAAAGAATAGCAATTCATGATTGGAACAGAATACCGGAATGTCCACCTTCCTGAGATAGGGGAATAGATCCCGGGTTTAGTTAGGGGTCTCCTAGCTATTCTTAGGATTACTAAAAGACACATATGACAGGGAATTTGAGTGAACAAAATCCTTAGGAGATAAAATTTGTCAAGGTCCATTAACAAACACTGTAACCATCCTTGCCAATTAAACAAATTTTTATTTAATAAATGAAAGTCTTTGGTGTAAAAATGTTATTGCTTTATAGATTTGTAATATACATTCAAGTTGCAAGATGAATGCTAGACACTATTAGTGTACCTATAAATTAGGTTTATAGCAATATAATTGCAAGTCCTAAGTCTAGGTAGCATTAATAGTCTTATCAATTACCATGTCATAAACATTGTTTATTGCAGCATAAATATTTATATTAATGCAATCAAACCTCAGTAGCAGTTCCTTGCCGTATCATGTAAAATATAACTCATCTGTTCCATGGAATATTTAACTTTCAACTTTCTGTGAATGTTGATTGCCACACAGGATAATTTTATGTGCCACCCTAATCATGTTTAAATCCTGACTCAGACAAATAAACTGCATTGAATGGAAATACTCAACATTGAAGCCGTTTTCATTCTACAAATGTGCTCATTAGATAAAGAAATTTTACACCAAGATGGTTTTGTGCTGAGGATATTCTTGTTGTTGTTGTTACCAATAGAATCACACATTAATGATTTCTTATTTTCAATGTGTAAATTATTCTCATGAAACAGTCAAATCAAGCTCAACCATTCTGCTAGAGAAGGCTGACAAAAGTGCAGTTAGGCCAAAATCATACACATCTCTCTTCTTGGACTTTAACTTTTCTTTTGTCAAAGCAATTGACAAACTATCACAATTAATTGGAATCTGTTATGCAGGCAGTCCTAAAAATAAATATTATTATTTAACTAGGGCTAATCTATGTCTCCATAATTTTCCCTTAACCTTTTATCCAATATTTGACTAATGGTCATACAGACTACAACGGCACTGATTCATATCTTAGCTCAGAATAGTATTCTCCTTTCTAGGTACTTTAGAACATTTGTATTTTGTCTTATTTAGTCACAATAGAACTTACATTTTTAGGGCTTTAAAATTTACGAAACAATTTATTCACAATAGCCCCCTGTGATTCAGATTGCATAAATATTGTTATCTTTACTTCACAGAACAAGAAGTTGAGGCTCAAAGAGGTTTTGATTCTCATCATTACAGTTAGGAAATTTGAGATGGGCTCTGGTATAGTTCAGTTAGTTCTCCTAACTCAATTTCAGTGATCTTTCTACTATACTCTGTACCCATACCTCTATCCTTTTGAGAACAACCCCAAAGGAGTGGAAATAGAGATCGTCCACCCTATCCCCAGTTGGTAGCTGAAGCCAGCCAGTACACAGAGTAGGCAATTGAATTTGTATTCATATCCTTTCCTTCTTTCTTTCTTTGTTTGTAGGGAGGCAATCAAGGTTAGATGACCTGCCCAGGGTCACACAGCTAGTAAGCATCTGAAATCCAATTTGAACTCAGGTACTCCTGACTACAGGCCCCATTGAGCCACCTAGTTGCCCCAGCTTAACTTTGAAACTCTTTTGTATGAACAGGAAGGGAAAAACAAAGACAAATAAAAATCTGAAGATTGTATATTACCTATATTGCTTATGCAGCTGAATGAGCAGACACAAGTAGTTCATTTATAGTACATATAGTTTGGATGGTCACTGCAGATGGACAACGAACAGATTTTCTAGGATCCAATAGGACATGAGTGTGTTGGCTTGCACTAGGAATGCTATGTGTTCCCAAGTTACTCCCTACTGTAGATGTTGAATTTTTAAATACTGAGTCTCTCAGGGATGTCATGTTAATGAAAAAAGCATTCTGTATTTACATATACATAAATATGCCAACACACGTGTGCAATTATGTGGGTATATATGCCATGTAAAATCATTGAATTATAGACATGTACGTATACATTTAAAAGATATGTATGCACATATGTGCATGCATATCCTTCTATATATGCACATATATGCGTGTGCATATCTAAAGGAGGTATTCTCGAGGCACTATATGCCAGGTATTATATTTGGTAATGCTAACAGAAAGACAAAAATAAAAGGAACAGTCCCTGACCTCAAGGGAACTTATATTCATTAAATCAAGTGCAATGATATGGAATACAATGATCTTAGAAGAGTTAAAATCGCAGGTGATTCAATGACAGTGAAAAACTACAAGGTAGTAGGTATCTGTAAAAAGACTTAAGCTTGCAGCCAATGAGGGCTTACCTACGAAAATCTATTTAAAAACCATCACTGGAGAGTATATATACACATATATACATATGCTTGTAAATATATACACATGTGCATGTTCATACATAGTGCACTTATACCTATAGTGTATATGTGTGTAAATGTGTTTGTAAATATATGCCCGATATAGTTATTACGTGGTGTCTGTTTATATATCAATGATTTGACATGGCATGCTGTGGCGCTAGTGCCAAACTGTATTGGCTCTGCCTCTCCTTTGGATCCACCAATGTTGCGGAGAGGGAAAACCTGCTGCATGGGCAACAGCTTGTTTTCCATGTTGATCCGCCCAGGCCAGTGTCCTAGAGAGGACACTCCAGCTACTCCTCATGGGCTAGATACAACACGGGATGAAGCAGTTACCGGTTATAAGTCAAGAGCTGCGGCTCCTGTATCTGACTGCACAGCCACACTGTGGGCTGTGGCTCTTCAAGGCGCTGATCCACGGTCATCCGCGATTGGTGGAGGCCTACTACTACTAGCATGTGAAACTTAACTAATAAAGTAGGGTTATTTCTCCAAGTATAATTTATTAATAGGGCAGGCAATCTATTAATAAAGGACAGGTCAATGGAGCCAAAGATCCAGAGCAAGACCAAGCACATCTCTTATACCTAGATTATGTCTTCCTTCCCATTGGACTCATAGTACATCATCAGGATCTTTCCTGGCAGTCTCCAATGGTGGATATTTTAATGCGGAGGTGGGCTGAGTGGGGTGGGGCTCCACCCCATTATTCCATAGTTGGGAAGGGGAAGAATTGGGCTGATGAATTTACAACTAGGGAAAATGACTTTGAAATGTGGCTGACAGACCCCTCTCTGGCATTTAAGGAGTGGAATGTGACAAAATATGAGGAGACCCCCTGTATTCCAAAACTAAGGACCAGCAAGCAAGCTGTGTCCTGAGTTTGGCAAAAACAGCAGTCCTTTGTGATCACCCTCTGAAAGATCTCACCCTATGGAAAATTCACATTCACCAAGTGTTCTCTCAGTTGGACAAGCATTGGACAAACTCGGAAAGTCCTGCAATGAATCAAACTTGTCACATTCTTGCTATTACCCCTCATTGAAACGGATACATTTCACTGAGCAGCTGCTAGTATGTCTTTTTTTTTTTTTTTTTGCAGGACAATGAGGGTTAAGTGACTTGCCTAGGGCCACAAAGCTAGTAAGTGTCAAGTATCTGAGGTCAGATTTGAACTCAGGTCCTCCTGAATCCAGGGCCTGTGCTTTATGCACTGTGCCACCTGGCTACCCCCCACCAGTATTAATCTTTAGATCTCCCCACAATGCCTCTGGCCTCCCCACTAGGGGCAGGGCCCTGACACGTGTCCTTGCTTGCAAGTCATTTTCCTCACTGAAAATTAAACTTCTCTGAGTCCTGACTCTCATGTCTCAAGCCTGTCCTGTTCGACTCTGGTCATTCATAGGTTAAAGGCCAGTTCTCACCAGTTGACAGATGTTAGATGGCTTGTGAAATCCAACTTACCTCTAATAGCACTTGGCCAGAAAATAAGACATCTCAAGGCTTTTACTGGCTTAGTCTACCTTTTTCTAGACCAGGCCACAACAAATCTTGCTGAGGTAAGTAGTATAAGGACTAAAATTCTAGCTATGCTGTCTAAAATATCTAATGAACGGTCACCAATAAATTATAAGCTTTAGCAAGAGTTAGGATTTTAAGCATTTATTAAGGAGAATAAGAAGTTGGTAAAGAGAGAGAGAAAGGCCTAGATTCCTCTATCTATTAAAGGGAGAGCACATTTGTAGCTCCCTTCTCCACCAGAGTCCTCAGCAAAGAGAGTGAGCCAGCACGCCAGCCTCCCCCTTCCTCCTCCCACAAGCAAACATCACTTCCTGATGCCAAAGAAAAGATGCATGTTCCTGCCCTCAGAGGCCCTCTCCTCATGTTGGAGCTTTCCTACAGTAAGTCTCCAGCAGGTGGTGGCATTCCAATTCTTACAGTACCTAGGACAAAGAAACAAGTACCTGGAGAAAGAACACTGGCTTTTGTTTACAGGATAAGCAAAAGTAGGCCATTAGGTGCATAAGTGCATAGAATTCTGGAAGACTTCTCCCCAGTTAAAAACTAGCCTTAGACACTTATAAGGGGTGTAAACCTGGACAAGTCACTTAACCCTGTTTTCCTCAGTGAAATCAGCTGGAGAAGAAACTGGCAAACCATCCCAGTATCTTTGCAAGAAGACCCCCAAAGGGGGTCATGAAGAGTCTAGCATAACTGAAAAACAAAAGTCAGGACCCTCTCCAAGTATATGTCTTAAGGGGCTAGGAGTAGATTACCTTACTCTGTTATACCCTTCAAAAACTGTCTGACCTTCAGAGGTTAGGGGTCTGAGGAAATAGATGGAGACACATAGAAATGTTGGTAATAAATAATAAAAGTCAATATTATTTTTCCATAGCTTACATGTATGTTTGAATATTTGTGCATATATATATATATATATATATATATATATATATACACACACACACATTTTATCTATATCTATTTCTATCTACTGATCTATCTACCTGTATATCTACCTATCTATTTACACATGTGTTGTGAGATGTCTGAGTGAAATATTTAGAGAATCACAAGAAGGCTTTTGGTGTCCAACTTCATTTCCTATGGAATATTCAGGGAACCCTAGTGGGATGAACAAAAATCTCAGGGCGAGAAGGCATGATTATGTTAAAAATCTACCATGGAGGCAAAAGTACCTCCTTTGAAGAAGAAACATCAAAGCAAACAAAAAATACAATTATTTTCTTGTTGATAATGGCATCATTATAGCGTAGGACATTAATCAAATCAGCCCTTAGGATTTTCCTTTTTAAGGAAATAGCCTGAATTCCTTTTCTTTTACCTCATAAAGTAAGCAAGCATCTAATTTACTTTGTGCACGTTTCAGGATATGAGCTATATGTATTGACTCACCTTATCAATGGATGAGGATTATGTGGTATATGGATATAGAACTTTTTAGCACTTGCTTCATAATACAACTTTGAAGTAGAAAGTTCAACTAACATTAATCCCATTTTACAGATGAGGAAAGTGATGCTCAGAGATGGGTGATACTTGGATTAGGTCACTGAGTTACTAGGTAGCAATTCCAGTACTAGAACCCTTACTTCAAGTTCACTGTCTTTTGCAGTGTACATGCTACATCTCTGTAGTAAAATAATAATTATAATAATTGATAAATTTAGAGGTGAAGCAAACTGCTATTGGATGCTCAGGTTTTAGTACTGTGCCTTGGAAATAATTGGACGTTGAGTGTTGAATGTTGATTAGGCATTGTTTATCTCAAATGAAGATATGGTGACAATGAGAAATGAATTGAGGGGAAAACTTATTTTAGACATTTGGAAAACAATATAATTGTACATACGCATTTATTTTGTTTTTCCATGTCTTACCATAATCATTAAGGCATATTCTAACTGACCTGTAATATCATTAAGTTGAGAATTGTTTGAGGATCAGAAAAGTTACGTGACTTATGTTCATGCAGAGAATAACAAAGAGTAGTAGTGGTGGTAGTGGTGGTGGTAGAAGTAGTACCAGTAGTAGTGGAATTGGCATATTTACCTGGTGCTTCAAGGTTTGAAAAGAAATTCCAAATATTTTCTCATTTTGTCCTCATAATTCTGGGAGAAAGGTGTTATCATTAACTCCATTTTACAGATGAGCAAACTGTGAAAAACAGTTTAAATGACTTGCCCAGGTAATAAACATCTGAGACTAAATATCTGAGAGAAAACTGAGTGTTTAGAAGTCAAGATATTTCTGATTTCAGGTTCAGTGCCAAATCTAATGTGAAACTTAGCTGCCTGTGTTAGCTATTAAATTGCAGGTGTGGAATTCAGACCAAGGTCTTCCAGTCTTCAATTTAGCATTCTAACTACTACACCATGATGCTTCTCAGTAAGATCTATCTTTACAAATAAATTAAACAAATTACCATATTTACTGATCATTTAGGTCTCTTGATTTTCTTCTTTCTACTTGCCTTTCATTCCTGTCAGCAAAAATTACAAAGGTGGACAAGAAAAAAGGAAACATAAACTCTAATCCTCTTGGTTTCTATAGCTATATTTTTCTGTTTCAAAATTATTTTGGACCCGTTTTCTCTTCAATATCAGCATATCTCCAGGAGTACTAATTATAATGCAAATATACCATCTTTGCTCACGTGATCCTTTCTTTGTTTTTCCATTAAATCCTCCATTGAGAACCCATACAGAATACTGCAGTCCTTTATCTCTATCTTAATATTACACAGTTATATGTGATATTTAGGAGGTCTACCTATTATTGCTTATGTGCTGAATCAAATTTTGCAAATAATACAGTATTTTCCAGAATCTCTGAATGAAAGACTTTCCCCTTTAACATCAGTGTTTTCCCAGTTAAGTTATGTGGCTACAGGTTATGGAATTCAACAATCTCATATGAATCAAAATGTCAGGTTGTCTAGTAGTCACTGGAAAGATAGTCTCCAGTGGGCATAAGTAGTGTGAAATAAATACCCAGTGATAATTTGTGTGCAAGTGGTAAGATATGCTAGTGCAAGATATGCTAGTCATAGTCCAAATTACTGTGAAGAGATCCAAAATATGGCGGAAAGTGCAAGTTGAGTACTGTTTGAAGTGAGGGTGTTTGGTTTTTTCCCCCAATTTTTCATTTGCATTCTTCTCTATCTCCAATGGGCATGGATTATAGAGAACTAGCCATATTTCAATGAGTTTGTACTTACAGCCAATATATCAACCATTGCTAATTTAATTCCACCCCTGTTCCTGCGATATATCTTCCTCAAACTCAGTATAACTCAAAAATATTCTGAACATTTCAAGAATTTTTGGATGAAATTTGTTTCCTGATATGGGACTTATTTCAATACCACCTTGTCATTACCAAAGTACTGGCAGATGCAGAGAACTATGGGCGATTCCAGCTTCCTATCTCCTTATCCTTAAAAAGTGGCACCAAAAGAACTGGCAGAGACATTGCAAGAAGGCTGACACATTTCATTCTTCCTGACATTTAGGTCAATCTGGTTTATAATAAAAAATTTTGCCTAATCATGTTATGCTGAATTAAATCTTTAATTACTCACAAATTGGATGAAGGTTCAGAGTAGAATTCTCTATCAACCACCCAAAATTCTAAAGCCAGAATGTCTAAATAAGCTGTGGTGGTGTGTGGGTTGGATTCTCTCAGACTGGGGCTTCATTGTCATGTAGTTTAGGGATCTACAATGAAAATTCTCTGGAAAGGAAAACTTAAATGTCATCTGAATAGCTCACTGATGCAAATCAGGGGACTTTACTTTTACACTTGTTGGACAGGGTCCTAATTGCTACTATAATGTCCTCTCACGAACAGTTTAATCACTAAATAATTGCCTTAAGTAGAGAGAAACACAGTACATAGGAATTAGACAATGAGTCTCCTACATATAATATTCATCCATTAATAAAATGGGGGAAGAAACAGCATAATAAATGGTAAAATTTTAGAAACTTAAACATCAGTAATAACTGTCAGATAATTTATGTTCCTTTCATAGTTAGGGTTAAGTACTGTAGGAAAAGCACTTGTTCACCTTGGAGATTATGTTTCATTTTCAACATAATCCTCAAATTAAAAAGTTATACATGTTGCCATCAGCTCTGTTTCTTATGCATAGTAGTTCCCATTGTCCTAAAGTGTCCCCTCGGGTCATCTTGCTTTGGAAGCAGTTAAAATTACTCTCATTTGTAACCTAAAACTGCAAGGCTGGAAATCAGTTAAAAGCTGAAAATACTTTGCATACTTAGAGCATCTAATTGTATGGTTCGAAGTTGTAGAAAGAGAGTTGGTCACAGAGAAATGCCAGTGAACCAATTTTTTAAGGGAAGGGGCATTATTTTGTGATATTATTCAGGGTTATGCAGCATAATTCCTTTCCACACTAGACAACGTAAACTCAAAGTGGCAGGTTGCTTAGCTAACAGGCCTAATGCTGGACCTATTTTGTAAGCCTCCTCTATTGAAATCTACTGGAAGGTTTTACCTCGGGATTAGCTCAAATACTCAATGGTAGTCCAACTGTCAATAAAAGTTGAAGAAAGACCTTGTTAATAATGCATCCAAGAAGAATATTTGCATAAGCTGTCTTCTTTAAATTAAGTATTAAAAATGAGACAGTTGTTTAAAGCCAAAATGGCAAGCAATTGTAGTCTAGACCCCAAATCTTTATTCTACTGGTTTGTAAACAAGCAAGGAAAAACAAAATAAAATAAATAGCTGTCTCTAATTCCAGCTAAATGCTTCCCACAAGACAAACCAAGGTTTGTGGAGGGATCTAAATAGTTTACATTTAACTGCCAAGGCAATTATAAGTCCAGACTGCAGGAGAAACCTTTGGGATAAGGACCTCAAAAAAGGAATTAAATTGCTAAGAGAAGAATTGTATTCACTGGAAGGTTAGTATCTAAGACCTGCTATAGAAATAATAGTTCCTACAAAGAGCATTTTAAAAATTCTATTCTACATCAACATTATCAAATTTGTAAGAATTTATTATTTTAATCTATTTGTGGTACTAATGGACACTTTATTCTTTCCCCTTCACTCTATCCAAACTCACATATATTTTAAGTGGTTAGCAATTGTGTTTTTGAAAGGGTAGTGTTGGCCTATGGACCCAGACACCAGCCTAGAGAAATATTTTGTTAAGATAATGTTAATTTTCTTACTTCTGGATATAGCTCAACTTTTGCGAAACTGTGAAAGTACTTGTTGGAATCTAACCTCCCCAAATGAGGATGTACCACAAAAAATCGAAGCTTCCCTGGGATATCATAGAAGGAATGAAGCTGCCATGACGTGTATTTTTGTTCTGCCAAAACATGCTTTGAAGATTTTGATGAGGAGTTTCTCCGGCTTGCCCAGAGAGCAAATCAATCTTTACCTATTGTATAAACAAAGGTCTCTGCCTCCAAAGGCATTGAGGTAATTGGCAACTGGTAGAAAGAAACTTGTTTTTCAGATGCCAAGGGCCTCAAGGGTTTAGCCAGTGGCCAGAAGATTTTGTAAGTCTGTAACAACAACAACAAAACCAAAAAACAGAGCAAAAAACAAAAGCAAAAATTTTTCCCCAAGAATATTAATTACTTAACATAAAGTCATAGGGGAACATGCTACTGTCACAATTTTTACTGTTTTAACTTCTTATTGAAGTATACCTTGTTTTATATGAAAGTAGTCAATGATCAAATTACGGTTTGTGCTACAGATGATAAATGAAGTTAAATCATATTTAGATGATTTAACAGATAATTATAGGTATTTAAATTATTGATGCAAATACAATACCAGGAAAATCTAAATTATTAATTATATACTTATGAATAATTTCTTATAGTGAAATAGATTAAGAAAATTATTTGTCCTTAACAGTTGGTTTATAAATATTTAATAAAAATTACTCCTGACATAGTTTATATAGTCACTACAAAACTCTGATTGTGACTCATTTTTTGTAATATGAATTCTTTGTTAAATATGTGTACTTATGTATAACTTTTTACTTACTGCTAAAATATTTAATTTTTTAAAGGTAGTTTTGCATAGTAGAAAGAGAGATGGCCACAAAACAAGGAGAAACTAAGTTCAAGTCCCATCTGTGATACACATTAGAAGTATGACATTGGGAAGTCAGGTACTTCATCTCTCTCTGTGACACAGGCAACTTCTCTAAAACTATAATTTAGAGAATAAGAGCAGATGTGCAACAAGAGGGGAAATTGTTTTCACCAGGAGATTGCTATAGTGATGAAATAATGTCTAGATCAAAATTTAAGCATTCATATGTATGTATGTATGTATATATATATCCCCATGACTGCAATACATATATATATGCATGCATGTATGTATACACATATATACACTCATGTACACTTTCTTTTGGAATAAAAGCACAACTTCTTTTTTTTTTTTTTTTTTTTTTTTTTTTTAGTGAGGCAATTGGGGTTAAGTGACTTGCCTATGGTCACACAGCTAGTAAGTGTTAAGTGTCTGAGGCCGTATTTGAACTCAGGTACTCCTGACTCCAGGGCCGGTGCTCTATCCACTGTGCCATCTAGCTGCCCCTAAAGCACAACTTCTATTGTGTTTGGCAGATGCCTTCCTAAATCTACAATATCTTTCTTTCAAATACTAAGTTTGAGAGAATAGCATGTTAACTTGGAGATTTTTCCATTTCATTATGTTCATATACAATTATGATCTCTACAACCATTCAACAAAATCTACATTTTTCTTCTGTTCCTATCTATGAATATTGGTTTTAGAGGGGAAAAATTTTGCTTTCTGAGTTATCTAAAAAAACCCAAGCAAACAGATTTTGGGAGTTGGGGGATGATTTGTTTTCTTTCCTTATGTATATCTTATATATAACTTTGCATTTCCACAGTGATTGGAAACATGCCTTGATCTTAGTAAGGGCCCCCAAAATATTTGTTATGCGTATGTTCTATTATCAGAATTTGGGGGAATAGTCATTTTTTCTCTCGATTGCCTTGCAGCTATTTCTTCAATTAATTTTTTTCTATTTTGTTTCATCAAGCTAACAGGAACCAGCTTAGGAAAGCAGTTCAACCAATAATAATAAAATTGTATAATCATGATATAAGTAAATATTTTTGATCACCGAGATATCCTGCTTTAGTACATAGAATGCAGGGTCTTGTGTCTGGAAGACAGTTTGAAATCCCACTTATGACATTTATTAGCTGTTTGACCCTAGGAAAACCACTTAACTTTTGTGCCTCAGGCAACCCCCTAGGAGTTATGTACCAAGCCATCAATGGGTTGCTATCTGAGTTATGGGAAGGCATTCTCACAGTGGAAATTCCCTAAACTGATGAAATAGCAGTTCTGTTGTCTATTCAGTGTTTCTATTGTCCATGCAGGCTTCAGAAATCCCCAGAAACTCATGTCCTGCATTATCTTAAAATTTCCATTCATTCTTACAAAACTTTCCTGCAAAGATGGCCTGTAACTACTTCCTGGATTAAATAACCTGGAGGAAATTAAAAAAAAAAACCTTATTCTGGCTTCCTCTGAAAAAGGCTTTGTCTTCCTTAGGGGCTTGGTTTTAGTGAGTTTGTTATTTACTTTTGCCTCTTCAAAGAAAGGATTCTGTCATAATTTATAATTTCAAAGACAGAAGTTAAAAAGTTTAAAAATTGTCAAGCATTCAAGCATTTTAGGTCATTACCACACATCACAACATTTGGCACTAAGATAAATATATACGTATGTATATATGAATATATACACACATATGTTTATATAGACATACACTATATGCATACATATACATATGGTACATATTATATATAAAGATATAATCCAAATACATATATTTGTGTGTATGCATGTATGTGTGAATATATACATACAAAGACAAAGAACACACACATATCTATCTATACACACACACACACACACACACACACACACACACACATACACAGAGACAGGAACGAAGAAACTTGATCTGTGATTTCAATGATTTCCCCATATCAATGAAAGTACCTGTTCTCATGCCTATATTCTTAGATAGTTTCCTAGGACAGTATTAGGTTAAGCAACTTGCCCAGAGTCATATATTTAGTATATATCAGAGACAGTACTTGAATTAATCTTCATGTCTTCAAATACTCTTTAGGTCAGGTATCTACTATGCTATACTGACTCTTAAAATCTCAAAAAACTACCATCTAAATCCATCAAATGTTGTTACCTCAATTTTAGATTTTCATTCCATGCTGGTTCCTGAACAGACAACAGAACTGCTATTGCATCAGTTTAGTCATAAAACAGACACTAAAAAAAAAAAAAATTGTACTACTTATGATATTGGCAGTGTGTTTCACCTCTCCCAGACTCAGTTTCTTTATCACTAAAATAAGCATATTACTTTACAGTGTTGTTATAAATATCAACTGAGTTTATTTATCCAAGAAAATTTTGACAGAAAAAAGTGCTATTCAGATAGAGTCTATCATTCGTATGTGCTTTATTACAACTCAGGATATCTCTGTTACCACAACCATTCCTTCCAAAAACAAATAATAAAGTGCTCTCGATTAGAGAAATGCAAATGAAAATACTCTGAGGTACCATCTTTTATCTATTATAGGGGCTAATATGACAGAAAAGGAAAATGGAAAATATTAGAGGGGATGTGGGAAAACTGGGACACTATTGAATTGTTGGTGGAATTATGAACTGATTCAACCATTATGACTAGCAATTTGGAATTATGCCCCAAAAGTTCTAAAACTGTGTATACCTTTTGACCCAGCAATGGTGCTACTAGGTTTGTATCCAAAAGAGATTTTAAAAATAGGAAAAGGACCTATATGTACAAAAATATTTATAACAGCTCTTTTTATAGTGGCAAAGAACTAGAAATTGAGGAGATGCCCATCAATTGGGGAATAAATAGCTGAACAATTTATACTATATGATTAAGATGAAATACAAATTTGCTATAAGAAATAATGAGCAGCATCCTTTCAGAGGAACCTGAACTTACACAAACTGATATAAAGTGAAGTGAGCAGAACCAAGAGACCATTATACATAGTTTCAGCAATATTATATGATGATCAAGTGTGAATGACTTAGATATTCTCAGTAATACAATAATATAAGATAATTCTGAAAGATTTATGATGAAAATTGGCATCCACTTCTAGAGAAAGAATTGATGGAGTCTGAGTACAGTTTGAAGCACATTACTTCTTTATTTTTTGTGTAGATTTTTAAAATTGATTTTCTTTCTTATACAACATGATTAATATGGAAGTATGTTTTGTATGACTACACAAGTACAACTTATATCAAGTTGCTTTCTCTTTTAGGAAGGGAGGATCTAAAAAGGGATGGAAATAATTTGGAACTCAAAATAAAAAAGAATGTTAAAAATTATTTTTACATATAAGTAAAATATACATACCTATATACATTTGTGTATATTATATGTATATATAAACATATACACATACACACATGTGTGTAAATATATACACTCAGAATTGATTTGAAGTCAGGTATATCTGCAGTATACCAGTTCTGCAATCTTGGTCAAGTTGCTTATCTCCTCTGTGCCTCAAACAACCCTCTGAGGCTAGTGTACTAATCATAATTGGATTAACATCTGGATATGCTGTTAGAAGACATTTTTGCCGTCTGAGTTCTCTGGACTTTGTGCAGCTTAAAAATGCCATGTACATGGAAAGTTTTTATTTTAAAAAATGTCATTAGTCATGGTCACAATCCTTGAGCCTGGATCTGTTTATTAATGGTAGCATCTTAGTTGATAAATACTAATTAAAAATAAGTACTTATCTTTCAATAAACAGTACTGTAGACATTTTTAAAATAAATAATTTTTTAATGTTAGAAGGTAAAAGCCCTGATTAAACTACCATAGTTTGAAACCATTCCATTAAAAAGCAATGATTTTTAAATGTAACAGCTCACTCTTAAAAATTTTAATGTGTATTGAAAAGACAATATAAAAAAATAGCATACATCAGTCTAAAGTGACATAAATGTCATTATGACCTTCACAGTTTTTTGTAGCCAAAGTAATCCCACTAAGCCCAATAGATTTAAGAATACATCTTCAATCACTTCATTGCTATTATGCCCTTGATTGTGGTTTTCTAAATCTTTCTCTAATACACTTATTCTTTTTCTTCAAGAAACAGTAAAATAACAAAGCATTTTTTCTTATTATTAAAAGAGTAACTTGTCAAGGAGGGGACTATCTTTAGAGCCTTATGTTATGGATTTAGTTGTTTAATTATATGAAATCTATCTTTTCCGGGTTTCTAAAGTAATATATTATTTTCTAAGCCTATTTCTGAAGGCTTTATCCTTTTACAAAACCACTTGAAGACTTTTTATTTCTATTTTTTTCTATCAGATGCATTTTTATTCTTCAATTATGATCAGTATATTACCATTAGTCATCCAAGAAACAGTGTAGATATTTTAAAATCATTGTTAAAAATGCATTATCTCATCATTCTTAAGTTGCCAGGCTGGTCAACAAATACGTATGTATCTTATCATGAAAGTAAACTATATTGCTCTTCTAGTATTAGCCTAGCTTTTGGGCATTGGGATAATTGGGCCATTCAGTATAAGCACAACATGGAAGAAAGACGAAGAAGCTCCTAACAAAATTTTGAAATATATTTCCTTCTTACCCTCATTTCCCTTTCTCTGGACCCCTCTTTCATCTCTTGGTATCATTTACCACAATCTCCTTCATAACCTCCTTTTAGGACTTCCCCAACTGTCCAAAAGGCTACTTGTCTCAAAGTTACCTATATATATATATATATATATATATATATATATATATATATATATATATATATATATATTACTATCATCACATCCCTAATGAAAACTTCAGTGTGTTCAATGCTGATGATCTCATAGCAATGATTGTTTCCCTCCTAATTCATAGTAATACTTCTAGAGGTATTCACATACAAAATGCTGTGTTTAATTAAAATAAAAACTAATTGATAGAAATTAAAACCCTCTAAAAAGTTTTTTAAAAGTTCTTAAGGGGGGGGTGCAGCTAGGCGTTGCAGTGGATAAAGCACTGGCCCTGGATTCAGGAGGTCCTGAGTTCAAATCCAGCCTCAGACACTTGACACTTACTAGCTGTGTGACCCTGGGCAAGTCACTTAACCCTCATTGCCCCACAAAAAAACCCAGGCCCAACCCTATATGAAATTTTTTAAAAAGTTCTTATGGGGAAGATGGTTTCCCTCTATTGATTGCAAAGAGGTTTATTATAAAGTTTCCCTGTATATAACTAGGTATATATCTTCATGAGCTACCGCAATAAGCAACCCACTGTATTTAACATTTTGTCTATAGGTCATGTGAGCAACAAGATGGAAAACTATGCATTTTATCCATCATCATGACCTGTCAACTTCTCAATGTAACTCTACTAAAAACTAAAGCAATTTCAGCTGTCCCCATGGTCTTGGGCAGCCAGAATCTACAAGAATGTCAAAAACAAAACAATATAATAAAATAAAATATAAAATAAATTTAATTTAATTTGACTTAAAAACCCATCATCTACTGACACTTACTGATTCTGTGCTCAATTATCACCCCCTTTGCACTTCCTACAGTACTGTCTTTGAGGCCGAAATAGCAGAAGCAAGATATGACAAAAGCTTAAAACAAAACCTGCCTTTATATGTTAGGCAGGCTTAAAACAAAATCTCTCCCTACAACCTGGTTTTCTCTCCTTCATCACATTGCCAATGGAGACCTAGATTTCAGAATGAAGAAGGTCTCTTGGGGCTCAACAGCCAGCTTGTTTCAGCCCTTTTGGAGCAAAAGCCTTCTTGAGGCTGCAACGTGGAGGCACCAGTTCTGTAAAGCTCTGAACTCCTGGTGCCAGTCCAGAAAACTACGAAAAAAAGGGAGTAAAACAAATCACCAGTATGGGAAATTTTAAGTGTAGAAGGCTGTAAAGCACTCTACTCAATCTGAGGGAAAATACATAGAATAGAGGTTAGGCCAGTTCTAGCCACTCAAAAGTCAATTGAGGCAGAATCACGGGCTAATGAACTATGACTTGCCTGGTATGGGAAGAAGTTGAGATACTTTGAAATTCAGCCCCCAAGAAAACCTTAATCAGAGGGGAGGGAGGCAGAAAGAGAGTAATATGGAAAATAGGGAGAGGTGGGAATCTGAAATTATGAAAGAATTGAGGAAGAAGAAAACTGACCATGAGCATAAACAGGTATATCAATAGGAAAACCTAGCAACAAAAGGAATAAGAGCCTCCAGAACAAAGGAAAATGATACAACACTTGAGACAGAAGACCCTATGGGATTTAATGAGAACACTGAACCACAACACATTGTTCCGGAGTGGCTTAAAAGAGAAATACTAATTATGAGAGAAGGATTTATAACCCATACAGCAGAATAAAGAAAAAAAAACTGAAATCTGCAATGCCAAGTCTCACTAAAAAACATAAGAGAAAATAATAGATTGAGAATGCAAATATACAGAAGTAAAGGTCAGTTTAGAATAAGAGAAACAAAAAGACAAACAATAACATTAAAAGAAAATAATCTTATTATGCAAGTAAAATATACCACAATCACAAAGATAGGATGTGTAGAAGCAATCCAAGGATCAGAAGTCTCCCAGAAGAATGTGGCAAAAACAAAGTCTTAAAAGCATAAAGAAGGAAACAATAACCAGAACTTCTGAACATGGAAAATGAAATTCCAACTGAAAAAATTCACAATTACCACCAGAAAATAAAGGACCTATAAACTCCAAGATTTATAGTGGTCAAATGTTACAATTCAATTCAGAAACAAGTTTTCCAAGCTATCAGGATGAAGACCATCAAATACAATGGAAAGGGCATGAGAATAACTCAGGACTATTCTATATCTACTAAAATGGAGGAGAGAATGGAATTCTGTGTTTTTAAGAGTAATAGAGCTCAAGATACAGTCCGAGATGACCTTTTCTTCAAATCCAAGTTTAACCATAGAAGACAAAGAACCACAGTCAATAATAAAGGAGAGTTTTAAATATTTTTACAAAGAAAAGCAGAACTGAGGAGGTTATTTGTTTCTTGAAAACCGAAAGAAACATAAGAAATGCAGGAGTGAGTAAATGCAGTAGGCAAAATAGCAACAAGAAGGAGACCAGTAAGACACTTCTTACTAAATGTACACAAAGATTGGGGTGAAGGCAGAAATCTGGTCGAGTAACCAGTGAAGATGAAAACAGGGAGAATCCTGGTGAAAAGCTGTCTACTGGAATTTCTTCTTTTAGCCACTCTTACTCTAGAAGGCTTGTCTCCCCATTCTGGTGATCAGTAGATGCTCTCAAAGCTTTGATGAATTCCTTGCTTGCCTGGGCACTCCCACCCCCCACCATCCATTTACCTAAGATGGCAAGAGAATGAACACAACAAAAACAAAGATGACCTGTAATTATGGGCAAAAGACTTTTGGCTGAGACAAGGGCAGCTTCCCTATCTCCTACCTAGAAGCTCATAGCAGTGCATCCTAACTCATCACCAAGAAGGAAAAGGACTGAAAAAATGCAAAGAGATCTCTTTCCCATTTGCATGTAAGCAATCCCAACTCAATACCTCCACAGTCTTCAAGCCTTCTGGCTCATCCAATTAGGAAGTTTCCCATAGTTGTATAGTACCAGCCCCTCAGTCACATATGGCTAGAAGCAATCCTCTCCCATCCCCAAGTTTCACATGGATTGGAGTCAGGAGGGAAATGTATATCTATGCTTTCTACAACTCATGATGAATGGCAAATGGAAACATGTGCTAAGGACTTGGACCTCATTGGCCAGTCTCTTAGTGTCCCTGCCTGGACAAAAAAAGGGGTGCTTCTAAGCACTCCTGCCTCTGAAAGCAATCCATTACAGTTAATTTTTATGAAGTTTTTCCTTTTTCCAGTTCAAATTAACATCCCTACAAACTTCTACCCTTTCTACCTTTTTGGAAACCTTAGCTTCCTTCAAGGTTCATCTCAAGAGACATTTCTTACATGAAAATTTTCCTGATACTCCCTAATTGTTAATGTTCCCAGCCCCAGAATAACCTTCACTGCTGCCATCACTCTCTCCCTGTCTCTGTCTCTCTCCATCTCTCTCTGTTTTTGTCTCTGTCTCTGTCTGTCTCTCTCTTTCAACACACACACACACACACACACACACACACATACACACTCCAATTACTTTGGATTTACTCATCTAATTACTCATTGCAACCCACTCAAAATAATCCTTGTGGGCAGAGATTATTTCATTTTTGTCTTTGTTTTCTATCAGAGTGTTTATCCCATCACAAACTCTTAATAAATGCTTGTTGATTTTTTAAAAAGTTTATTTATGGGCATCTATTCAAAAAAGTTGCCTTTCTCTGGGATAAAACCTAGAAACTACATAATTTGGTTTTTATTTGCTACTTATTATATACATATGGAGATCTGCATCATATAGATACATACATGACTCATGCAAGCTAAAAGAGAAGAGTGTTCTTATTTTGCGATTTATCTGTGTCCCCAGTCACTATTTCTTTTTTCTTTTTTTCAGGGCATTGGGGGTTAAGTGAATTGCCCAGGATCACACAGCTAGTAAGTGTCAAGTTTCTGAGGCCAGATTAGAACTCAGGTCCTCCTGAATCCAGGCCTGGTACTCTATCCACTGTGCCACCTAGCTGCCCCATCTCCATTCACTATTAACTAGGATTGAAGTTTACTTTGTTTCTTCTTATAAGAAAATAATTGGCTTTGCCAATGCCCAAAGGCCCCAGATTGACTGAGATTGACTGATTGTACTGATTAACTCACTTAAAGTTAATTCAGTTGAAACCACACCTGCCTGGCCTTCAAGAGGGTATTGTTCTCAGAAGCTGTGGACTCTGACCTCAACACAGGACCAGCCTCAAGTCCAGTGAACCAATAGATTTGGGTGATGCTAACCAATTAAGGACTGCCTCTCATCCAGAAGCAGAAGAATCCTAGGTCAGTTTGTCTCTCAAACAGGCTAGTAGTGGAGGAATTAAGCATGCTAGGCTAGATATGTTTTTTCTTGGCTCTCTGACCCAGGTGTTCTCTTTTTCACTAATAAATTCCTAATGCCCCAAACTGGTGCTAAAACTTCTCATTTATAAGTAAACCCTAAGTAGTTTTCCCTACACTTGGGACAGGAATAAGATGACACTCATTAAATTTTAAACATCACATTCTCTATCTGACTACCTTAATATCACTCAAGAGTCTGACTTTTATGACAATGCAAAAAACAATTGGGTCTAAGCTTATGGCTTATTACATTAAGGTAGAGAATCACTTTCCATTTTTAGGAAAAAAATGAATGAAATGCATTTATTAAGAACTTAATATATACTAAGAATTAGATATAGTAAGGTGACATGGAGATAAGGATTTAGTGAGAACGATTTTGGAGTCCTATATTTCTTGGGTGAAAAAGAGGTCAGAGGCATCACTATATAGTGGAAATTAACAATAATAATAATAATGAATTTGGAGTTAGATGACTCGGGTCTAAATCCTGGTTCTGCTCATTAGTGTATTACTTTGGACAAATCACACCATCTTTTTGGTGTAACGATTGGAATGACGACACCTGCTGGAGACTTACTGTAGAAGAGTTCCACCCATGAAGCGAAGGTCTTTGAGGGCAAGACCAGGAGTCTTTTCTTTGGTGTCAGGAAGTGACGCAGGCTAGTGGGAGGAGGAAGGAAGAGACTGGTGCTTGCTTTGTGGCTCTTTCCTCTGGACTCTGGTGGAGAGCGGAGCTAGAAATGTGCTCTCCCTTTAATAGATAGGAATCTAGGCCTTTCTCTCTCTTTACCAAATTCTTATTCTCCTTAATAAATGCTTAAAAGTGTAACTCTTGCTAAAGCTTATAATTTATTGGCGACCACTCATTAGATATTTTAGACAGTTTAGCTAGAATTTTAGCCCTTAACATTGGACTGTTTCCTCATCTATAAAATGAGGGATTTGGATTAGACAATAGCTACCTATCATTTCTTCACACATTAAAGTCTATGATCTGGGAAGTTTATGGTTAGGGGAAAAAAACCCAAAGAATTAGAGATAAAGACTAACCTACTAAGAGAGTCTCTATTGGCTTTAAAAAGTTGGATGGATCCAGGCCTCCCCTTCAAGTCTGTAGGAACTTGTCATTGAAAGCTTGGTCTTTAGTAGTTATAGGGGAACCTGCTTCATGGTTCATCTTCCTTCCACAAGGTGAAGGTTTATAAAGTATCTTTGTGAGATACATAATCATCAATGAAAATTGATTAAAAATTAATTAAAAATTCAACATTTATGTTGAAATCCTCAATAACATATAAAACCAGACAGGATGAAGAGATTTAAGCTAAATGGAAGGAAAACTCATGGTTCCAATCAGAGAGAGAAACATAGCAGTTGACCAAATAGATTTTTTTTTTATTTTTGCAAGTACAATAAGAAAGAACCTTTCATGAGACCCTTATAGAGCCCATGATGAATGGAGACCAGTAGACCTCTCTATATTTACATGTTTATATACCAACATCTGTTGCTTGGATAAAGAGAAGAAAATCCATGAATTAAATGGGATTGACAATAGTCAGCCAAAGTATCCTCAGAATCTAATGACTTCAGAATGAATGTGGAAAAAGGAAAAATAAAAGGGAAATATCATCCCAATTTTACATGTAGGAAAATCAAGGCACAGGGAAATTCTGAGATGTGCTCTAAGTAACATGAATGTCTGTAGAGAAGCTACTTCTGTGTCTCTAAACTCAGTGTCATTTTCTCTGCCTTCCCCCCAGGTAGATTTAAATGCTCATGAAAATTAACAAAACATATGTATATGAACATATGGAGGGGTTAATTACTTCCCGAAATAGACAATTAAGGGCTATTGCCTTATTCTGTTCCTATAGAAAATAATTTGAGACCTTGCTTTCTTATGTTTGGATTTTGACCTTTGTCCTTATATCATAGCTTTACTATTTATCAACTTTGTGGAGCTGTAGCATTTGAAAAGTTAAAAATCTTGCCATATTTTCCTTCTTTCTATCTTCTGTGAGGTTACAAAAGTGATATGGCAAAACAGTATTTATTAGAGAAAAAACCAATTTAAGAAGCCGATGATAAGAATTATAATTACTTCTCACTAAAGATGCAATTATACACAGATAAATTCCAATTACTGTAATAGTGGTGAGATGAAAAAAAAAACAAAACAAAATAGAAAACTCCTAACAAAATACCCAGCAATTACTCCCTTTGACTATAGATTCCAAACTCTTTTGTTTCCATGTGAAATAGGCCTTTAGATCTACACCCAGAACCTGCATGTTTCAAAAGCATTTCCTAAAAGGCATGTGTAATAATAGAAGAAAACAATCAAATGATGAACTCTTGAATACTTATTCTACAGTGCCATGTTTTCCAGTTCATTACAATAAGATCTCTTTTTTTTTTTTGCAGGCCAATGAAGGTTAAGTGACTTGCCCAGGGTCACACAGCTAGGAAGTATCAAGTGTCTGAGACCAGATTCGAATTCAGGTCCTCCTGAATCCAGGCCTGGTGCTTTTATCCACTGCACCACCAGCTGCCCCACAATAATATCTTTATCATCTCTTTCCCTAGGATAAAGGAAACCATCATATACTCTTTTTTTTTTTTTTTAGTGAGGCAATTGGGGTTAAGCGACTTGCCCAGGGTCACACAGCTAGTAAGTGTTAAGTGTCTGAGGCCGGATTTGAACTCAGGTACTCCTGCCTCTAGGGCAGGTGTTCTATCCACTGTGCCATCTAGCTGCCCCATCATATACTTTTAATTTGTCCCACATCATATCTTTTGCCCATAGTCAAAGAGACAAACATATTTTTAAAATCTTTTAATTTTTGCTATAAGTTCTTGGAGAATTAAATTTGCTTAAACACTACAGGTGATACATGAAATAGCACTGTGGGAAAAGGAGTTTTAGCAGTGTATTGACAGAGATTTACTTATCCTAGGTGTTTCTTTACCTGTGATATACTAAGTTTGCTATGCTCACTGACCTTCAAATTCATGTTTGCACAATCAGTGATGGAGAATGTTTTAGTAAAGTACAGCTCTGTAAAAATGAAGATGACTAAGGTGGCTCTTTTAAAGAACTCCTTTCACATAGCCCATATTTTAATTTTATTTCTTGGATTTCCTTTTTGGCTGTTTCTTTTTAAAGAAAAGATGCTTTCTTTCACTGATCATATATACTTGGCATGACTTTTTAAAAAAGTGATTAAATCCTGCCATTTGTCATTTTGTGATCACAAATATATGCTAAATAATAAATATTTCAGTTTCATAGAATATTAGAGCTAGGTCAGACATCTTAGCTTATTCAGCCTAGTCCTCTCATTTGATATATAAGGAAATTGAAACCCAGAAAGGTTAATAATAGCATGAATAATAACAAATGACATTTTAAGGTTAGCCAAATGCTCCATGTATGCTATCTCGAGTGATCCTTACAAAGCTGAGATGTATGAGATGTAATATAAATTATCCCCATTTTATAGATGATTTCATGGAAGCCAGAGAGTTTAAATGATTTGACTAGGGTCATAAAACTAACAAATGTCTAAGGAAACTTTAGAATCTACTTTTACCTTACTTGCACTATTGCTGCTACTACTACATGCTTAACACATTACCTGGAATGTTAGGCACTATACAAGTGTTAGTTGTCATTATTAGACTTTATACAACACTTTTAGATTTTAACAATGCTTCCCATAGGTTATCTATCTCATTTGATTCTCAGACAACCCTGGGAGGTAGGTGCTATTATGACCCCCATTTTACAGATGAGGAAACTGAAGCAGAGGTTAAGTGACTTACTTAGCTAGTGTCTGAGACTGAATTTTAACTAATGTCAGTGCTTTAAGAACAGGAGAACATTGTACACAGTAACAGCAATATTGCGTGATGATCACCTGTGATAGACTTAGCTCTTCTCAGGATTACAATGATCCAAGACAGTTCCACAGAACTCATGATAGAAAATGTTCTCTACATCGAGAAAAAAAAATTACTGTGGATTCTGAATGCAGATTGAACCATACTGTTTCTATTTTTGTTTTTGTTTTTTTGAGGTTTTTCCCTTTTGTTCCGATTCTTCATTTGTAACATAACAAATGCAGAAATATGCTTGATATGATTGTACATATATAACCTATATCAGACTGCTTTCTGTTTAGGAGAGAGGGGAGGGAAGGGAGGAAGGGAGAAAAATTTCGAACTAAAAATTTTATGAAAACAAATGTTGAAAATTATCTTTACATGTAACTGGAAAATAAGATACTTTTATGATTTAAAAATACTAAATCGGGGCAGCTAGTTGGCACAGTGGTTAAAGCGCTGGCCCTGGATTCAGGAGGACCTGAGTTCAAATCCAGCCTCAGACACTTGACACTTACTAGCTGTGTGACCCTGGGCAAGTCACTTAACCCCCATTGCCCTGCAAACAAAACAAAACAAAACAAAACATAAAAATACTAAATCCAGTGCTTTATCCACTGTGCCACCTAGCTCCAAGTTTCTCTGTTGTCCAAGGTAAAATGGGGTAATATCAAAAATAATTAGCACTCCTTCTAGTTCCTACATTTGTTTTCTTTCCAATATAATCCATGTAACCCAAGAGGACTGTTGATGTTTTCCCTATAAACTTGATATGCATATTATTCTCTTAGAACTTCATAAAAATAAATTAACAATTGACATAGTCTACCAGTTCCTAAAGAACTAGAATTTGGTTTGGGGGGACAGAATACATCATCTTCAATGTAGTAAGGTTAGATGGATTACTAGATATGGTTGAGATATAGGTCATCTTCAGTGATCATGAGGATAGAGTCTTTAACTTCTTTTTCAGTTTTATAGTATAACTAGTCGTGACACAAAATATACATAAAACTTTCCTGACTGCTTCTTTCAGACCACATGGTCTAGTTCAGTGCTTGAGCATTGTGGAAATGACAGAGGAGTTCCTTTATTGGCTTTGGAAGGAGCCAACTGCTCAGTGAGTGATCCACCCTCAAATATGTCTTCTTGACTGCCCAGAGTGAGCAGATTTTGACCCTCTTACTGAAGGGTGGTTGTGGAATCTAGGTTGGTCATCCTTCCCCTCCAAATCAGCATCATGATGACCACTCCCACATGGTAGTTAAATCAGGGGATCTTAACAATGTAAGCCTCCTGGCTTCTTCTAATTTATTTATTTGTTTGTTTTATTGAGCACAGATAACGGAACAAAGATTCTTAATAAATGTTCCTTCCTTTCCCCTTTACCTTTCCTCTCCCCTTCTCCTTTTGGCAACTAAATACAATCAGCTTATTGATAGAACTAGTATCCTCAACACATGTAAAACCTTTACACATGTTCTTGATAAAACATTTTGTTCAAGAACACTAATGTGCATCCTTCTCCCCAATTCCAAACATCCAGGCCCCAGAGCTTTGTCTCCTTCCCATCCCACCCTGCTTCCCCCCTCCCCAAAAGGGTGTTATTCCCAAAACCAAAATGACCAGTTGTAGGGTAGAGTTGCCACATTTTTAGCACTTTTCCTGTAGGCCCTAAGTGAGCTCCTTGCTTTCATTTTTGGTGAGACTAACTGGGCCCTGCCACTCTCCTCTTGAGGAGGCAGGGGGTTGCCTAGTTCAGTGCTGGGAGCTCTCTTTGCCACTCTTGGGGTGGGAATGGTAAGGATAAGGGTAGTTAACGGGATTTTTCTTTGGCCTGGCCATAGATATCCAAAATATAAACAAAAATTTCTTCACAGCCATGTTTAGGGGCGAGGAGTCTTTTTTCCTTCAGATAAAATGACCAAGGGGCAGCTAGGTGGTGCAGTGGATACAGCACCAGCCCTGGATTCAGAAGTACCTGAGTTCAAATCTGGCCTCAGACAGTTAACACTTACTAGCTGTGTGACCCTGGGCAAGTCACTTCACCCCAATTGCCTCATCGAAACAAACAAACAAACAGATAAAATGACCAATCAGTTTCCTATTTTCTCCATGGTTTGATTCTTTCAGCACATTCTAGAGATTGCTCTGTGCTTCTGCCCCAGGGGTGACAGCAACCCATCCTTAGGCACAATCCCCAGTGTGGTTCAGGCACATAAGATCAGGGAAGGAGGATGCTGCATGTACCAGATCATGACAGGGAAACCAGGTAGGGCCCAATCCAAGCACATTAAGCTGATGCCTTCTACTTAACCCATACTTGGGTACAGTACTATTCCATCTCAGATTGATTCAGACCAGACTAGTCGATACTATCCTCTCAAGAGACTGCCCACACTATATACTGAGCTCTAGCTATGTCTTATATTACCCCCTCCTTGAAGCAGGGTAATCACCCACCAGCTCCCCTTGGCTGGGCTTTCCTCCCTCCCCAGTGCCACCCTATCTGCCACTGACTGACCTTGCTTGAATGAATGCATCCTATCCAGGGACTTGCCAAGAATCATCCCATGTGTTATTAACCATAGAGCTGTGGTGTGGTACAAAGTGTTTGCCTTTCCCAAATCCACCTCTTCACAGCCTGAGTAGTTTCCATGGGTTTCCTTTCCTAGAAGAAGCACAGCTGACCCCTCCTCACTTCCTCCACCACATGTTTTGTCCCCCAAAAAGCCGTGTCTGTCCTGTGTCTTAGGTGCTGCTCCAGCCCTTCCCTGCTTCTCACCTCCAGCCACTCTGCCCTGCTACACAGTCAGACATCTGGGACCCTCTTTCTTCCTTTGGTATTTATGATTTTGTTTAAAGAAAATAAATACTTCCAGCCCGTGTGACCAAACGCGCATGCAACAGAGAGAGAGAGAGAGAGAGAGAGAGAGAGAGAGAGAGAGAGAGAGAGAGAGAGAGAGAGAGAGAGAGAGGATCTCTCTAAAATATGGATCAGAAAAATGTAGAACTTGAAAAAGAGGTGCATCAGCCATGTAGCAGGAACAAGAGAAAAAGAATGAATAACTTGAATGTGTTCAATTGGTGCCAATTCAATGTTAAGTGATCCAACATGGTGAGTGAAACCATTGTAGGATTTTTAGGAGTATATGAACAAGAGTTGCATGTGATGAGAAGATGTAGATTGCCATATTCAGTCACTTTATGAGATTTTAGATTCATGGGAGTATACAAGTAAGAACTCACCATTGTAAAATATGTAGATTTAGAAGCACACAATCATAGGTATGCTAAAAATTAGTATCTTGTCAAAATAATGATTTTACTCTTCTTGGCATAGTTTTCTCCCTCTCCCAACAACTCTTCAAAAGGTAACTTATCTATAAGCATTAAGACAATTAAAACTAATAACACTACTATATGACTTTCAGTAACATGTATTTCCAGGGGCAGCCAGGTGGTGCAGTGGATAAAGCACTGGCACTGGATTCAGGAGGACCTGAGTTCAAATTCAACCTCAGCCACTTGACACCTACTAGCTGTGTGACCCTGGACAAGTCACTTAACCCTTATTGCTCCACCAAGAAAACAAAACATGTATTTCCTCCTTAATTCTATTCTATTCATAATATGGATTTATTATGTGTCACAAATCATGGAAATATTTCACAAAAAAATTTTTTAACTGTCAAAGGAATGTTGGTAGCTCTGATATTTTTAATGACTGTTAATCTAACAATATAAGTTAGTCCTGACTAAGCCAACTTTATAAGTAAATCGTCACCCACTCAATTAAAACAAAACAAACCTCTCATTGAATTCCACTATTTGCCTTCAACTTTTGTGTTTAAGTGAATTCCTCTCAGTTCAAGAAATCTTAAAATTCCTGAGAGCAAAAATACATGTTTAACAGTGGTTATCTCATGGAACATTTATGTCAATGCCTTGCCTGGCTCTTTTAAGTGGACCTTTTGGTATCTTGGTATCTGCCACCTGAGAATTCTGGTTAGTCCCCATGAGCACTTCAGTAAATCTCTGATATGACACTGTGAAGAAGATGACTGGACACTGAGAAGCAAAAAATCCTTCTCAGAAGAGTTTAGAAGGAAAGACAATTTAGACTCTTGAGTTCTTCTTTCTCTCATCTGATCACAGATATAGCTCGGTATTCTGAGAACTGATCCTTGGCCTTTCCAAGATTGAAGGAGGAAGGGCAGCTAGGTGGCACAGTGGATAAAGCACCAACCCTGGATTCAGGAGTACCTGAGTTCAAATCCGGCCTCAGACTACTAGCTCTGGGCAAGTCACTTAACCGCCATTGCTCTGCAAAAAAACAAACAAAACAAACAAACTAAAAAAAACAAAAAAAACAAGATTGAAGGAGGTGCTCCTCTCCATATATCCTAGAAGCTGGCGCATGGCAGAAAACACATATGTCCTCATATCTTCTACTTGATGCTTCTTTCCTTGAGCACAAGTGATTACATTGAAATAATTTTTGTTTATGTATTTTGTTTTAATTCAGTAGCTATCTCAGGGGTTCAAGAATTGCCTTGACTCCATAGACAGTTTTGACTAGCCTAAGGAGAAATTTTCCAAAGCTGATACTGGGAAGCTAATTCTGGGAATTAAGGAAGACTACCACCAAGAGGTTGAGTGCAAGCTGATTCTAAGACTGGTTTGACAGTAAATATGGTAATCAAAAAAAAGTTAATAAGAGAGTATATTATGCCTATTCATAATTTATGCTTTTTAAAAATAATTTTGAGAAATATCTCATTCAATCATTAGTCTTTTATGTTTTAAACATCTTTTTGTAGAGAAAATAAATAGTTGATATACATGAACAACACCAAAATTTTACATGATTTCCTATGGACTCCAAGGTACGGTCATATAGTGTTAGAGAAAATGAAGGAGGGGGACAGGACTCTCCCAGTACTGATCCCAGAGTCAGGAGTGCTTGGCAAGAAAAGGTTCTGTAACACTCTGGGCCAGGTTGTCTTTACACATGAAGAATTTGATACCTAAATAAGTCTACTAGCTATTAGCTAAAACATCTAGGTGCCCAGTGGATAGAGTGCCAGGCAAGGAGTCAAAAAGGCTCATCTTTCTGAGTTCAAATTTGGTCTCAAATTCTTATTAGCTGTATGACCCTAGGCAAGTCACTTGATCCTTTTGCCTCAGTTTCCTCATCTGTAAAATGAGCTGGACAAGAAAATAGCAAACCACTCCAGTATCTTGGCCAAGAAAAATCCAAATGGGGTCATGAAAATGACTAAACAAAATTTTTATTAGTTTCCTCTCCTCCCTCTTTGTTTTAGAAAGAAAAGATATTAAATAGCCAGGTTATTGGGATTTGTGTGAACTGAAGCAAGCAGAGAAAAGAGAGAATATAGGAAAAGCACAGAAAGCAAAACAAAGGAATTAAAACTAGTCCTTCCTATTGTGAAATTGAAAATTAATAACCTGCTTTATTTTGTATTAGTTATTAATTACTGATTGAGAACGATATCTAATCACTCAAATCAATACTTATAGATAAAATAGACTTAATTGTCTAGGCTTCAATGTTAAAAATTCTAAGAGTTTAATTTCCCTATTCCTATGGGTTAAAGTCTGACCACAATAACTCAAAATCTGTTAGCTTTTTTGACCATGGAAGGGAGGAGGGAGGGAAAGAAAGATGAATCAACCTGGTCATAGGATGTTTGCCTACCACAAAACTTTTCATAGGATGTTAGACAACCCTACAATTTTTTTTAGTTGCCAGGTATTCTGGAAATCCCCTCTGTGAATCAAGCCAAATGTAAGCCAATGCTGTATCTCTGGGCCAGACAAATCACAGTCTTAGTTTAGTTTGCAATACCAGACTGTATGAAAGAGCTGCTTTGACTGTCAAATGCCTCCTTGACTACTGGGGAATCTTGGATCCTTTTTAATGGCAATTGCTAGTTTTGGTAACAAATCAATGATGCTCAGAACATTGTGCCTAAGTTCATTTTTCTTTATATCAGATTTTTAGCATGACAGTACTCTTACTACTCCAACTTAACTTTTGCCCACTTCGAGACTCAGTGTTAGTAGGATGGAAGGAGGTTTGAAATATAAACAATGAGACAATACTTTCTTTTTACAAAATTAGGATATAGGGGCAGCTAGGTGGTGCAGTGGAGAAAGCACTGACCCTGGATTCAGGAGGCCCAGAGTTCAAATCCAGCCTCAGACACTTGACACTTACTAGCTGTGTGACCCTGGGCAAGTCACTTAACCCTCATTGCCCCCCCCCCCAAATTAAAATCTCTATGCTATAATGGTTGTTGTTGGTGGTGGTGTTGGTGGTGTGTGTCCTTCCTTCTCTCAGAGGACCACTGATGCTTTGACAAAGCCCAGTGGCATTCAAATGGAGCTACTTGACCATGCCTTAAACCCAAATCATTCTGGCTTTCATTGATTGGTCAATAAAAGGTCATAACCCAAGCCTTACTTAGTCATTATTTGGATTTTGATGACTCAGAGTGAGTGTAAATAGCAATTGTTTATTCCCCTCCCAGGTGGTTCTCCCCACCCCCCCCCCCACCCCTTAGCTAGGACATCTTTTGCCTCATTTCTTACCTAGCTTTATATCATTGAATGAGTGTTGCCTCAGACAAACTGAAACCTGGGAAAGACCTTGGCTTAAAAAGGCCAATGTCTCCTAATGGCACCTGGGGTCATCTCCAGTCATCTTGATCTATGTCTTGCCAAAATTTACATCAACATGAACACCCTTTTATTTCCTTTTTTACGGGGAGGAGTGTAGTTGTTGCTAAGTAATTTGCCCAGGGTCACACAGCTAGTAAATGTCAGCGGCCAGATTTGAACTCAGGTGCTATAGACATACCACCTAGCTGCCCCCTGAGCCAGTTTTTAAAGTATCTGATAAAATACCAGGAAGTTGTTACTACTGAACAAGGACTATCATTTAATATATACAAATGACACCTTTTAGAGATGGATTCTTGATGGACATGGATTGATGACCTCACCCTAGCTACCATATTCACCCATGGCCTACAAAGCTTTTGAAGGCTATGGAAGGAAATGGCTAACATATTAACAGAACATGACAGCAAGTGCATTTATCTTAATTGCTCCTTTTTTCCCCTTCTCATCATAAAGAAAATACTTGGATTTCTTATTGTATGCCTCAGCCCACTAACTCTTCTGTTTCCTAATCAGTAGCTTCTGCATATTCCTTACATAAAAAAGAAAAGGGAATGGGAGATTATCCCTCTGAATGGAATATCAATTTTTAAGATGTCTAACTATATTTTCCCCGAGTAGAATCAAAGCATATTTTCTACTGTTTTTTATTAAAGAGAAATATCCCTCCATTGAGTGAACTACTATTTTTGAAAGAATATGAAAAGGCATGGGTAAGTTCTTACAGCTGCCTATAGCCCATGGTTTTTAATAATAATTGACTTTCTTTGAAGAAAAAAAATGGTATCCAGTACTTCAGCCATTAATTAAGTTAACCATGATACCTTAGGAACTAAATAAATTTGCATAGCAGAATTTCTTGAAGTCAACAGCTTATTGACATGGGAAATTAATAGTAATCTACTTCATTATTATAACTGCCTTGGCATTGTTGTTATCCTGGCTTCTGACTGGTTGATGAAAAAACAAAAACATTTGTATCCGTTTGTATATTTCCTATATTTTCCAATGTAGTCCTCCCACCATCTACTCCCAGGGAACCATCCCTTATAATGAAGAATAAAAAAGGAGGAGAAACAGACAATTAAGCAAAATTAGGCACCTTTTTTAAAAAAAAATCTAACATTTATTATATTCACCATTCTATACCCATAGTTCTTCACTTCTGCACAAAAGCAAGAAGAGATTCCTTTTCATTTCTCTTTTCTGGAACTGAAATAATTTATTATAATTTTAGAGCATTCATTTTACATAATCTGGTCTTAAACCCTTCATACACATTGGAAAACTGGGATCTGGGAATGCTACAAATATATTTCCCAAAGGATACTGACCCTTTATACAGAAACATACCAGCCTTCATTTGAAATCCTGGTAAGTCTCTCCTCTTCACTGGTGTAGGATTTGCAAGATTTGCTCACACCAGCATCTTTCCTGCTTTCTTTTGTCATTTGGTCTGTGTTCTGTTCACCAGTGCCCATACTTGGGGGAGGCAATGTACTCTACAGGAAAAATCAATGTTCTTCTCAGACTTGAGTTGTAGGAGAAGTTGCTGGGCTGGAGTAAATTTTTTTTTCTAGTCTGTCTGTCTTTCAGTCACTATTCAATTTCTATTCTCATTTGTGACCAGCTTCCTGCTTCTTCAGCTGGGGAAAACACCTTTATTACAAGCTCTTCACGGACGGACGTTTTATTTATAACACCTGGAGATACAATTCAATTGTCAATTAACTATACACGGAAAGCAGTGCACATCAGGTGTATTTCACAGCCTTACCTGCCATGATAAAAGCCATTCTTTCCAGCTGAGGGGAGGAAAGCTGAAGACTAATGAGGAGAAAAAAAGAAAGAGGGAAGATAAAAGGATTTTTTAAAGTTCCCCTTCCCCTGTCAATAAGTAATAGAGGGAACCTCAAAAGCTGCTTATACCACACTGAATTTTCCCCCTCCAATGTCGCTGCTGAAACAAATGGAAGACTCAGCTTCATTTCACTTGGATCTTGCAAAGGATTTTAAGGCAAGCTACAATATATGGGAGCTGATTTAAAGTATTCTGTTTTCTTTAGGCGTGAAGTACAATCTCTGAATTAACTTCAAAGAGACTGAATCCTGATGCAGATAAGAGGAGCTTAGATTTAGCAGCCAAGCAGCCCTTTCAAGACCTTCAATTGGATCCCATATGCTATAGCCACGTTTTCCTATGGGAGGGAGGAGTTGGAGGAGGAATGAAGATGAATGGCTCTTACCTGAGTGCAAGAATAGGACAAAAGTATCTGGGAAAATAATAGAATAATTCTGGTGATCTGGGTGAAGCACCTAACTAAAAATGAACCCCATGGAAGAAAAGAGCAACTTAATTGCTTTGTCAATAAACACAGACAATAGCCTTCTATTTTTCTGTCCTTCCTCTACCATCTCCCCTCCCCTTCAGACAAGGAATCATAGTAATCACATGAATTTTAGAGGTTCTCTCCTCATATACATACATACATACATACATACATACATATATATATATATATATATATATATATATATATATATATATATGTACACATATACACAATCCACACATCCTTTTTTCTCATTACTATTTTCTGGGAGTATAAACCCTCCTTTCTTGTTGCCATGCTATTTTTATTTGCAGATTTTTGATACTGCTCTTACAAAAATAATTCCTATTTTCTCATGAATGAGGAAGGAGAAGATTGTTCTATAGTCAGCAGACCACATGCAACTAATTTATTAAACTAATTTTTTTGATAAAGCTATTTTATGTCAACATATTCACATCAACTCAGTTGGAATTTAAGTTTTTTTCATAGCTTGCAAAGTAGATGAATCAAAAATGCAAAGAACTCATGTGTTTATCCATTTAATTAAAAACATAATCTGCAACATAACTGCAGAATATCACCTATGAATTAAAATGCTAATTTCTTTCAAGAGTAGAACTTATTTGATGTTCCCCTTTTCCACAGTAAGAAATACACAACAGAGGGATGTAGAAGTCTAACTCTCAGATGCAAAACTAATTAAGTAAAACAACCATTATTGGACAATCATGAAAACAGCAGTGATGCCATTATATTTTTTTAAAGCAAAGAGAATATACACTAAAGTAATCTGGACCCCCAAGCTATGTGCTATCTGGCCTCAAATGTGAATTTAGAGCCTTAACTCCTGCTCAGATAGGAGAGAACTGCAGATGTTCTTCCTCTACCTTAATACTTATTTTCCTTTGTTGCATAACCAACTGGCATATCTTAAAGACAACAAGGGTCTTAAATAAACCCTAGCCCCTTCGTCCGGCTAAAAAAATAAAACACAAAAGAAATTTAATGGTATAATTGGTAGCAGTATGATTTTTCCATCTAATATGTTGTAAAAGAATGACTTTCTTTAAAAAATAAAAATGTCTTTATAGCCTGTGCAGAAATGTGCTTGAAACATTTTTACTTCTCTCTCAGACAACTTTCTATTGATATTACCTTTATTCTTTAATTTTCTAAATTGTGGGTCTGAAGGAGGACATGGTTAGAGAAAAAATCAAATTGTTGCTTCCCCAGTATTCACTAAGCCTTTTTCTGTTCCTTGCATTCAAAGCATCTTCCTGCCACGCTTATACCCAAACCATCACTGACTGGAAAATATTGTCATTAATATTAGGGTAACAATGGCATGAAGTACACATTACTTTAGGATTCTGGGTCTACTTACAAGAAGGATTCTTTATGATCTCAGCATGTCTTGCCAAATAGCTACCAAGGTAGAGAGCCAATCATATTTCCTCTCTCCAAATATCCCTGTGCAACTCCCTATAGATCTCATCAAATTCCAACATGATATTGAACCCATAACTGATAGAAACCTGGCTTCAGGTTCTGCTCTTAACCTCCTAAGGTTAACTTGCTTGTAGTTTTCATTTTAACCTGTATTTCCTGTAGCTTCTTCCCTATTCCCGTGGACAAAGAGAGGTTTCTTTCCTTTAAAAAAAAATGGCCTTGGGCATGGGCAGATTCCTGGTGTGCCTATAAAGTTACCTGTCTACTTTGATATCAGCTTCCCTTTTAATTGCAGTGGTGTTTTGTGGGTAGAAATGTCACAGCAGGATCTTTCCTTTTTCTGGCTGTAGGACTACTTTAGGGTCTGCCTTAATAAAGTCCTCTAGGAATATTTTCACCACTGTGCAGGGGGGAGAAGAGGGTATCTTAATAAATTTGTTTCTCACTATAGTGGGGAGGTGTAGTGGAAGCCAGGGCAGGGGAAGGTAGCGTGAGAAGGGGTGAGTATCTCCCTTTTGAACTTCTCAATATGGTGAGCACAGACCCTGTCTTTACAATTTCCATCCTCTACTAGGAAAGCTCTTCCACTGAGCCTGGCAGGGTGAGATAAATAGTTACTGTCTCATGTGGTGCTACTACTCCCTGCCTCTGGCTGCAGGATCTGCCCTTCTGTACATGCCAATGCCAGATTACATTACATTCAGAGATGGGTACTGACTTAGTAAGAGCCACAGTTGGGAGGTTGCACATAGAAAATAGTATCAATCAAACAGGAGGGGACCCTTACCTTAAAAGAGGTGAATTAACTCAGCCCACTGTGTGTTTAGGAATTATGTTCACAGGGCAATCACGACTCTACCACCAAGACGTGATTCATATTAAAATGACAATTATTTGTCTATAAGACATGGGGTGGTGGTGGTAGCAACGATCACTTCTGTTCCTGAAATTGCCTAGATTCCCTTTTCACCCATCTTCACCTACCCTGACTTATAGCTAGTCTAGATTTCAGCTAGGATAAAGGGTCCTGTAGGGAAGTCAGCTCTTTGCGGAACTACAAGTTTCTTGTGCAGCAAATCCCACTAGCCAGAAAGCAGTGATTTCATGATTTATTAGCATTCAAACAAACTCTGTATAGATTCTCTCATTCCCAGTTTTGTCCTTAATATTCTATAGCTACTCCAATCTTATACGTGCCTAGATTTCTTCCTGAAAACAGATCTATACGTGAGACTCCAAAACCCTCCAGGCTCACTTTAAAGGCACTTCTCATTTTTACATGGTCATCTCTCCATTTTACTCAATAAAAATGATGAATTATTAACTTAATATAATCTTAAAAGGGAAACAGTCGGAGTTAGAGCCTATATAACATAATAGCTTTATATAATATGAAATTAAAATAAGCAGCAAATTCATAGTTCAATTATAAATTATTCTATTATCTATCTTCAAGGGATTTAGGCATATTTATTTAACTTATTTTGTTTCAAATTAACAATTTATTTAAAGTGTCAGCTAGTTAGTAGATTAGAACCCAGGTCTCATTAAATCTTGTGAAACCCCTACTGTTGTGTACTTCCTATGTATTAATATATCTAAGTATGCTTATGTTTTAAACACACTAGATTTATAAGGTACTGACTTTGACTTCAGAAAAATTTCTTCAAGTATATTTTCAAACAGTCTGGGAGATTTAAAAATACTTAACTCCTTTATTTTCCTTAGGGAAAAGAACACGTATATGATATGCCCTATATAATATGTCATAGCACTCTTTTTCACCATAGGTTTCATTTATCTTTTTTCTTCTCTTTACCCTTTCCCATGCCTTCATGAAATCTTAGATTTGGGTCAAGGTGGGGTTAAACAACCTTTGCTTAAAGACCTTTACTGAGAAAGAACCCACTACCTACCAAGTCAGTTCACCTCATTTTACTTATATATATATATATATATACACACACACACATACATACATATATATATATATATATACATATATATCTAGCTCAGTTATAGGATTTTTTCCCTTATATCAAGC
This sequence comes from Dromiciops gliroides, assembly GCF_019393635.1. Classification (NCBI taxonomy): domain Eukaryota; kingdom Metazoa; phylum Chordata; class Mammalia; order Microbiotheria; family Microbiotheriidae; genus Dromiciops; species Dromiciops gliroides. The sequence continues at coordinate 337,765,981 of NC_057862.1, read as the reverse complement.
TTAAATTTACCTGTTTACAACTTCCTCCCATCATTCTTGTTCTTCCCTCTGGAGACAAGCAGAACAAGCGAATCCCTTTTTCAGTTGAGGGTCCTTCAAATATTTCATGACAGATATCATGCCTCCCCTAAGTCTTCTCTTCTCCAGGCTAAAAATCTCCAATTCCTTCAAGTGATCCTCAAGGTCCAGTACTATCCTGATAGTGGTTCTCCAGATGTTCTCTAGCTAATCAACATCTTTCCTAAAATGTTCTGCCCAGAACTCAGTGCAAATATTCCAGATATAGCATAACAAAGGCCCAGTATATTGAGATCCTCATTTCTTTGCTTTTACACAGAATGCCTTCCAAGGAAGTTAGGACAGCAATTCTTTTTTTTTTTTTTAATCTAATGACTAATGTTGTGCTTTCAATGGACAAAAATGTCAGAGCTTTGTAGGTAGACTGCCACCTAGATACACCTTCTTTGCTGTTAAGTTCCTTTAAAAAAAAAACATAAATTTGACTTTTATTTTCCCCCTATTAAATTTCATCAGATTTCATTTGGCCCAATGTTTTGGGTTTATCAAGATAATTTGATTCTGATTTTTCTATCTGATGTCTTAACTCTCCTTCCCAATCCTGTGTCATTTGCAATTCTGATAAACATGGTACCTATACCTTTATCTTAGTAATTGACAGAATGTTAAATAGCATAAGCCTGAGCACATATTATTGAGATGCTTTTTGAGAGACTTCCATGAGATTTCATTCAACTCATTAATGACTAGCTGTTCATTGAGTCTAGTCAGTGATACAAAGTACATCTAATCAAATCACTTCATTTTATATTTTCTAGATGGGGAAACTGAAGTCCAGGAAATATTATTACCTTGCCCAAAGTCATAGAAGTAATAAGCATCAGAGACAAGATCTGAACCCAGGTACAGAGCTAGTGTGTTGTTGTTTTTTTTTTTTTTCCATTGTAGTAAGCTGTAGTCATCCAGTCTACTTAACTATATCATTGCATAGCTGATATTTCTCCATCTTGTGGAGAAGGATAACGTAAGAGAATTTGCTGAAGAAAAAAAAAAACAAAAGCATAGTGAATGGGGCAGCTAGGTGGCACAGTGGATAAAGTACCAGCCCTGGACTCAGGAAGACCTGAGTTCAAATCTGGCCTCAGACACTTGACACTTACTAGCTATGTGACCCTGGGCAAGTCACTTAACTCTCATTGTCCCACAATAAAAGAGAAAAAGAAAAAAGAAAAAACATTGTGAAGAAACAATAATAAATAATGTACTTTATAAAGGTATGAACTCATTTATTTTCTTCACATCAATACTTTAAGGAAGGTAGTGCAATATTGCTATCATCAAAATCTCCAATGATCCAAAGACAAATCTGATGGCCTTTTTTCTCTCAATTCATAATTCTGTATCTTTTGACATTAATGACCCTTGGCTCCTAGATAGTTCCTTTTGTCTGGCATTTTGTAACATTGTTATTCCTTAGTTCTCTCCCTACCTGTATGTTAGCTCTTTCTCAATAAGCTTTATTGGATGATTACCCCTATAATGACTATCTGTAAGGGTCCTGAAGTCTCTGTGCTATGTACATCCTCTCTTTTCTTTACATTTTCTTTTAGTGATCTCATTACCAGCATGAGTTCTATTCTATTCTCTTCATGATAGCATGTATGGATACATGGATAAATAAATATATGCATATGCCTGCATATGTACATATATATGCATATTATTGCTTATGTGTTCCAGTATGTGTGTGTATGGAGGAGAAAGACACACTAGCAGTGCTGTACATTCACTATCAGAGTCCTGTTTTGCCACTATCTGACACTGTCAACTAGATGCCTTATTAGTACCTTAAACTTAACATGTGCCAAACCAGAACTCATTATATGTTCCCAAAAAACCATTTCTCTTCCATAATTCTTTATTTCTGTCCACCATTGTTTTCTGTCAATCAGCTTTGTAACCTCAGAGTTATCTTTTACTCATTTTCCTTCACACCTAGGGTCTAACCACTTGTTGAGATTATCCATTCATCCCCTACAATATGTTTTCCCTTCTCCTCCATTCTGTTTAAACACTTGGCTGCCAATTTCCTTCCAGTCCTTGTCATCTTTGCCTTGGACCATTAAAAGAGCCCCCTAAGTGGTCTCTCTATTTCAAGTCTCTCTTCTTTCCAATCCATACTCCAGAGAGGCCATGTTACTCTCTTACTCTGTAAATTTGAGTGGTTTCCTGTTTACCTTTAGAATCTTCTGTGGTATTTAAACCTCTTCAGAAAATGGCTCTACCCAACATGTCTAGCTATATCAAATATTACTGATCTTAAAGAACTATAAAATCTAGACTTCTTGCTCTTCCTCACATAACAGTATTCCATCTCCTAGTCCCATACTGTTACACAGGCTATTCTAATACCTAGAATGAACTTCTTCCCCACTTCTGCCTCTGACAATATTTCATTTCCTTCATGGTTTAACTAAAACACTATCTCCTACAAGTGGTCTTTCCTGATCGCTCTGTCTCTTCATGCCACACAATCCCCAACAAATTACCTTGAATATATATATATATATATATATATATATATATATATATATATATATATATATATATATATATATTACATTCATTTATATGTGTAAACATTTTCTCCTCCCCTTTGGAATATAAATTATTTGAAGGAAGTGATTGGTTGATTTTTAGCCTTGTGTCCAAAAGCCTAATAGGCACTTTAAAGTGATCATTGATTAATTAATATCAAGTTATTTAAATTAGTTGAAAGAACTAAGTCTGAGAGGAAGCACTGTAATGAGCATTATAAAGAGCACTGGATTTAGAGTCAGAGGACCTCAGTTCAATTCCAGGATTTGATAGTTACTAGTTACTTATGTAACTTTAAATAACTCATTTAAGTTCTTTTGACCAATTTTTAATATAGTGCCTGGAACAGTCAGCTCTTAATAAATGCATATTGTCTAACGACAGTTTCATTGTTGTTTTTCCTTCAATCTCAAAGAGGACCATGATATCAGGTGATGTCATGACTTGCAATGAATTTATTTAAGGGAGAGATGGCTGTGCAAGATCACCAACCTCACTCTCTCCTCCAGAGCCATCTGGGTGCAGTGGCAAGATACATATCAGGAGGACTGGAGATGGCCTTGGATATTTTAGGCAATTTGGGTTAAATGACTTGCCCAGTGTAACAGCTAGTGTTTGAGGTGAGATTTGAACTCAGATACTCTCAACTTCAGGGCCACTGCTCTACAGTTACATTATCTATAAAATGAGTACTTGAACTTTCCCAAAGCTCTCTAGAATCCCAATCTGATACTTTAAGAAAGGTAGAAACTAGGATGATTTTTCCATTTCTACAATGTTATGACTACTCAAGTACAACATCTCAGAATGACATCCTTATGATGTATTTTAGTAAGTGACTTACTAAAGATTGCATACCTGTTAAATATTAGAGCCAAATCTTAATCTTAAATTATCTAAAACTAAATTTAGCATAATTTGAATGATTATTTTTGTATCAAACTCATGATTTTGTTGGTGTTAGAAATTCTCTCAAACAATGAAGTTCAATATCTGATTGTCTTAAAAATTCACCATACTTAAAGACATTGAAAATGTAAAATATTATCTAAATATGAAGTTATTGTATAACATTTGACAAAAATCATTCTATGATTGTGGACAAGACAGATAAATGTAGGCTAGGTGATACCACAAGTTGATTGAGAACTGGTTACATGATTGGCTCAGCTATTGAAAGAGAATTACTTAAAAATATGATAGCAACTTAATAGACAGTACTTTAGTAGGCTATCCTAAGAATATGTCTTTGGCCCTGTGTCATTCAGTACTTTTTCAGTGATGTGGATAAAGTTATTGAAGGTGTGCTTGTGAGATCTATAGATGACATGAGCCTAGGATGGATGGTTAACATTTTGAATGTCAGAGTCAGGATTCTAAAAGATTTCAAAAAGCTAGAATAAAGGACTGAATTGAGTAAGATGAATTTAAATAGTGGTAAATATCTGATTCTACTCTTGGTGAGATAAGCCTGATATATCTGGTGACAGAATATTTCAGGGCTATTCAGTTCCCCTTCTCCCCAACCCCAATACCTTGTTTCTGCTTTGTATACCCTATAGATATTTTGTACTGAGAAGAATAAATCATCTGGTTTCAAGGACATGAAGTCCCACTACTCTCTTCCTTGATGACTGTGTCCTTGGAGTCTATACAAATATGTTTATTCATATAAATAAACTGATCATCTATTGTTATTGATAGGTTAAAAACAACTTCGGCTTAGAAGTTGACATATTATATTATATACTATTGATCTTCATGCATGATATATTGTAGCGTTCTTGCTCTTCCTCAAGTACAATATCCCATCTCCTAGCCCCATGATATTGCACAGGCTGGAATATATCACGGATGAAGGTCAGTAATATATGATATAGCTAGATGGGTTGGGTAGAGCCATCCTGTGAAGAGATTTACATGTCAAACAGAAGATCCTAAAGGAAAACAGGAAGCCACTGAAATTTACTGAGCAAGAGAGTAATATGGTCTCTCTGGAGGACTGATTGGGAAGGGGAGAGACTTGAAATAGAGAGACCAATTAGGAGGTTCTTTTAATGGTCCAGGGTAAAGATGACAAGGACTTAAATGAAGTTGGTAGCCAAATGAGTAGTTAGAAGGGAAGAGATGAATGACATATTTCCAAGGTTGTATGAACAATCATAGCAACTTGTTGGATAGTAGGTGTGAAGGAGAATAAGTAGAAAATGACTCTAAGGTAACAAAACTGAATGACTAGAAAAAATGGTCATTCTATTGGTAAAAACAAGGAATTATGAATGAGATGGATTTGGAATAACATATGAGTTTTGGTTTTGAACATGTTAAGTTTGAGTTACTGATAGTGCATTTAATTCAAAATTTCAGACAGTGGTGATACAGGATTGCTATGTGAGTGTCTCCTACACACACATACACACACACACACATGACAGATAATGAGTTCTTGTAAAAAATTTAGACCTGAGGAGATATTTTGAGAATAAGGCCTTAGAGAGGAAGGAGGGGCAACATCAAGAACTGAACCTGAAGGGCATTTTAGGAGAAAGAGAAAGAAGGTCTAAGGTAAGGCAGAGAGAGGAGACATCTAGGAGGGTCAATTCCTCTACAGATTATTTTCAAGGGGGAGGTTCAGAGTAATACCACCAATTGTACCTATCTTTGTAAGGAAGGAGGGAGGTTTCAAGAAAAAGGAATTTTTTTCTCCCCAGCTTCACCTCTGGTCTTGTATTCTCTTGCTCCTTTACTCAAATATTTCTGGTAATCTGAATTTTCTCTCAAACATCAAAGAACCTAGATGCTAACAAAAGTTAAATACAGTTGTAAAATAAAGCAGAAAATCAAACCTCTGCCTAAATTAAATCTTAGGAATTTTCCTAATTGAAGGCTTTGAGTTATTGTTTGTTTAATATAAATTCCCTAATGCAGCAAAGGAGGGGAGCACATGGACACAAGAGGCCATTATAGTGTCTCTCACCTGGGGGTCCATTTAACTTCTTTTTTTAAAGTAGATTTTGATAACTATATTTCAATGTAATTCGTTTACTTTGTGACCTTATGTATTTTATTTTATTTTACTTATTTAAAAGCATTATTTTGAGCAGGGTTATAGAGGCTTCGCCAATCTGCCAAAGGGGCTGTGACATACGCAAAAAGGTTAAGGACTCCTGCTCTAGGTTAAAACAAGCTAATTATTGTAATAGAGCATACCACTTGTATCCGGAATTAAAAAAAAATAGGAATAAGGAATAGAAATTGAGGAAAAGCACATTTAGGTTACTACATATGGGGGTGGAGGATCAGCATCTTTTCAAAGCAGAGTGACAGACTCAGTATGTGGTAAAGTCCCTCTCAATGGAGATCTTCAAGCAAGGAACCTGTAATTACTTGTTGGGGTTATTGCTAATGATGGAGGTTGGTACAAGTTGCCTAATTGGACCTTTGCAACTCCGAGATACTACAAAGTACTTCCTTGTTAAGAAATTGTGGCAGGTGTGTAGAAAGAAAAGTATGCTAAATACTTGTTAGGGAAGATAGAACACCAAAAGAGGATAAGATACAAAGAATACTATCTTCATCTTCTCCAAAAACTTACATGAGACCAGCTGAAACAATGAATTGATAAACATTTATTATATACTTCCTGAGTTCCAAGTAACATGTTAGTTCCTAGAGAAGCAAAAGTATGAGTCTCTGCCCTTAGGGAGGTGAACAGCCTAGCTAAGGAAGACAACATGTACATATGAGTAAATACAAAACAGACACTACTGTATCTGAAAGTATGTTCAACTCATAATTAGATGGGAACACAGCAGGACCATTACTGACTCAGTCAGTTACCTTTTTCTCCTTAATTATAATTTCTATTCTTTCCACATAATAATCTGGGGGGGGGGCGGGCAATGGATAATAGTCAACCTAATGATGCCATTTTCACTAGCACTACTGAATATTTTGCCAACATGTTTTTAGAGTGCCTCTTTTCAATGCTATATTTCATCAGGGTCATAGGGTTAATAGGACGTTAGTTAATGTGATAAGGCACTCCATTGCTTTATAGTTTATCTGTTGAGAATTTCAGCTTTTAACGCCGCCATTACTTGCTGAGGAAATCAATAATTTCATCAGCCTAATAGGGCTATTGCTCCAGGATCAAGCTGATTACGTGGAATGTCTATAGGTGATATTGGAGTTGCCTTTGAACACTCGAAGCGAGGGTCAACCTGAATATTTGTATCAAAATTCTAAAGTCAGATGGAGAGTGCTCTTGAAGCACACCAATAAATTGTAAAATATTTGTGATTGTAAAGGGGAAAGGAAAGGAGTTGTGATCAGATGAATAAGAGAAGGCAGCTGGAAACGACGTTCGATAAGCATTAATTAAACACCTACTGTGTGCTAGGCATTGTGCTTAAAAGAGAAAGTATTTAATAAATATTTGTGGAATTGGATTGGGCTTTTTTTGCTAACTTTGAACTAAAAAGAAATTAAATGGATATTTCCACATATGTAGGAAAAAAGGGAGGGTAAAGAGGATTGTACCCAAATGTACAAATTGCTATTATATAAAGCTGACTTTTCTATTTACATATATAATGAATTCAATGTGTAATTGTAAAAATGTCCCTATTTGTCTATGATTCTTTCTGGCTTTCTATCTTTTTCTATTAATTAAAAAAAATTCTTCCATGGTCCTTTTTCTTTCCTTCCTTCCTTCCTTCCTTCCTTCCTTCCTTCCTTCCTTCCTTCCTTCCTTCCTTCCTTCCTTCCTTCCTTGTTTCCTTCTTTCCTTTTTGGCTACCCTATCTTTAGCCCCCAAATAGAACCAACAGCTCACTGCCCCATAATTCTTGGTGTATGTAGGTTCTACTATGCCTTTTCATTTAAGCTCCTTTAGGGACCTATTTCCAGTAGCCATTTCCCAAGGCCCTCTATAATCTCTACATCTATTTTTATTTGCCTTTTTTGTCAATATTTTTTTGCTTCCATCTATGTCTATACACACTTTAAGTCAGGCTAGTGAGACAACTATAGATTAGCACAGTGATTCTCAAACTTTTAAGAGTGGTTTCTTTTCTTTTTAAAATATTTTTCCAATTTTTATTTATTTTATTTTTAATTTATGGAATAAATTAAGCATTTCCATAACATAGTACAATAAAAAAGATGATTGCAAAGGGAACTGCAACTTTATTATCTATTATTTGTTACTCCATTTAAATAAAGAATTAAATTAGCATGTAAATTTCTCCCCCTTCCCTTTTTTTTCTTCCCTCCTCACTCCCCTGCCCTAGAGATGGCTACCTTTAGATACACAGACACATATGTGTAAAATCATTTTTTACATATTAGTTCTTTCTCTGGATATTTTCAAACACTTAAAAATTATGAAAGACTCACTCAAAGAGCTTTTGTTTTGTGGGTTACAGCTATCGGTATTCACCATATCAGAAATTAAAAGGTCTTAGTGTTTTTATGAAAATACTTTTGACTTTGTTGATCCCCTGAAAGGTACATGGGGGTCTTCAGGGGTCTCCAGACCACACTGATAACTGCTGGCAATGAAAAAAAAGCAATGATTTGGGAATTAAAAGGCCAGAGGTTTAGTCCTGGCTCTCCTACTGTCTGTGTAACCTTAGGGCAAGGGACAATTTCTTTGAGGCTTTGTTTTTAAAAATCTGTAAAATGAAAGAGTTGGACGAAATGATCTCTAAGGTCCTTTACAGATCTTACATTGAGTGAAATATCTCTTATATTATCTGGCCTTTAAAAATACTGGAAATACAGCTTCTTATAAATTATAACTTTTCTGAAGATATTTTACTTTGTGTGTTCTCTCGGCTTTTCCAAATGGTTATTTTTCTACAATTAAAAATTAATCATTTCCCATGAACTTCCATTTTTCTTTGCCTCTTCCCTCCTAATAAATGGGTATCAAGAATATAAGCAGACTTTCACAATAACTTTAGTACCACTGAGCCCCATAGATTGTTCAGAGGAATTATTTTGAGAGAAATTTATTTCTGTTAGTTTTCCATTTAATTTCAAGAGAATAAAATGGGTATTGGCAGATGTGATTGGTAAAGTGAAATTCATTTCCATACTCCCCATCCTGTAGAAGGGTGGAGAAAGCTTAGTAGGCTAAGCTTCTGGTTCAAACATTTAGACTCTCTGGAAGCAGAGGCTCAGATCTCAGCAGGATCAACTCAGCCATTCATCCTTCCAAGGTAGATAAATTGAGTGGTGCACAATTTAGAATGTGTGGGTCTTTCAGATAAGGCCTTAAAAAGCAAACTCTGTGTGAACATTAAAGACAACATAGCACTCTATAGAGGAGTCAGGGTTTGCCCTTATGTCCTTGGCCTAAATTCCTTCTCTCCTAAATATGTTACAGTTTGAACTATATCAGTGAGTTCTGTTTTGCTGAAGCTATTTTGGTGTGGCTTTTCCAACTCTGGAATCCTTGAGAATGAAATGGACTTCATCAATTAAAGGTGATTTTGCTCATAGTAACCCCAAGTTGACTCTGCCTGCTATTCTCAGTAGCTGGCAGGTGAGGATTCAACCGCTGAGGAGACTGTTCAGAAGACCTCAGTATGAATGTGTTGAGCAACGGACATAAAGACACTTAGGAGGAAAAAAAGGGGGTGGGGGAATGGAATGGTAATAAGTCTGCTTTACTTTTATTTAAGTGGTTATCAAGTTAAAGTAGTATGCCTCCTATACCTGGTCTGGAATCTGAACCCTGAAATCCTGGATTACCTCAGTAATGAAAGTCGCATGAATCTTTGGAGATGAATAATTTCTTAAGCTGTAGTAAAGAACTATTAAGGCCCATCATCATCACCAATGTTTTGTCTAGTGCTTTGAAATTGGAAAAATGCTTAATATATATTATCTCATTTTATCCTCACAATAATCCTATGAGGGAATTGATACCATTATTATAAACATTTTGTAGATGAGGAAACTGGGGCTGAAAAAGGGTGTCTTTCCCAGGGGAACACAACTAGCAAGTATATGAAATGCGATCAGAATCTAAGTCTTTCTAATTCCAGTTTCAGTAACTTTGTCCTTTATGCCACCCCACCCCACTCCTCTGGTATTAAGAAATCATGAGAGAAATTGTAAGTTCTGAGGACTATGTATAGATTCAATTCATCAAGATAAACATGTAATGAAATTACATTTCCTTGTAAGGCCCAAATAATGACAAGTGAGATTCACATGCATTTAAAAGAGTTGCAGGGAGCTTTGGTGTGGACCTGACCCCAGTGATTATTAAGTCAAGAACATGAGCTGCCATTTACCTCTGAAAGAGAAGAACATGGAAAAAAGGATAGGAAGAGAAATGAATTTAGGGATCCTATAGAAATGGAACAATGTATACAAGATGGATTGGATAAAAGAAGGTTGCAAACCCAGAGCATAGTGACTTGAAATCAAGCCAGAAATCTGTTGGAAAGTATAGTGTATAACTTTAAGTTACAATGCAATGAAAATGGTCCTGGGGAGGTAGAATTGATTTTGGATTTATTGGATAGCCCTTAATGGATTTCCATCAGGATATACTGACAATCCTTTTGTTGTTTGAATCCTGAAAAAAAAGATATTGAATTGTGATTATTTTCCCTATTCAAAGAAATACACACAGATACATGTGTGTATGAATATATGTATATATATATATATATAATTGCATTATGTTTTTTGTGTCCTGTGATATGAAACTTCATATACAAATTATTCAAAATTTTTACTATCCTGCTCTATCAAATGCAGTAATTTCTAGATATAGCAAAAGAGGATATTTTCCTCTCTACACTAGCCTATCTAGAGGAAAGGAACTGGTAAATGTTTTGGAAGGGACTAGTAAGAACTCAGCTTATCAGAAGAGGCAGTGATGAAGATTCAATGGAGAAAATGAAATGTGAATTGTGGATTCTACTGATGCAGATGAGTCAGGTTTGGGATTGGGTCAAAATAAAATAGGTTTTGAGCTACAGATCCAGAATGTTCTAAATGGATGATTTAAGTCATCTGACCTTGCCTCTCACTTGTATCCCTACCATGATTCCCATAACGTAAGCTAGTTTGTAGTGTTTCTATTCTTCCTTATAGGGATATATTTATGTTTCTAAAAATCAAACGAACTAAATAAATAAACAAACAAAAACTTTAGCACACAGGAGAGTAATGAATGCTGCTAACTGCAAAGGATTCTCATTAATTAATTAACAGGATCACAGACTAAGAACTGAGAGTGACTTTAGAGATTATTTGCTCCAACTCATTTTGCATGTCAGAAAAGCCCAGAGAGGTTAAGTAATTTGCCCAAGATCATCCAAGTGTTAAACAATAGAGTCATATCCAGATTCTTTAACTTCCAGTCCAGGTGCTCTTTTACCTAATAGCAAAGGTAGATAAAAATTATTCTGATGCAAAACCATTTCCAAATTTTCTTGTCCAGTCAATATAACTCCTGGTTTTATTAATGCTGGTTGTTATCTGATGGGCTAGTGCTCAGAGACATAAAAAAGTTGCTTTATAGAATGGATGAAGTATAGTTAATGCTCAAAAAAATGGTGAATAAAGGCAGCCATTTATAATCCCAAATTATAACAGGATAATATTCTAGAAGGGCAATCTGTGGTTGAGGGAAATGGTTGATTCAGTCCATGAGGCTCATTTTGCTTCTGAATCAGCAGCTCCTGAGGTGGTTGAAGGACTTGGGTCAGCTGGGGTCAACTAAATGGAAAGTCAAACCCAAGTCAACCATTAGGGGGTCATTAGGAAGACAATTAGCACAGAGATTAACTATGAGAGCAATGTCATTGACCTGAAATCTGGGGCAGAGCTAATGGACCACAGCACTCTGCTCTGTTATCAGTCCATCTGAGTTGCCATCAAATAACAATCAAGGACAAAAGGAACAGGACCTGTTCACCCAGTTTCTTCTCAATCCAATCAACACCCACTCATTGACAAGGACACTCATGCCCTTTCAGTCCTGTGCCATACAATCTGGACAAGCAGGAGATCTGACAATTTGTATTTCATTTGTTTCTCTTTATTCCTCTCTGACACAGCATAGGTATCTAACATCCCTCCCTACCCTCATCTCCCTCTCATTAGGATGTCCCACAAAGTCAGTCTTCACTTCTGTCTGGGGGCTCATAATCATTCCCCGGGAAAACAGCCAGACATGACAGGTTCCTTCATTGGCTAATCTCAAGACCACCATTCCAAATACCTTCTGGGCTACCCCCAACTCTATAAAAGAGTGAGACTAGAGAGAATGTGAGAAAAAAAGGTGAGTTAAGGTTGGGATATCATCTCTCCCCAATCATAAACTATTCTTTTACAAGTCTCTATATGACAACTCTTAGATTATCCAATGTTTTTGAGAATAATATTTATGACTGCCTGTTTATTCTCCTCTCTTTAACCTCACTGGCATACCATCCTAATTTGGGTGCTCATAAATCTCCTAATACTTTTACCTTCTTCCAATCTCTTCCTCCTATAATTTCCTTTCTCCTATAATTTCACCCAGCTGCCAAATAACCTTTCTAAGGCATAGGCCTGACCATTTATGACCATCTATTACTGCTGAGTTAAAAAAGTCTTGCTTTAAAGACCTCCCCAATCTGACATGCATCTACCTTTCCAACTATATTTCAGATTACCTTCCTTCTTTAACTATATATTACAGACAAATTGGACTTCTGAAATGGTCTATTCATATATTTGCATAGGCTTTGTACTCATTCCTGGAATGTATACTCCCTCTTAATTTTTTAGCTTCCCAAATCTTTGTTTTCCTTCAAATATCATTTCAAGGACTGCCCCATCAGTGAAACCCTCACATATTATCTCCCATTATTAATTCGCTCGCGCTCTCTCTCTGTCTCTCTGTCTCTCTGTCTCTGTCTCTCTCTGTCTCTCTCTCTTTCTCTCTCTCTCTCTCTCTCAAATTGCCTTTTAATTACAACCTGGGGTAGCTAGGAGACTCAGTAGATGGAGCCCTGGCCCTGGACTCAGGAAGACCTTAGTACAAATGTGAACTCAGGTTCTTACTAGTTGTGTAACCCTGGGCACCTGGGCACTCACTTAACCCTCTTTGCCTCAGTTTCCTTATCTGTAAAATGCCCAGCCACACCAGTATGCTTTCAAAGAAAACCTCAAATGGTGTCATAAAGAGTAGGGCATGACTAATTCACTAAACAACTACAACCACAAAATACAAGGAGGAGAAGGAGAAGACATGAAATGAGCATTTATATAGTGCCTACTTTGTATCAGGCACTGTTAAGCCCTTTTTTGTTTATGAATATTTTCACATTTGATCCTCCAACAACCTTGGAAGGTAGGTGTTGTTATTCACATTTCATAGTTAGGAAACTAAGAGAAACAGAGGTCAAGTGACTTGCCCAAGGTCACAGAGCTAGTAAGTACCTGAGTTCAGATTTGAATTCAGGTCTTCCTGAGTACAGGCCCAGTCAGTGCTCTATCCATTGTGTTACCAGCTGCCTCATATAATGTATTTCCCTGTCTTCCCCCAGTAGACTGTATGCTCTTTGGAGGCAAGGATTGATTTAAAAAACATTTTTGTCCTTATATTGCTAGCACCTAGCACAATGCCTTGAAGCTAGAAGGAGCTTAATGCTTGGTTTTTGAATTGAACTAATTATGCAACCAGACACTGCAGGTTATGTTTCTTCTTGTATCACTCATAGCACCAAGTACAGTACAGAATACATAGCAGACAATACATATTTACAGTTTGAATCGAATAAAAACCATGGAACTCACTGAAATGAATTTAACATTCAACATGGAAAGTCAAAACAATAATTGGCAAGGAAAAAAGGCAATAATGCTATCTGAAAAAGAATTGGTTTGTAGCCTTTAAGGCAAAGGGACAGGCAGAGTTACAAAAAGGAATGGTTTGCACCAAGAGTGCAGAAGGTTCTTCTGCTCAATTATCACTGAGAAGTATTTGGGTCATGTTTCAGATTTGAAAATCACTTAGATAGGGGCTAGGTGGTGCAGTGGATAAAGCACTGGCCCTGGATTCAGGAGTACCTGAGTTCAAATCCAGCCTCAGACACTTGACACTTACTAGCTGTGTGACCCTGGGCAAGTCACTTAACCCCCATTGCCCCGCAAAAGAAAAAAAAATCACTTAGATAGTCACATCTTCAGTGGTAGAACTTCTAAATGCAATGAACCATTATATACAGTATGAGGTTAAATAATTCTCTACTGCTTAAACTTCAGCATGGTGTCCTTCAGATCAGATCATGGGGAAAGGAACCATCATGCTGTATTTAGCATAATGTTATATCTGCTGACAACTTTAATAAACATCATTTGATGAGTTTATAGATATATATATATAAAGATGAGTTAGCATAGTTTAGTGGATAGAGGACCAACCTTTGAATCAGGAAGACCTAGATTCATATGTTGACTGGGGCACATCATAAGTATGTGACCATGGGCAAATCACTTTACAAGTCAATTGGAGACTTGCCATAGTCACTGATAGGTTCAATTGTCTATCTCTATTGGTGGAAAGAGTTTTCACATTAGAAGTTCTGAACATTGATGAAATAACAGGTCTTGACCTCTCCAAAATATATTAGATATATTAATTACATGCAAATACATGCACATTTGTTTATAAAACACGAGTATCAAATAATGGTAATGGAGGTTATATTAGCTCCATGTTTCCACTGGTCTTTGAATCTTGAGATGAAGAAACTTTTACATTTACCATGGAAAATTACTCCTAACTTTTGTACTTGTACCAGATTAATCATGGATAGGATTGAGTTTTGAGAAGCAAGAACATGTCAGAAAATATGCTTCCATCCATCTCTATCTTATGAAGTTTATTTACCCAACTTAAATACAGTCACATTGGAGTTACCTGGAATAAGCAAATTTAAGGTGAAAAAATATTTAATTTCTATCTTGAAAAAGTATGGAACCCTCCTACTTAAGAAGTTCCTCAATCAGGAAAGGAAGTTCGTTTGCTGGGACACTTTGAAATATACCAGAAAACAGGTTGGCTGGCAGGTTGGTTTTTGCTGCAAGATATTCTGACAGCCTGTCAAAGTTCCACTTTTCTCACATTCAACCAACTTCTCTTTTCTAAAGAAAGCATGAAATGTCAAAATGACAGGTGCCGAACGAAGCACAGCAGCAGCCAGCTTCTGGGCCTATTACCTTAGGAAGAGAATAGTTGAAAAGTTGTGCAAATGACATATGCTGAAGAGTGATATAATTTGCCAGGTAAAGGAGTGGCTCTATGGAGCTCCTATTAACCCTCTTATGGATGAATGCTGGCAAGACAGGATTCGGGGAGAGAGTTACTACTAGTAGCTGCTACTAAGGGGTAAAAACAAAACTAAACAAAACATTACAAATATTTTATAGGAATTATTGCACTTAAACTATTGTCCACCATGTGATTTCATTTTTAATGACTTTCAGGAATTCACTGGCTAAATTCAATTTAACCTAATAACAAATCCAGTTGATCCAATGTCATGATTTTATCATATTTGTAAGGTGGTTGGTTGAGTCAATACAAGCCAAACGAACATTTAGATTAGGGAAAATGACTAGTTACTTCTCTCTTTAATTTATCATTTTTAAAGGATCTGGTCTCTTTTCTATTATAGGCAACAATAACCATTGTTAGGAAAGGAAAACTAATTCCTATTAACTGAGGGGAAAGCAAGTCTAAATTGGTGACAAGATTGAGCTACAAAACACATCTTTTTTAAAATGGACTTATTACATTCAAGAACACAAAGTAATCTAAACTAACTGCTAAATGTTTCCAAATAGGGACCCTGCTGAGCCTTACTTAATGAATAGATAAGAATCATTTGTAATTAGCAGCATCTATCCCTATGCTGCATCCCCTAAAGTCCTTTAAAAGACTTTTCGCCCCGTTAAGTACTGTTAAATATAGTGCTGTCCTCTACCCCATCTCCAATTGCATGTTGCTCTCCATTCCACTTGTAATAGATTATCTCTGTACATCGTATGTAAATCTGAACTGACCCATAGGGAAAAGGGACCTGGTAGATTACCTTAATGAAAAAGATGGATAGGGATAGGAACTAGACCTCTAATTTCATTGATTTAGACAGCTCACAGTCCAGGGAACTTATGTCAATGCAAGTTGGCTCCTTTTTCTGAAACATCATTTTAAAGAGTTGCCTAGTCACAGAGCAAGTATGTTTAAGAGGCAACGATTGAACCCACATCTCTCTGATTTCAAGGCTAGTTCTCTTTTCATTATACCAGTCTGCTTCAAACTGCTTAATGATAATAAAAAGAAAGGCAAATTCTATAGTGGGCTTGGGATGAAAGGTCAAAATTTGAAAAATGAAAGAGAATAGATCAGGTGAAACATAAACACATCAGGACTACCTATTTTCCTGTGAAAGAACGATATCTTGTCATATTACGGAGTATCTTAGAATTGGATCCTGGTACTTTCTGGTTTTAATTCTTAGAGGTTATATTATCAAACATCCTTATTTTATAAATGATGTAAATGGACCCCTTGTTGTTTGTCCTTCATTCTCGAGGAGGACCCCGACACTGGGGTGATGTCATGACTTGCACTGAATTGGATACATTCAATGCAAGGTCACCAACCTCACTGACTCCTCCAGAGTCATTTGGGTCCAGAGGCAAGATATACATCAGAACAACTGGGGATGGCCCCAGATGCTTTAAGGTAATTGAGGTTAAATGATTTACCTAGTGTCACACAGCTGAGCTGAGATTTGAACTAAGGTCCTCCTCCCTCCAAGGCCAGTGCTCTATCCACTGTGCTACAGAGCTGCTGGTGTCCTAATGGATAAGGCATTGGCCTCCTAAGTCAGGGATTGTTGGTTCAAGTCCCATCTGGGGTGAGTAACTGAGAAACCTAGAACTTAAATGACATACACAAGGACCTACAACTAAGTAGCAAAATTAGAATGTGATCCCATGTTTTCTTTACTCCAATTCTAGACAAGTTTAGTTTGCACTTGGAGAACTTAGCCAGAAAGAATTTGCTTTGCTTAGTATCTAGGAAGGCTCAAAAGAAGAAGATAAAAACATGATGAATTAGGAAGGAAAAACAGACTTCTCAGATTTCCGAGTCTTAGAGCTGAAAGTGACTTTAGGTATCATTTAGTGCAACATCATCATTTTACAAAGGAAGACACAGAGGCCCAAAGAAATTTTAATTTGCCTGTGGTGGAAATCTGTGGATTTGAATTGAAGTCTTCTTACTCCAAATCTAGCAGATTTTCTACTAAAATATGATGATTTCCTGGATTAGACAGGAAGGAGGAAGTTTTAATTTGCATATAAAGGAGGGGCCAAAAGCCATGATGTTTTAATAACTTTTTGAAAATTATTTTTTCTTTATTTTTTACAATTTATGAGATTTAATCTTTCACATATGATTAATTTCCCATATATATTTTGTATATGATACTATGGTAATAAAAACAAAAAATAAAGGAGTTATTAAATATTGAAAGCTCCTTGTGACTTTTGGCCCACCCTGTACAAATACAAATACATATATTTTCAGTCGTCTTCACACACACATGAGCATGTACTGGCATACACACAGATACACAGACACACACACACATTTCCATAAACTTCTGTTCTCCAGCTACAAGTAATCCCTCAAGAAAAAAATAGGTCACTTTAAGCCATGGAAGAATATTTTTAAAAAAAACTTCAATCTTTGGATTCTGGATCTTTAGGCAGTATGGGAAAGAAATATTAGTTCAAAGAAATCTTCCCACAAGCTTCCTAAATCACAACTCTAGTATGTTCTTTCTTCTGGGAATGCACAACTGTCTTTATGCCCCATACAACTCACTTTTCCGAGGGTAGTATTTTTGCCCCCTTCATGTCAGATCCAACAAGATTCGTTATTGGAGCCCAAAAGCCATACTCGCTCCTTCGATATTCAACACCTCCATAAAGGGGGACAATGCTTAATGTAGAAATTCTTATTCCCCCAAGGCCCTGGTCCTTAGGCACCCTGTCCTTGTCCTTAGAAACCTTGGGATATAAACTGAGCTTATCAGAGAAAAAAATATCCTTCAGGCCATAGCAGGGATGGATGGAATTCTGAGTAGTCTGTTACCCAGACTGCTTCTCTTCTTGTCACCTCCTACATGACTGTAGAGAACATCAAATATGTTAGCCATCATATCTTATCCTCAGATCTAGACTATCCTGTTTCTTTATTCTTCCTAGTGCCAGCCTAGGGGTGACTTCAGCCATTGAGATGCTACTCATTGTATAGATGTTAATATTTGGAGAAACAATCCTAGTAAATATTTCCCAGGTTCATTCTTGACCAGCCTTAGCACTTAGATCAGAGGATCTTAATATAAAGTCTGTGAATTTAAAAGAAAAAAATGCATTTGAAAATGTTATGCTGAGGAGGCCATAAGCTTCACCAGCAACTCAAAGAGTACATGACATGAAAAAGATTAAGAACCCTGAGGCTCTCTATAGTTAGTTTGGGATCTTAGGAACTGTTTAAAAAACAAAACCCTGACTTCGAACAACTCACTGGGAAAATAGCATGATTTACTGAAGAGATTCAAAACTAGACTCTATTGCAATTTTGCTAGTAATGTGTATGATGGCGGATGAAGGAGAGTAGCAGTAGCCATGTCTGTGTCCCTTGTGGAATTTAGATCCCTCATCTACAAAATGACAGGATTAGACTAAATAACTTTTCCAGAGGTTGTTTTCAGCTATAAATCTATGATCCAATGTCCTTGGGAAAGTCAATTTATCTGTGGGCCTTTGTTTCCTCCTCTTAAAATGAGGTTAATCCAGATGATCTCTAAAGTTTCTTCCAGTTCTAACATTCCAAACCTTGTCTTTATCTTTGAACAAATAATTAGGCTCATGAAACATTATTAGTCCCTTATAACTAATAACCTGAAGGGAATATTGACAGTGACAATAATGGTAAGTACTTTTAAAATTAATTACAAATAGCTCATATTTACATAGAGACTTATAGTTAACCATGTGCCTTATTCTCAACAATTTTGGCATGTAGACTGTTTAAGATTCTTACCATTTCCAGAGACCGGGAAATTGAACTCAAGTAACATAGCTTTTTGTGCAGGGTGGATCAAAGTTTCAAAGGAGTTTCAATATTTAATAACTCCTTTAATTTTTGTTTTTAATTTATAATACTGTAACATCATATATATTATATATAGCAAATGCATTTATATTATGTGTGAAAAATAAAATCTCATAAATGGGTAAAAAATAAAAATAATTTTCAAAAAGTTATTAAAACATCATGACTTTTGACTCAGCCTGTTATAAGAGGCAGGGTTATTAAAGATTTGGGAAATGAAGTCAAGCAATCTAGTCATAATAATAGCTAAGATGTATATAGCACTTACTATGTACTATATTTTTTACAATTATTATTTCATTTGATCCTAACAACCCTGGGAGGATAGGCCCTATTTTTATCCCCATTTTATAGATGCAGAAACTGAGGCAAAGAGTGGTTAAATGGCTTGTCCGGAGTCAATCATAGAGCTAGTAGTATCTGAGGCTGGATTTGAACCAAGCATTTTCTGACTCCAGTCCTGGCTTTCTATCTACAGAGCCACCTACCTGCCTTCTGACTTCCTATCTGATTTCCAGTAAACTATTGTTTAGCCTCCCTAAAGAATGTTGAATGAATGTACGAAATTACATGTTGGGCTACCTCTGGAGCTTCTTGATAATTGTCTGCAATATTGTTTATGCCATTAATTACCTTAGCAAATCCCCACTTCCTAATGTAAAGGTATAGTTTAGCTAAATCCAAAATGAATTATTATAGATTGTCACCAATTTTAGTTTCATTTATGAGGTTTTACTGTACTTAACCAAATTATGCTTACATGAAAGGCTGTGAGATAACTTCTTTTGGGTTTGTTTTCTTTATTCCTTATAACCAGCAACAATCTTATCAGAGAAAATGCTGGGAAATTCTTAGGGAAATAGTAATGTTCACTGGGAATACTATGCAAGGGCTCTTTTTGTGTGTTTGTGTATCTATGTCAGTTTTTTTCCCCACATGAAAAACTATGAATTCTAAGTAACATATTTGTTTTAAGAAATGTTATATATTTCATTGTTTAGTTCCTTGAGACTACCAGGCAGGTCTAGAGAAGCCATTTTAGTAATACATACCAATGTTCTAGCAGTATCCGCACTAAGAATTCTTACTAAATTCTTACTAATTCTTACTAAAACATATACAGAAGAGATTAAAAGTATCACACCTATCTAAGATATATTGTTATTTGAAATGAAATATTAAGGATCATCTTAGTCTGGGTCTCTATCACAACAAATGTAATGAATTGAAAGAAGAATAATCATAAAATTGGCTGGCGTAATTCCAACTGACTATCTAGGCTGATTTTTTACAAAAATGAATTCCTTTATTTAACCACTTTATTGCGGGTCTGCTTCATTCAAGACACTCAGCACTGTGGGGTATCCAAAGAAGACAGTGACACAGATCTTGACCCTGTAGAGATAGATACAATACAGCAGAACTCATGGTATGCACATAAAAAATTTCTGAAGCATGGTGTGAACATGTAATAAGAAGTCCAAAGGGCTATATTAGTTCAAAGAAAGAAGCAGCCCACTCCATGGCCTCTAGGAAGACTCATGCAGCATATGTTAGCTAGAAGATTATAGGATATAAAACTGAAAAGGATTTTAGGCATAAAATCCAAGCCATTCATTTTATAGATGAAGATTCTGAGGCCCAGAAAGGTCAAATGATTTTCCTAACAGGTCACTCAGGTGGTAAGGAAGCCAGAAACTAAAGCCAGTTACTCTTCATCCGACTCTAGTATTCTTTTCAGGACACCAGGCTGAGTCACTAACAGTTGGTAGAATCACACAAGTAGAAATGGTGTCATGAGGAAAGAGGGTTGCAATGGGAAAAAAGAACAAGAGCATGGGACTCTACATCTATAGAGTGAATGTATTAGTAGCTTTGTCAATGTGTAGTGAGAACAGACAACAAGTCCAACTTTGCATAGGAAGGTTAAAATGTTACAGTTTCAGAGTCCACATTTAATAAACCAGTGTGTCACAAAGAATCAGACACAGCTGAAACCTAATGAACAACAACAAAAGGTATGGGAAGCTTGGACATCTATGGATTAAAGGTTACTTTTTTTTGGTGGAGTGTGCTGTAATCATTATGAGTTGTAGGCCTATGTAGGGTCCAAAGAAATGGGCTTTCTTAGTAAAGAACCTTATGCATCCCTAGGTATCCCTAAACCTTCCCTCAGCTTCCCACATATATCTGATGATTTTTCTCAACTAAAAGCATTCATTTCTCTACAACAATATATCAAGCCCCTCCCTTAGCTTTAATTAAGGGTGCTTGACAAGCTTAGGTTAGAATATCTAAACCATAGTTATAGCCAAGTAAAATACAAGTCATTCATTATTTGGTCTTAACTTTTTTTTTCCTTAGCAAGTTGAGTCACTTGTGGGGCTAGAGGAAAAAAAATACTTCAGATTCTGTTTCTCTGCAGCAATGAGCAATGTCAAAGTAGACCTCCAGGCCCTATCGGCAATGGTTCAGCACTGCTCATTAATTTTAACTTGCAGGCTATTACATAGTGCTAACCTCAGTCCAGGATTTGAAACCTGGATAGGAAGAACAGGGAGAGGGGGGTGTTTGTGACAGAGAGGATATTTTCTCTCTCACTCTCTCACTGTCTTTTTTTTTAACACTTCATTTGCCCCACAGACAAATCCTCAGCTGTTTTAATCCATCATGTCAATCAATGAATTTTAATAGCCAGTCATTTTTCATAATGAACTCTAGTGGAGGAAAAGGTAAAATTTTAATTCAAATGAAATATCAGGAAGAAGTTACTGTACACAAAGGAAATATGTTTCTTGTACAAAACTGCATGTTATCATTAAACATAAATCATCACACCATGGAACTTTAGTGAGAGGCCCCATGGATTCTTTGTCTCTTATCTGTGAGGTAGTGTGGCATAGCAATAAGGGTATGGACCTGGAACCAGGAAGACCTGAATTTGAATCCTGCCTTAGATGCATGTAGCAACTGTTTGACCTTGGGAAAGCCACATAACCACATTGTGCCTCAATTTCCTCATATGTAAAATGAGAACATTGTACCTGATTATACTCAAAGTTTTTCCATCCCTTGGGTTTTTTCTATCTCCAAATCTGTAACTCTGTGATGCTGTGATTTTACAAGAGAGAAAGTTGAGAGAGAAGTCTAAGATCAAACAATAGGCAGAGGTAGGACCAGTACCTATTCAGCTCATCTACTACTCTTTTCAGTAAACACAAAATCATCATTTGGTATTTTAAACCCCTTCATAATCTCCCCCCCCCATCTTTTCAGTTTTCTTATCCCTTTCCTCCAACCAACTCCCCTTCCCCCAACACACATATTTACTTGGACAGTAGCCTCTTTATTCAAATAAGACACTATATCTTGGACTCTGGATTTTTTCACTGGCTGTGCCCTATGCCTGGAATGCTGTGCATCATCTCCATCTCCTGGCTTCCCTGGATTCCTTCAAGTCCTAGCTGAAATCCAAACTTCTACAGAAAATCTTACTTCATCCTCCTTAATTCCCTCTATGGATTATTTCCAATTTATCTTGCACATAGTTTGTTTTCATATTGTCTCCCTAATTAGATTGTGAGCTCCTTGAAATCAGGGACTATCTAATGACTTTCTTCATATTGGCAGACCTTAACACAGTGCCTAGCACATTGTAGGCACTAAATAAATGTTGATTGGCTGGCTGATTAACTATATACTATACTATAATTCATTGAAGGCAATTTTTTTTTTTTGCAAGGCAGTGAGGGTTAAGTCACATAGCTAGTAAGTGTCAGGTGTCTGAGGCCAAATTTTAAGGCAGGTCCTCCTGAATCCAGGGCCAGTGCTTTATCTACTGCACCACCTAGCTGCCCCTCGCAGGCTACTTTTAATGAATTTAACCAGCAGAAGATATTTGGAGCAACTGCCCCACCTATTGAAGTACTCTATGATATCCAGGACCCTGCTCAAAGTTGTTTTCCACCACCTTCTAACAGAAAAAGTTCCATTCTTTAACCTATGGCTCATAGATAAAAGTAAGTTAATCATAAACAATACTTTGTGAGTTGCAGAGGGAGTGTGAAGTAGGTAGCATATAGGTGGCATGAACATGCTGTAAAACACCACAAATAAATGCATGACAACTCAAGATAGGCAATGGATCCGGTGCATCCTCGATTGGGAATGATAAATGTCAAACGGTCTAGAAAAAAGGCTTCAGTTTTTTGGGTGGACCCATGTGGTGGATTTGGGGGAGAATATGGACAATAATCCAATAAAATCCATGAACAATGAATGGGCAAAAATCTGCATAGGTTGAGGGTGGTTGGAAAATATATCCACCTTGATGAGGTAAGAAATCTGTCAAAGTACTATCAAAGACCTTTAAAAGTCCTAGGATATTTCCTTTTGTCACTTGGCATGCTCCTTACATCAAATAGAAATCACAACTTACTACATCTTCATAGATTGTCTTTCTGAGTTATTATGGTTAAAAAAATCATAAACCTCTCTAAAAGTAGCCAGACTTGTCTTTAGATGAAAACTATAGTCCATCATCAGACCCATAATAAAAAGGACTAATTTAAAAGTAAAATATAAAAAATAATAAAATAGCATCAAATATTATAATTGTCCTTTAACGTTTTCCAACTTCTAAAAAGGCTATTAATTTTTATTATCATAGCTCTCTTGTGAGGTGTGTAGAGCAGATACTGTCATTCCCATTTTACATGTGAAGAAACTGAAGCATGACTACTGCCTGATTTAAAAAAGTGGTACATTAATGCCACATACAGAATAAGGATTCGTATCTCCTATTCTCCAATTCAGTTAACCTTTCATTCCTTCCCCCACTCTGATACATGGCATTGTACCTGACTCATAAGAGATGCTAATAAATGCTTGTTCAACTGAATTGAATTGATTTCTTTGTCTTTCCTCTAAAAATCTTCTATAGGTTCACATTGGTATTAGAGGATTTAATTTCTCCCTTCTACCCAACTAAGTGGCAGATGAAGGATTTTCTCTGCTACAGTATTTCTGAGTGCCCCAGAATTAGAAGAGAATATTGGAGCTGGACCACGATAGAGCATAATTCATTGCCTCCCCTGTGGTGATGGTTGTTCTTTTTATGTGACTTTTAAAAATTTCTTCTTTAGAAAATACCTGGAGGGCACTTCTGACTAGGCATAATTTTCTACCAAAAGACCTAGGTTTTTCATTCATAAAATGAGGTAGGGGTGTAAAGCTAATTTCACCAGGGAAATGTTGGAAGGTTTTTTTTTTTTAACAAGTGTTGATAGTAATATATAGTATATAATTCAATCTGTGAATGCATATGCTTTTTATTCAACAAATATATTTATATTTCTTCACACAGCAAGTGACTTCTTCCTACTTCTTTACCCTCTATTAGGATTTCAAGCTCAAAGCCTGTTGTATCAGAATAAATCCCACTATTCCTAGTTTCCCCTTTTTTCCCTAAACAATTACAATGTCCAGTGATTTTAGTCCTGTTTCCTATACCTTTCTCTTTAATATTCTATTTTCCATCCAAACCTTAGCTTGACTGAGACATAGGATGCCATAGCAGGGTAGCAGCATTCCCATGGAAAATCATTCCAGTTTCATAGTATACCTCTAATGTAAAATTTACTGAAAAGGAGTGGAGCAATTGTCCCAGCTTTAGAAGTGCTTTCTGCAGGGGCAGCTGGATGGTGCAGTAGATAGAGCACAGGCCCTGGAGTCAGGAGGACCTGAGTTCAAATCTGACCTCAGAAACTTAACACTTACTAGTTGTGTGACCCTAGGCAAGTCATTTAACCCCAATTGCTTCTCTCTCTCACACACACACACACACACACACACACACACACACACACACACACACACACACACACTGCTTTCTGCTATCTAGGACCCTGCTCATTCTTCTTTACCATCAAGATTTCAAGTTTTACATGTCCAAAAGAGAGCTCATTATCTTGACCTCAAAACCTCTCTCTCTTTCCAACTTCCCTATTTCTATTAAGCGTACCATCATGCTTTCAGTCACCCAGATTCTCAAAGTCAGAGGTCTCCCTAGCTTCTAATGTTTCTTCCCTCCTCGTAATCAGTTATTAAGTCTTTTCAATGCCATCTTTACAAGATCTTGTGCATTTTTCCCTCCTCTCCACTCATTTGGCCATCATTCTATTTTAGGCCCTCATCAACTTTCACATGAACTACTACAATTAACTCCTAAGTTGGTATCCCTTCCTTCATCCTCTTCCTTTTTGGTTCAACATCCCCAAAGATGTTAGTCAAAATGATCATCTTAAAACACAGATCTGACCATGAACTCCCCTAATCAGTAATCTCCACTGGCACTTCTTTGCATTTAAGTTCCTTTTCAGCCTGGCTTCAATCTATGTTCCAGGTGGATTATATATTATTCTCTTTACCACATCTGTATTCCAGCCAAACAAGCCTTCTTGCAAATTGTCCCACATTCTATTCCATTTCCTTTCTCCATGCGATAGTAAATGCTATCTCCTCTGTTTAAAATGGACTTTCTATGTAATTCAACATATGTGTATGTGTGTGTGTGTGTGTGTGTATACAAAATTCTCCTGTAGGAGAATGTAACTTCTTTGAGGACAGAGACTGTTTCATTTTTGTCTTAGCACCAAAAAAATAGCAAGTGCTCATTGGCTTATTGATATGATTCTTAAGATTATATGGACCATATTCTAAGTGACTTCCATTTATTAGTTCCCTAAATAACAGAATAACAAGAGCAGAGTAGTTATTTATAGAGTATTTAAAGGTTTAAGCCTCACATTAACCCTATAAAGTAGCTTTTAATTACCCCCATATTACTGATAATGTAAATTCCACAGAAAATGTCATTACTCGGGCTCAATGAGTTAAAGTGATGTGCATAGTACCACATACCAATGCACACATTCTGTACTTTAGAGCTAGTGCTCTGTTCATTATGTGAGACAAATATATATTGGTTCTTGACTCCAAATTAGGAGAAGCTGCCATTTATAGATGTTGGATTACACTAATTATTTTTATTACTTCATGGTAGTCATTTGAAAGTAAAGAAAATAGGGAATTAATTTTATCATTTCCCTCTTCTATGTGAATTTTACTTATGATATATAATCCTAAACCTGGAATCAGGAAGACCTTACTTCAAATCTAATGCCATATACTTACTAATTGTATGACCCTGGGCAAGTCACATAACCTCTCTGCCTCAGTTTCCTGTAAAATGGAAAGAAAATAACACTTTCCTCCCAGGGTTGTAAAGATCAAAAGAGATAATAATTGTAAAGTGCTTAGCCCAGTGCTTGACACTTAGTATTTGGCATGCAAATGTTACCGATGATGGTGGTGGTAGTGGTGGTACGAAAATTTCTAATCATTACTGACTTTATGTGACCTTGGACTAGTCAAATGACCTCACTGAGCTTCATTCTTCTCACCTATAAAATAAGAATATTGAACATTCTGTTTTCTAAGATGATTTCCAACTCAAGAATTTAATAATCCTGAAATGCAAAAGGAAGAAAAGAAGCAAAACTATTTATGCCAATGAAGAGGGGAGGAACTCAGGTGTCAATTTCACTTCTGACATGTCTTGCTTATGACCGAGGAAGTGAGGATTTTAGATTTAGGAGAAATGTTTTCTTTTTCTTTGTTTATGTATTTATTTATTTTTTTGTGGGGCAATGAGGGTTCAGTGACTTGCCCAGGGTCACACAGCTAATAAGTGTCAAGCATCTGAGACTGGATTTGAACTCAGTTCCTCCTGAATCCACTCTACCACCTAGCTGCCCCTAGGAGAAGTGTTTTCTAAGAGAAAATATGCATAAATGTTTGGAAAATGTTATTTATCCTGGGAATAAGAGAGATAACTAATAAAAATGACTAAATTTTGTACTTCACATATTCATATTCTTCCATTTAAAATGGTCTCCAGGCTTATATCTGAGAGGTACAAAGGCTATTGGGAAATTCACTGAATTCAAATGGTTTGAGTCCCTACAGGAAGAAAAAGTATCAACATGCAGAATCCAGTATAATTGAAGTAAAGATATTTAATCAAACTGTTTAACCTGACTTGGTTTGTCCTTTTGAAAGAGGGTAGAGAAGATTATAGAAATCACCAAAAAAATGGTATCTAGATTGCCTCAGAAGTCAGATGGAAAAAAGTCCCTGGTTAATTCCATCAAGACCATTAATTCCAAATTGTACATTTCAATGCTTTTGTGAATTCTTGGTCAGAACCCAGACATCTAAAGCCTATACTTAAATTTGTCCTTTCTTTCCTCTTCCCTTTGTTGAAAAATGTGCTTTGATTATGGACTTTGTGTCATTCAGAGTTAAGCATTCAGAAACCCAGACTCTTAAAGCTGAGAGG
The DNA here is from genome assembly GCF_019393635.1 of Dromiciops gliroides. Taxonomy (NCBI): domain Eukaryota; kingdom Metazoa; phylum Chordata; class Mammalia; order Microbiotheria; family Microbiotheriidae; genus Dromiciops; species Dromiciops gliroides. The sequence goes on along the minus strand of NC_057862.1, from coordinate 337,738,748 downwards.
GACCTTAGAAATGACATCCCCAACCCACTCATATTATAGATGAGGTAACTGAGACCTAGATGAGTGACATGACTTGCTCAAGGACACCCTGCTTGTTAGCTCAAGAGCATGCACTAGGAACTAGTCTTCTTTATCCACGAATCTTCAATCACATTGCATTTACTTCTAACAAGCAGAAAAGGAACTAGGCAGATCTCTGCACAAGAGAAAACTGAAGGCTCACTTGTGGAATCGGTATGCATTTGCCCCCATGGAATTTGTTATCTTCAATTTTGTGCACGTTATGGGATTTATGGTCCTGTTTTCTGACTTTGCACTTGATTTGCAATTCTGGGCTGTGGCAATAAGCTTCCCCAGAGTACTGAGCAGCGGTCAGTGAATTTAAGCTCAGTCTCAAAACTGTGATGTTTAAGCTAAATTGTTACATCTCCACCTAGTGGAGAAATGCACATTGAAGTAAAAGGAAAATGAGATTTGAGGCTACAGAAGAGAAAGGGTGAGTGAGGGGTGGGGTGAGGTAAGAAGGGAGGCAGGAAAGGAAGGAATTGGATCACACAGATAAGATCATGTTTCAAAAAAGTGATTGTAAACTAAAGGCTATGTTATGGAGAAGTGGATGTATAATTTTAGATGGGAAAAAAATATCCATCAGCTTCCCCATTACCTCAAGGACCCCTAGAGATTTTTATAACTCCTCCAGGATGCTGTTAGATATGGAAAGAGGAAAATTCAGAGGAGGGAATTAATGGAAAATGTGAGTTAAAGCATTCATGGAATTTTCCTAACACACAACATTGTTCATTAAAATTCAGCCCTCAGATATCTGAAAGGTGGCCAGTGACCTGCTTTGCCATTAAAAGCAATGTAAAATCTGAAAGAACTACCAAGTCCTGGTACACAGCCAGGTAAGCAGCTTGATAAACACCACCAGCAACTTAACATGAGAACTCTACTAAATGATTAATAGGACCTGTCTCTAATTTATGGGCACTATCCTCCATTCCCTCTGTTTGTAGCCTGGCATGACCGGAAGCTCCAACAGGGTTGATCTAATATGCTATTATCTCTGGGGAACAGAAGTAGCAGCATTTTATGAGAAATGCAATCTCCGGGGCATAACTGATTTGGGAGACATGACTAGCTCTCTTGAGATGGTAGCAAAATCATGCCCCATCTGTTTTCGATTGTCAATCCTGGTTAGTTAAGTGGTATCTACTATATAAGCATCATCCCTGTGCAAAAATTTCCCTGTTATTCTCCTTGACTTTCAACTATTCATTTTGGGGAAGAAGCCCTGGTTGGAAGTACTGATTATATAGTGTATTCAGAAAGCTCCTGCATCTACAGAATATTTAAGGGGAAAAAAACCCAAAAAACAAAACAAAGCAAGTGAGATTCCTAAAACGAAAGGGATAATAAAGATTATGTCATTCACACCCCTCATTTTACACATGAGGAAACTGAGACTTCAAGAAGCAACATAGAATCATGGATTTAGAGAAGAGATCTTTTGTGTCATCTAAGCCTCTCCTAATCATTATACAGTCAAGGAAGCTGAGACCCAGAAAGGTTAAGAGATTTGTGCAAGTTCACACAACTTATATGCAGTAAGTTGCAGAGACAAGATTTGAACCCAGGTTATCTGTCTCCAAATCCAAAACTCTTTCAATTGCATCAGGCTGCTTTGATTTTTTACCTGCTGGGAAAAAGGGTCAAAGCACTGAAAAAGCAAAATAAATAGCTACAAATGAGAGGTAAATTACTAAATAACAGTTTACCCTTTGTGTCAGAACCAGGTTTCATAGGATGCACAAAAGTTGAAGTTCTGGACAGGGCAACAAGGCCAGGGAGGTATTATCTAGAAAGTCTAGGGAATGACCATTTGAAAATGTGGTGAAGTGACTTGTCCAAAGGCGCGAAATTAGTTTGTCATAGTGGGGGAATCAAGCTTAGGCTTCCAAACTCACAGTCCAGTGTTCTTTCCACATTTTAAACTGCCTCATTATTCTTGCCCTTGACCTTACTGGTGCTTAGAGTTGGGAAGTATGTATATATACCTACACACATAAACATATACACAAATATACTCATATATATGCACACATAGAAAAGGTGTATTCTATGCAATAATTGATAAGGTTCCTGAAGATGACATAATGTTATGTATGTTTTCCCTCTATTTATCGGGACCATGAAGAGCAACTGAATTTTTCATTCACATCCATTTTTTCTATGATGGATATTCACTAAAATATTCCAAAAAGTGAATATATTTAGGGCAAAGGAGATTGGCCAAGACTCAGAGATTCTCTATGACCATACAATATTCACTTAAAGAACAATTATCAATCACATATTGTTTGCAACACACTGGGGGTAAATAAATTTTAAATGAGATGCAGTCCCTGCTTTCATGAACTTGAAAGTTTTATAGGGGAATATATGGGCATTATATTGTTACTTATATAGTATCTTCCCTGTGTAAATGTTCCCTTGGTCACTTTCCTTGAATATTTCTCTTTTTTTGGTGGGGGGAAGGGGTAGATACACACCCATATAACTACAATGCACAATAATATAGTAGACCATAAGATCAAGTGAGATAATATGTGTAAACCCACCTTTGAAAACCATAAAGTGTCATATAAATGTAGCCGTGACTGTTTTCTTGTTTGAAGAGGTAAAAGCTTTGTGGAGTCTTGTTAGGGTGCATTTCTACCAAATGGGAGATCAAAGGAAGCTTCCTGTGTGAGGTGGTGTTTAAACTTGTTACAAAGAATAACTAGGATAGAAATCTAACAGGTGGAGATGAGGATGTTCCAGGCACAGGGAATAGCTTGAACGGTTTCAGAAAATATAAAAAATATAGGGTATGTATGTGGGATGATGTATAGTAAAATTTGGCTAAAACATAGTCCCTGGAGGAGAGTAATATGGAATGATGCCGATTCAGTAGGATGGCATCAGATTGAAAGTAGCCTGAATTCTAAAGAAAACTTTTCCTTCATATGCAAGAATAATACTAATGTGCCAAAAACCTTCATAAGTTTCATGAGTTTGCCTAAAAAGTTATTCAACAAGCCTCCAGAACTCTGCTCTACCCAAAGACAAAACATGATTCAGACTTGCTGATGATGAAGCATGCTAACCAGCTCCTGACAGAGAGGGTGAAGAAAAAGATATATCATTTTTAACGTTTTAATTTTTATTTTGTTTTCAGTAACATAGCTTTATTTCTTCCAGTTACGTGTCAGGTTAGTTTTCAACATTCATTTGCATAAGTTTTAGAGTTCCAAATTTTTCTCCCTCCCTCCCTTTCCTCTCCCCTCCACATATCAACCAGGTTATATATGTACAATCCACAAGTGCTATTTTTATCAGTTCTTTCTAATTGGGTGGATAGTATGCTTCGTCATTAGTCACTTGGTATTGTCTTGGATCATTGTATTGCTGAGAATAGTTAAGTCATTCATAATTGCTCACTGAACAATATTGCTGCCACTATGCACAATGTCCTCCCAGTTATGCTCACTTTACTATATACCAGTTCATATGAGTCTTATCAGGTTTTTCTGGGATCATCCTGTTTGTCATTTCCTATAGCACAATACCATTCCAGTACAATCATATAGCACAGCTTCTTCAGTCATTCCTCAATTGATGGACATTCCCTTGACTCCCAATTCTTAGCCAACTCAAAGAGTTGCTAAGATACATCATTTTTTAAACACAATCAATACAGGAATTTATTTTTCCTTGACTTTATTTGTTAGAGGTTTTTTGCTTTCTTTCTTTTTATCTTCTCCAATGATGAATGAGGGATAGAAGGGAGAAAAAATAGATATTTGTCCGTTGAAAGAACAAAATTTAAAAAGAAAAGTTTTTCAAACAGGTTTACTGAGCATCAAATAATGCAAAATATGCCATGGAAATACATGAAGAATCCAGGCAGTGCAAAGTGGTACCTTTGCATAGTTTGCTGCTGCTGCTGCTGCTGTTATTGTTTTAAGTACCAATCTGGAAGTCAAAATACATGGTTTCCAATGCTCATTCTATAATTCCATAATTATTTGGACTTGGAAAAATCATTTTAACTCCCTGAGCCACAGTTTACTAATCTCTCAAATGGGTCTGATAATACTTGCACTACCTACCTCTTGAAAATTTCAGTTCTTTAAACCCCATTCTGAAGTGCTGGTAAAGGAGTATCATATCGATCTGAAGAGTATTTGTAGAGTATAAAATTTTGTCAGAGTTTAGTCTGATTCAAATTTTATCAACTTCATAGAAAAAAGATGTGGAAATCATTATTTTATAATCTATAGAATATTTTGAAATTTTAATGGCTCCCATTTATTATAGGACTTCATAGTTTATGGAATACTTGATTCACAAATAGTATAGTGTACAGGGGCTCTGGAATCGGTGTACCTAGGATCATATCCCACCTGTAACATTTACTTGACCTTAGGTAAGGCATATAACTTCCCTAAGCCTTGGTAAAAACAACAACAAAAATAAAACAAAACAAACAAACCAAAAACAAACCAAAAAAAACCTGAGGATCTTTTATAAGATGGCTTTCCTAAAATAGAAATTGAAAGAATCTACTGATCACCTCCAGAAAAAGATCCCAAAAGCAAAACACCTAGAAATATTATAGCCAAATTCCAGAGCTCTCAGGTCAAGGAGAAAATATTGCAAGCTGCCAAAAAGAAAGAATTCAAGTACTGTGGCACCCCAGTCAGCATAGCACAAGATCTAGCAGCTTCTACATTAAAGGACCGGAGGGCATGGAATATGATAATTCAAAGGGCAAAGGAAATGGGATTACAACCAAGAATCACCTACCCAGCAAAACTCAGCATAAACTTTCAGCAGAAAAAATGGGACTTTAATGAAAAATATATTCAGATATTTGTGATAAAAAAGACCAGAACTGAATGGCAAATTTGACTTTCAAATACAAGACCCTAGAGAACCATAACAAATTGGAGCTGGGAGAAATATCTGGGGTTGTACAGCAGGTGACTGTCTTGTGTCTGAGGCCAGGTTTTGGCTGGGAATCCTCTGGGTCCAGGGGTGATGCTTTGTCCACTATGTAACTTAGCTAGGTGTTGACATCTTTAGGGTTAAATTTAGGGGTGAGGGAAATTCACTGGGGGAGGGGGAAGGGTAGAGGTGAAATCCTACATGAAAGAAACAGGAAAAGGCTTATGGAGTGGGGGAAGAGATGGGAGAGGAGCAGGGCAGTAAATGAATTTTACACTCATCAGAAAAGGCTCAAAGACCTTAATCTCATCAAAGCTGCCTCTAGGAGGGAGTAACACACACCCAACTGGGTGGAGTAATCTATTTAAATGAGCCTAACACTTCTCAGAATTGGCTCAAAGACCTCAATCTCATTAGAATTGGCTCAAGGAGGGAATAATGTAAACACTCAATTGGGTGGAGTAATCTCTCCAACCCTGCAGGAAAATAGGAGGGTAAGGGGATAAAGAGGGAGGGGCAAAAGAAGGAAAGGCAGAGTGGGGGAGGGGCAGACAGAAGAAAATCCCTTTTGAAGAGTGATAGGATGAAAGAAGATGGATAATAGAATAAATATCATGGGGAAGGGAATAGTTTACAATAGTAATCATGAAAAAGAGAAAAGGGGGAAAATTGTACAAGAAATATTTATAGCAACTCTTGGTGGAGGCTAAGAATTGAAAATCATGGGAATATCCATCAATTGAGGAATGATGGAAAAAGCTGTGCTATATGATTGTAGTGGAATGGTCTTGTGCTACAGGAAATGGCAAACATTATGATCCCCAAAAAACCTGGAAAGACTAATGAACATCAATGTATAGTGAAGTGAGCAGAGCTGGGAGGACATTGTGCATAATGACAGCAGCATTGTTCAATGAGCAATTGTGAATGATTTAGCTACTCTCAGCAATGCAATGATCCAAGACAATCCTTAGGAACTAATGAGGAAGCTTACTATGCACCCCTATAGAAAGAACTGATAGAAAGAGCACTTGTGGATTGTACGTATATAACCTGGTTTCAATCTTGTGGAGGGGGCAGGGAAGGGAGGGAGGGAGAAAAATTTGAAACTCTAAATCTTATGAAAATGAATGTTGAAAAGTACCCTTACATGTAACCAGAAAATAAAATAAAGAGCAAAAAAAGAAAAAAATGGGTAAACCAATCAAAAAAAAAAATAAGATGGCTTCCAAGGTCCCTGATACCCAGTGAGGTGCATGGAGATAAGGTCACATAGATAGCTATATATCTGTTTAATGTCAGTGCTAGAATTAGAATCCAGATCTCCTGGTTCCTATTTTATTGTTCTTTCTACCCCTCATGTAGCCTTCTTAAAAATTGTCTTAAAAATTACTTAATGGTTTTGATTTTTTCTGCAAACAAGAAGCCTGGTTTCTAGGAGATATTTCCAAGAAACTGACACATACTAAGTTTTTAAAACTTGTTTTTTCATAGAATACCTGAATTAACACATGGCACAGAGGAAATAATAGGCAATTTGGCAGATTCTAGAAGGAAGATGGAGGGAGATGTGTTGCATTATGGCACAATTCTCTGACCATAGCCTGGTACCTTTTTACCATACTATTTGATAAAGTATGGAGTTTGGCAGAAGAGAATCTATCTCTTATCCTTGCCAGGTAGTTTAGTTGGTAAAGAATTGAAAGGAGCTTACTTTACAGGGAAGTTCCCATGCTTTGTTCCTTTACCACATCATTCAATCTCGTAATCAACAACCTATTCAGCATATACTTTGTACTAGGCACTGTGATGGCTGCTTAGACTACAAAGACAAAAAAAAAATACTCCTTGTCTTCAAGGTGCTTCCATTCCAAAATGTAGGGTATTTTTTTATTCTCTGTATTTGTATGTCCAACACCTACACAGTGGCATCAGTTTGACATTGGTATGGATGATATTTAAGAGAAGTGACTTATGGAAGGATGTGAGAGCTGTCTTCAAATATTTGAATTATTTGTCATATGGATGAGGAAGAAGACTTATTCTGTTTGGTACCAGATGGCAAAATTAGACGTTGTAGGAGGATATGACAGGAAGGCAGATATAGGTTTGATTCATAGCAGGGAAACAAATTAAGAAGCTGTGAGGACTGATCTATTGCTAGGCCCTTGCTGACAGATAGGACTCCATGTTTGACCACTGATTGACCTACCTATATACCGGGAAGATCCTGTGGATGTAATATTTGTTTAGTTAGCTTCATTTTGGCAAGGAACATAAAAATCTCACCTTAGCAAACTTCCCTTAATCCATGTGTGCAAGGTTAGCGAACTTTACTAATCACAATGACATTGTGGTTGGTGAGGCAGGGTCAGAGACTGATTGACTGCCTCTAAAGTCTTCCCTATGAATCTGCCAATCAACAAAAATCAGTTATAAGGGCAGAGAACCAGACATTTGGGATCTCAATTGGAGTACAAATCTGATAGCCATCATTTATGGGGGCATTGGACCATAGGGCTGGGGAGCCATATGCTTGCATGCCTGTGAGTAATTCATTGCCTCACTTGTGATCCTTTGAGGACTTATGTTCCTTCTTGGTGTCCTCACAAATATAAAAATGATGAGGACCTGAACTTTAGTGATAGGTCATGTGAGGAATTAGAATGGAATGTATATGAGAAATATTATAGGTATAGAATTGACAAGATAATCTTGTCTTACCTATAGTTTGAAAAGGAATCATTTTTCTGCATCGCTTTAAGGTTTATAAAACATACTCTGCTCCCACTGGGAAAGGAAGTTAAAGCAAGTATTACTATTTACATTTTATAGATGATTAAACTAGGGCCCAGAGAGTTTAGGGAACTATACACTTTCAGATTTGGTAGGATTCTCAAAGCATCCAGTTTAACAAACTGTTCCTTCAAAAAAGACTGCTATCTACAGGTTTAGCCAGTCTTGGGCATCGAGGGTTTCTAAACACTCTTATTATCTATATTCCTATATGTAATGGAGTTCACCTCCCTTTTAATGTTTTTAGTGATATTTTTTCCAGTATGGAAGTCACTTCCATTGCCAGGAAAAACAAGTGAGTTAAGGATTTCAGCCTTCTTTTTATCATCATTCTAATAAACCCTTATCTCTGGCAGCTTGGTGGCAGAGTGGATTGATGGCTGAGCCTGAAAGCAGATCTGAATTCAAATCTAGCCCCAGATACTCACTAACTCTATGATCTTAAAGAAGTCACTTAAACTCCATTTGCCTCTGTTTAGTTAATTGTAAATTGGGGATAACAAAAGCACTGACCTCCTAGGATCCAATGAGATAATATGTGTAAAGTGCTTAGCACTGTGCCTGGCATAGAGTAAACATTTAATAAATGCTTCTTTCCTTATTTCTTTAATGTTTCCTTTCCTCAATATAGCTTTTAAAAAGGGCCTTTTTTTGGTGCCTGTAGCACCACTCATTATGAACATAAAGTCTTTGAAATCTGACACTCTTTTCGATGTATCCTTTATTATTTGTGATTGATTCTTTATCACACACATATATACATACATACATACATGCACACATATATTTATGCATTTTTAAAAATGATTTTGTTGATGAGTTCTCTCAGCATCCACAATGGTTTCTTTAAACATCTTTCCCTTTCCTTCTTCATAGTAATTGCTTCTCTTCATATTTCCTTGAGAGATTTCCATCATTTCTATATTTTTTCTATGTTCCAAAAATCAAAATTTTATTCTTAGCTAGTTGTTCTAAGATCTGCCACTCTTTTTTTAAAGCTTCTACCTGGAATTTGCAGCAATGAAGGAAATACCACCTGTGCTTCTAAGATCTTCAATTTCTTTCCTAAGATTACATAATTCTTTGTAATACATTCACAGATTCATCTTCTCTGATGTAGATAATCAGAAGTTCAGATATACCAAGTCTCTAAAGGCTTTCCATAAAAATCCAGATATATAACCTATAAAGTTAGAGTATTTGTTGACTAGAAAGTTGAAAAATTGTTGACATGTAATCTTACAAGGCAGGGGTTCTTAACCTTTTCTATGACATGGACTTCTTTGGAAGTCTGGTGAAGCCTGAAGACTGCTTAAAATAATGCATAAAATGTATAACATAAAATACATAGGATTACAAAGGAAATCAATTATATTAAAATGCAGTTATGATTTTTTTCCAAAAGTTCACAGGCCCCAAATTAAGAAATACTGTTATAAGGAAATTGCTAAATACTCATCTTTTCTTTCTTCTGACCCTTACTGTATGGCCTATCATTTGATACTACCTGTGAATCCATATCAAGATTCCCCTGAGCAGAATAAACTATGCCTGCCTGAGGTGGCCTCTCCTCTCTCTATATGAAGAGCCACACGCTTCATAACCATTACCTAAAACAATATCTCATACTCAAACTCATTGGTCCTTCTTCCTTGCCTCCTCTTTCTTACATCTCTTACCTACAACCTCTTGACAAGTTAGGGTATCCCTCTGTCTCATTCAGCTACTTTTGCTTCTTTGTTTTGACAATTAAATTCTCTTTCCTTCAGAGAAGACTTCATTCTCCCAGAAAACCATGACAATATAGGTTCTTTCAGAACCTTCACTTTCACCTAACTCTAGAAGGAAGAGCAACTTTCACTACATGCAAAAATTGTAGGTACCTGACACTTTCAGAAAAAGTAAAAGTGATCACTTCATGGTCATTGTCTACCTAGTAAGTGTTGGAGGTAGGATTCGAACTCTGTTCTCCTGATTCTGCATCTAGCACTCTAATATATAATATCATTAGTGTGGTTAAAGTATTGAAACCACTGTTTGCAGAAATTGTTATGAACTCACTTTTGCCTAGTATATCACCTAAAATATAATCCCTGGGGAGAGATGCTAATTATCAAATTGATCCATGTTGTTTTACTGATTTATTTATGACACTTTACTCCTCAATATCCTTCTATAATGCCTTAAGTTATAGCCACATATGAGTCTTTCTTACCATTCATTCATTCATTCATTCATAAACTCACTCATTTTGAAAATTATTTTAGTGCTTTGTGCCATCCTCTTTGTATTTTTTACATACAGTGTGACACATATTTTGCTAATTATCCCCTTACTAAAACTATATATGTACATACCAAAGTATGTATCTTAGCTAGATTAAGGTATCTTGACATCAAGGTCCACATCTTTTACATCTTTTTTCTTCCCTATAGTGCCTGACAGAGCTCATTATAGGGTTCTTCTATGGTATATTTTTATTGATTGGTTGAGGTTTTGGTAGATTAATCCTCATTGCCCTCTTCATTCACTTTGTTCTTTAAGCTACCACTCTTTCAATTCCTACAAAAGTTTAAATGAGAGATACAAAATTAAGTCACAAAAAAGTGTGGTGTGTTTTTCTACAGCACTGATGAAGCACTAGAATGTAAAACTTTAAAATATAGCCATGATAATGATTATTCACAGCAACAGACTAAGAGAATTTCAGAGTTAGAAGGGACCTCGGAGGTTATCTTGCACTACCCAAAGAGAAATTCCATCTGCAGTGTCCCTGACAAGTAGTCATTTAGTTTCTCTGCAAGAAGACCCCAGGGCTGGGAAACCCACTGCCTTCTAAGGCAGTCCATTACACTTTTGGACAGCTCTAATTGTTTGGAAGTTTTCCCCTATACTGGCCTAAATCTGTCTCTCTTCAATCTTTACCCATAGCTCCTAGATCTACCTTCTGGGACAAACAGAACAAGTCTGATCCTTTTTTTTTTTTTTCTTGACAGACTTTAGAGTAATAATGGTGGTGATAGCATTATAAGATTTGCAAGGCACTGTGCAAATATTAAAACAATTTATCCTCAGAAAAACTTGGAATATTAAGTGTTATTACCCCTTTTTACATATGAGGAAACTGAGGCAGGAAGGTTAAATAACTTGCCCAGGATCTGAGGCTGGATTTGAACTTAGGTTTCCCTGACACCAATTCCAGAGTTATATTCATTTCACTACCTAGATGTCAGTGTTCCAATTTAGCTATCACTTCCTCAGTCTTCTTCCTTCAACTTCCTCTCCATTCCTAAACATTCCCATTTTCTTCAGCAAATCTTAATATTATGTAGATCTCAAGGTATAATGGATTCTATTGTATCTTCCCTTTTAGTAACTGCTAGTTATCTCTCAATGTAGAATGTGAAGTCCTTGATGACAGACTGTTTTATATTTGTCATTCTATCCCCAGTGTCTAGCACAGGGTTTATTTGCTTATTTTTTTTTAACACAGTAGGTACTTAATAAATGCTCATGGAATTTAATTTAATTATGAAAGTTAGGAATCCATAGGTTGTGCATGTATTTTATATTGTACTGTTGAAAAAGAAATATTTTGAGTCATGCATAATAGCACAACTCCTCTTCCCATTATCTTTTTTATTCTGTTTCCAAGTATGCCTTAGTTATTTCTCTAAAAGAAAGCTTTATTTAGTAGTTTGATGGAAATGCTAACAAGTGACCAAGATTCTTCCTTTTACCATTAGTACAAAGTTGTTAGTTTTGTGTTTTGCAAGTTTAAATCTCTGTATTCTTCTTTTAAAAACTAGATATTCTTTTCTAAACAATCAAATTTTCAAGAAATTCTTAATTCTCTTTGCCTTAATATTTTTAAAAGACCTGGAATATTAACATGCATGATGTGAAAATTCATTAACTCTTTGTTAATAATTGTGGGTGATTCTTTTTAAGTGTTCACTACTTCATGTGTTCACTTCCATGACATGGCTTAAAGTACAATTAGAATAGACACCTCAGTTATATACATTGCTTCCTTGCATACCATAATATTTTATACTATCCCTGTATCACTTTAAATGCCTAGGAATGATTTCAGAATGATGAATCAACCTTTCAGTATCCTAATACCTTTATGTAATACTTTACTGCCTTATGATTCTGATAGGTTTTTGTTTGTTGGGGGATTTGGGGAAATTATAACCCAAGTACAGTTTCCAGGGTTGATAAGGACATGATCAGAGCCACCCCACTTGCCTTACAGCCCCCCTCCTCCAACCCCATACACATTCTTAATGTTTAAACTGTGCCCTTGCCACTTTTCTGTTAGTTAAGAGATGTACAACACAGGGGCAAAAATCAATCTTAATTAAGGCGAACTCTGGAATTATGATCGAAGGAAGCTACATTAGCCCAGTGCTTCCAGACCCCCATACACTGTTGTTATTGATGTTTGGACAGATGGGGAAAGTAAAATAGGAGTCAATATTTCGACCTACCTTGTTCTCTAAGGATCTGAATTTTTAACATATCTCTAATGCGTGCTGGTGGTGTTTAATAAATACACAGCTGTACCTAGAAATGGCTTTGTGTGCAAAAAACATCAACACCCTTCCACTTCGGAGGAATGGGAGAAAGCAGTGGGGTTGGCTCAAGGTGGAATTTTTAAATTTGTCTTCAGAGACCTTATCGTTCGCTTGTATTAGACCTTCCTGTAACCTTGATTCTTTGCAGTATGGTCCCCTTTCCAGATTTATGTTGTATGTTTATGTTGTTCTTTGGGATATGGAGGGTGGAAATTTGATGATATCCCCACCATTGAGTCTTCTTATACTTTCTTACACGTTCTTCCTATATACTTTGTGATCTAGTGACACCTGATTCCTTGTTATTTTTCACACAAGAAACTCTTCCCAAGTCCAGGAACAGGCTGATCCCCATGCCAGGAAAATACCCCCTCTTCTCCCTGGATTCTCTGCTTCCTGTATTACCTGATTTTCTTCAAGTCCCAGGAAAATCTTACCTTCTACAGGAAGCCTTTTCTGATTCTCTTTAATTTTGGTGCCTTCTCTTTGTTATCTCAAATTTATCATAGATAGATGATAGATAGATAATATATGGACAGACAGAAAGACGATAGACATACAGATAGATATAGACAGACAGATAGATAATAGATAGATAGATAGATAGATAGATAGATAGATAGATAGATAGATAGATAGATAGATAGATAGATAGATAGATAGATAGATGATAGATAGTTGTGCATAGTTGTTTTCATGTTCTCTCCCCTATTAGATTGTGAGATTCTTGAGAATAGAGACTATCTTTTGTTTTTCTTTGTATTCACCAGGGTTTAGCCCAGTACCTATTATATAGATGATGCTTAACAAATGTTTATTAACTGTCTTACTGAATGATGAGAGGCCTTTAGTGACTTACTGATGTTCTAGTTGAGTCTGGATAATCCATTGTCTGCTTATTGCATATGAAACTCATCAAAAAACATGACATGGATTTAGATGAGCCCTAGCATTTTGTGAATATTCATGACAAGGGTAGTTGGACTCCAAGGGAGAATTTCTAAGAGGGCAACAGAATCTTAGAAACAAATTAATAAATCTTCTAGGACGAGATTTATTGGAAAATTTGGGGCCCGGAGTTCTTCAAAGCCCTTTTCAAATCATACCACCTAGTGAACCATCTACTCTACATGTGTACTTTTTGTTCTACAGACATCTAAAGGTCCAGATGATTTTAAAACCATAATAAAAACATCTGAAAACCTGTAAATTTAGTCAGATTGTGTATCTAGTACCCTTAAGTATGTTAAGAATATTTGCTCTACTTTTGTAAACCTCGAAATGCCAATTTATATTTAATTCCTAAATTATAGAGTTAGAATTAGAATTAGAAAAGATCTTATAGACTTTCTAATCCAAACTTCTAATTTTGCAGGTAAGGAAACTAAGGCTCAGAGAGGTTTTATGAACTACCCATATTCAGACAATTAGTAAATTTCAGAGGAAAGATTTTAACTCAGGTCTTTCTGACTCCAAGTCTAGCATTTTATCCATCATGCCTTGGTACTGCTGCTGGTATAGGCATCATCATCATCAATAACATTTATGTACTGCTTGCTATGTGCTAAGCACTATGCTAAGTGCTTTACAATTATTATCTCATTTGATCCTAATAACAGCCCAGGGTGGTAAATACTATTCTTATTCCCATTTTATAGATGAGGAAACTGAAATCAAATAGAAATTGCATGTCTTGCCGAGGGTCACACAGCTAGGCCAGATCTGAACTCCAAGTTTAGCATGCTATTGATCATGCCATGTCGCTGGCGCCTTAAAACTAGTCACTTCGGGCAGGTGGGGCTCGTTAGCCTTGGCAGGCAAACCATCTAGGGGAAGAAAACCCTGATTTTAAACCTCTACTGCCTTGCGGCTATACCCATATATGGGAAAGGCTTTGGGAGTTAACCCCAAGGAAAAATCAGGAGTCGGAGTCCCTTAGGCAGTTGGAAGTTACACATCACATCCCCCTGGCTACTCCTGCGGCTGCACTGGTGCCAAAGTGTATAGGCTCTGCCTCTCCTTTGGATCCACCAATGTCGCAGGGAGGGAAAACCTGCTGCATGGGCAACAGCTTGTTTTCCATATTGATCCTCCCAGGCCAGCGCCCTGGAAAGGACACTCCAGCTACTCTTCATGGGGTAGATACAACACGGGATGTGGCAGTTACCAGTTATAAGTCACTCAGGAGCTGTGGCTCCCGTATCGGACTGCACACCCACACTGTGGCCTGTGGCTCTTCAAGGTGCTGATCCATGGTCATTTGCGACTGGTTGAGGCCTACTACTACTGATCATGCCATGTAGTGTATGAAGTAGAGATCCTGCAGATCTGGAGTGAAGGTTTTTCTTGAAGAGACAATAGGATTATAGATTTACATACAGAACTAAACTCAGAAATCATCTAGTATAGTGGTATCAAACTCAAGTAGAAACAGGGACCACTAACTGCTAAACCAAACATAAGTATCCTTGTGAGCCACATAATAACACAGAAAATCACATATTAACATTTTCTATGTTCCAGTATATTTTTACTTTGTTTCTGGTCTTATCTTTTCATTTTACTTATGAGGAAACTGAAGGCCCACAGTGACCATGGTCACACAGGAGACAAGAAACAGAAATACCATTTGAAACCATATTCTCTGACTTCAAGTCCCACTGTCTTTCCATTGTACCATGATTCCTCTCAAAAAGGGAGCAACTTATCCATGTGATAAAAGGATAGAGTAGATACTTAGGTAAGATATTATTTCACCATCAAAAATAATATTCCACATCTTTTTCAGGAATTTTTTTTTTGTTATAGAGGAGGGAACAAATCTACATTTATGTATTTGGGGGTGGGGGTGGGTGTGGGGGTAGAAGGTTACAGTGGTAACAAACACCCTGAACTGTTGACTCATATTCTTTTAACTTCTTTCTGGACATCTCAAACTTGATGTCATTTTGGGTGTATACAATTATTGCCCAAATAAACAAATAATAAATGTATTATGATCCCATATGGGATATAATTGTAAGAATGATCCTCCTTTATAGAATTCAAGAAAAGACAGAAACATTTGAACATTATTAAATCAAATAAATTGTTATACTTTATTTGCTTATACTTATTATACTCCTGAAACTTGTGCAGGGCAGGGGGGTGGGGGACCAGGCTTATTGTACAGATAGTCCTTTCTATAGAGTTTTATTGTATGGGTGTAGAAGATAAGAGGCTCTGAGGAACCACATACCTTCAGACCTCCCCAAATGTGCTCTCTATGTGATTACCTGATAATCTAGGAGGCTAACTGTAGCCTGGCCCAACATCCCTTTCATTCTAGAAACTAATTATGATGGCTCAAAGATCAGTTCTTGGAACAAGGGTATGAAGATAAAATCCCATAAGCAGAGCCCTTCGATTATAAAGACACAGACATTGAAAGGGTCTGTGCTGCTCTTCTCAGGGATGGTTAGCACTTTATGTTGCCATAAGGCTTCAACAGGTCTGGAGTAGTTGAATCATGAGGAACACAACACTTGTACACTCAAAGGATCAAATGCAGCCTTATCTCACTCTTTGAAGGGCTGACTACTTATGCAGAGTATAACATTGTAGGTATAGCTGAATAAAAGTGAATATGAGGACGTTAAGTATGCCCATTTTGCTATTTCCATGCTGATGGGAAAATAGTCTTTTCCTACTATATAGACTGCATAGTTAGGAGTAATTGATCACTTTATTCACCTTTAAAAATACAGTACAGAACCTGTTTACTATAGTACAGTAGTTTTTTTTTAAGTTTTTGTTACCCCAAACAATACCCTATTGGCATCTCAAATTCAATATGGCCAAAAACTGTACTTATCATCTTCCATTAAATTTGAGCACCTACTCCTAACTTCCATGTTTTTGACCCCAGCATTCTACAAGTTACTTAGAAATACTTGAGGTCATTTACTATTTTCCCTTTGTATAACATCCTTCTTGGCTGTTTTGGTTTGGTATCCATTGGAACTTCTTCTACCCTTACTGAGGTCCTCATTAAGTCTCACCTAAATTATAATAATAGCCTCCTAAATGGTTTTTCTGCCTCCAGTACATTCCACTTAAACACCTGTTAAAGTAATCTTTGTAATAAACAGGTTTGACTTGCCATCTCTTGCTCAGAAATCTTTACTGACTCCTAATTACGATCTGAATAAAATACTAATTCCTTAGCCTGGCATGGAAATCACTGACTCCAACTTACTTTTACAGACTTACTGGATACTACTGTATTCCTTTGAAACTGTCTATGCCAAAGCATTTTCCTTTCTCATTCTTTCCTTTTTCTGTCTCTTTTCCTTTGTGCATATTGCTCCCCATGCTTAGAATAGTCTTTTCTTATATCTTTGCTGATTGATGTCCTTTGCTTTCTTTAGGGGGCAACTCTGATGCTACCTTTTTAAAAAAGCCTTCCATGATGCTCCTCCTCTCTACAGGTCTCTCCCTTTTTTAATCTTCCTTGGGACTCAAGTATTATTGATACTATTAACTTCTGTTATATCACACAAATTCAATGAGCATTAGGCACTATGCTAATTAATATATGAAGTTCATACTCCTTGCTAGCATGGGACTTGTGGTCTAGTAGGGGACTAGAATATATACATATAAATACAAAATGAAATAATGCATCAGTGCATACAGATGGAAGACCAAATATAGATAAAGGAGGGAAGTCTTTCTGTTAGGGGGTAAGGCTTTCTAAAGGATATGACATCTGTGCTGGGCTTACAAGATGGATAGAAATTCAAAAAGTTGGGAAGAATGAAAGCCTTTTATATATTCAGAATAACATTAAGTTAGGTGGCCATATGATAGATAGAGAGCACAGCAAACTTGGAATATCACTCTCAATAGGAAGTTAAATTAGACAATTCAGTAGAAGAAGGTAGGTTAGAGTCAACAGCGTCGAGTGGCAAGATCTAAGTCAAGATGACTATTCATAACCCAGCCACTAGAGAAGAGATGACTATGTAGGAGATTCTATTGAGCACAGTGCAAGTGGTCTTTCCAGGTAAGATGTCTTTGCCAATAAGAATGCATTATTAGGGGCAGCTAGGTGGCGCAGTGGATAGAGCACTGGCCCTGGAATCAGGAGTACCTGAGTTCAAATCCGGCCTCAGGCACTTAACACTTACTAGCTGTGTGACCCTGGGCAAGTCACTTAACCCCAATTGCCTCACTAAAAATCTGCCTGCATCTGATATGTACAGTAAGATTTTGTCGAAAAAGCCTCATCCCAGATCAGAAGTATCAACAACTTTCCAAGGTTGCAGAAGAAGAAAACAGTTTCTCCATAACCCCCTCAGCTTCCAGTGAAGAAATGAACAAGGCCCCAGTGGTGAAGACCAAGGCAAGGTATGCCATCATGAATTCTCTAATTACAAAACAGATACAAGAGAGCATCCAGTGCTTTGAGCAGCAAGCAGGGCTGACAGATGTAGGATACGCTCCCCATAAAGGTCTTACCACTAAAGAAGCCAAGTACCACCGTATGGCAGAGACAGTCTATAAATTGAAGTTGCAAAATGGAAAAATGATAAAAGACTGACTGCTTTAACTCAATGCATTCCAAGTAGTACACCCCATTCTTCTCCCAAGCAAAAATCCAGAGGCTGGTTTACTCATGAATCTTCTACTTCCTTACTTGGCCTAGATGTCATCAGCATGGACTTTGGAATTGGCGAGAGAGAGAGACAAACCCTCATCTGAAAAATGGAGCCTTTTAATTTATTTGTTTTTCTTTTTTGCAGGGCAATGAAGGCTAAGTGACTTGCCCCAGGTCACACAGCTAGTAAGTGTCAAGTGTTAAGTGTCAAGTGTCTGAGGCCAGAATTGAACTCAGGTCCTCCTGAATCCAAGGCTGGTGCTTTATCCATTGTTCCACCTAGCTGCCCCCAATGGAGCCTTTTTGGACAAGAACCCTTCAGAAATCTGACTCAGTGTCCAGTCCTTACAGAGGTGCTCAGAAGCCATCACCAATGGAGCTCATTCAGGTCTAGACTAATAGAATTGAAGAAGACTCAGCAGCCTTAAAGTCACTTAAAATGGACTTTCCAGTGATGGAAGGAAAGAAACAGCCTTTATGGACCCATAACCTCAAAACAAGGGACATGAATGTGTTGACTCCTACAATGTTCTAAAGCTTCCTTTTCATATGACCGAAGTTGCCTTCCCTAGTGAACCATTGCTATGTAGAGAGGCTATCTTAGACTTTTCTTTCTTCCCATCCACCTTGCACTTGACACAGGGAAGATGTTATTGATTATAATTCTGCCAAGGATAATATTCCTGGTGATTGTTTCTTTAAGTATTTGTAACAAAGACCCATTCTGTAATGTCCCAAAGTTGATCTGAAACACCTCTCAAAGTGCAGTCGACTACAGCCAGACACTGATCTATAAAACCAGATTGTAGGGGCCAAGGGAAATAATTAAAATATAGTAGATTTTGTTCTGCATATTTATCTAAGATTAAAAAAAATAATAAAAGAAGGTAGGTGCTTGATGTTATATGATTAGACTTGGTCCCTCTCCTCCAGTGAAAGGAAGGGCAATATAAAAACAGACATAGCTAGAATGACTGGTGAATCCATCAGGCACATCAGGCATAGCCCCTGGCTCCAAGTCATGTGCTTATCTTTACCTAGCCTATTCATGATTGATATACTACAGATTTGGCCTTAGCTGTGTGACAAGTCACTTGACTTCTATTTATCATAGTCTTCTCATCTGTAAAAAGGGGTAATAATGGCATTTCCTCCTAGGGTTGTTGTGAAGATCAAATGAGGTAATATTTGTAAAGCACTTAGCATAGTACCTGGCACATAGTAGGTGCCATATAAATGTTATCCATTGTTAGTTATTATTATTTTACAGATGAGGAAACTAAGACCTTGAGAATCTTATCCATGTTCACTCAAATAGTAAGTAGCTGAAACAGGATTAGAATCAGGTTTTATGACTCCAGATTGGCTAAATAAAGCCAATGATAATATAACTAACAAATAACAGCTCTGATCCTTGATTCCTTGTGGTCAAGAAGATTTGAAAATTATCTCATGCGGTAATGTGTGATAGAGAAGTGTATTCCACTGTGGAAGGAGAGCTGATGAAGACTTTGATTGAAGTGAGGAACATTTACATTCATTAGGATCAGACAAGGGGGATGCTATTTTATTGGTAGATGGAAAGCTCTCATCACAACCCAACTAGTATTCAAGGAAATCAGAGAGCTTAAAGTAAATAAAATTAATAGGCTGCTTCTCCAAGAGGTAACAACAGCATCTCAATCTAAAGCTGAGAAGGCTGATCTGCAAATTCAAGTTCTGGCAAATAAACTTGATTATCTGAAGGAGGAAAAAAGTTCTTAAAGCAGTTATAGAGATGGAGAGGAACTCAAAGCTAATGATCTTTTACTAACTCAACTTCACTTCCTAGGAAAATGGGAGAAGGGAAAAGAAATTTGTAAGACCTGACATAGATCTCAGAAAGTTAGCTGAGCTGGATTTTACTTTGTTTCATAAAATGTCTGGAATCTTACCACGGACAAAATCATGTATTAAAGGGTTTTTGTTGTTGTTTTAATGATCCCATGTTGTGTTATTTGTATCTGTGTCAGTGACTGAGTTTGTCTGGACATGTGTGTGTGAAGATCTCATGAGCCATCAACTACCAGTTAGAGATCACATTTCAGTTTTTGACTCTAGTTCAGTGGAAGGAGGGAAATGGGAAATGACTGCTTTTAGAAGTTACAAAAATATAGGTTCTATCTTATAAAATATTGGGAGATTCATGTATCTAGTCTGACTAAATAAGTTTTCAACTGATATACATATATATGTGTGTGTGTGTGTGTGTATAGAATAGAGTTTAACACTATTTAATGGTGTCAACTGTAAATTTGTTAGGAAATGTAGTTATATGTTGAATATAGTTTAGTAACTTGACACTTTCAAGGAAAAGATAAATTGACACTCATGGTCTTAGCCTACTGTCTTACTGATTTACAACTCTATATAGTTTTGTTGTTTTTTTTTTTTTTTACTCCTAAATGTGTTGTGATAGAAAAAGATCTAAATTTATACATCAGGATGATCTTGTTTAACCAAGGGGAGTCTAAATCCTGCTTTTTAAATTTATTCTACTTGTCTGCATTTCTGCTTCTATTAATTTAAATGATTTCACAGGAATTATTTTATTAAATGCGGATTTGGTAGATTACAAATTATAATGGGATGAAAATTGGGTTTTGATCTGATTTTCAGATGAAATAATGAAAGAGCAAAAGCAATAAAACAGCAATATAATAGCAGTCATTTAAGTTGGGCTGGGAATCCCAGGAATGCTGCTGACCAAAGATGACATTAGTGTGCCAGGTAGAATATCTCTTTCTCATATCCAGTTAGAAATGTATCCCTACTTGGAGGGGACCCCCACCACCTCATGGCAAATTGACCGTAATGTAGCAACACACTTCTATCTGTTCAAGTCTAGAAATGTATACCCACAGACACTAATATTTTTTCATGCCATGTCTTTGGTCCACCTATCATGACAGTTGTTGCCATAGTGGATTACTATTCTGAGAGAACCCAATTCCCGGCTAAGACAGGGTGACATGGAATCCAAGGCTGGGGCATATATTGGATGTATCTCATTCTCTTTCACCTGGAAAGAAATCAACAGCAAAAACTCATGGAGAGTGGAATCTGTTTTTAACAAAAATCTTAAATTGCTTTCTGACCTCTAACTTTTTGGTAGCTTGGAGTACCTGCTTCAGTATCTATCAGTTGAATAATCAACTTCATGATGACCTCAACTTGATCGCTGAGCAAAAGACAAAAGGAAAACAAGAAGGAAATAGGTAAGGACACAGTTGGAGGAGTGGAAAAAATGATTCAACCATTGTTGGTGTTTGTTTTTCCAGACTAAATTAGGGCTAATATCTCTAATATTTTTTTTTTACATATCCATATACTCTGAGGAATGACAGAGCAGGAGAACCACATATTCCTAAAACAAAATCCATGAAACTTGTTTCCATCCCTAGACCAAAATATATGTTGACCTTCTGTGAAAGACTAGTTGTCTCTGTGTAATCCTTTCCAACTGTTCTTGCAAGAATACAAACATATTAGTCCCAATAAACAATGTGTGAATTTTAATTGGCAGAGCAGATTTGGCAGGGCCTATTTTGCTCCCTGTGAGAAATCTGGCCAGAACAAGTCAAGTAGTGCATTTATAAAGTACCTACTATGTGCCAGGTACTCTGTCAAGTGCTGATAGCCATGGAAGTATCATCTGGCTAGGTAGTATGATTCTGTTGCTATCTGACAGGATTCCACATCACAGCTTTACCCCAAAGAGATTTTCATAAGTCAGTATTCTTAATTTGGATGTGATTTTTTCCAAAGTTGCATATTAAATTGGGAACTCTATCTGTGCTGTGCACAGATGAAAATACAGAATCTTTGATGAATGGAGTCAGGGCAACATTTTTCATGAGTGCCATTTGATACCCTCTTTGTGTCATTTCATGAAAGCCAAAGAGTTTCTTCTTCTATGCATCCATCCAGGTTTCCAGGCCATTGCTATTTATCAAGGGTAGACCTGGATCTTATAGAATTACTTTGATATTTTTCTCATATTTGGGGTCAACTATTTCAACCAGCGATATGATCTCATGAGCTATTATAATTGACCTGCCTATAATCTGGAGAAAATGCTTAGCCAAGACCCTGGATTTCCATCTTTGGCATGTCTGTTGATATATCTATAGCTATATTATCTATGTTGACATCTCATATCCATATGTATATGAATATGTGTATGTGTATAATGCATTATTCTGGGGTGACCTGCATTCTCTAGCCTTTGTTTCTTGCTGACACATATCAAGGGGAAGTTTGCAAATGTGTGTATTAATTTTTGATGTATTAGTTATCTAGTATATAATGTGATCTGTTTGAGGACAAGCATGACTTTCTTTTTGTCTTTGTATAACCAATGTCTGACATATTTTCTTTTGCACATTGAAGTAAATGTTTAATCAACAATTGTTGAATGAAGGAATCATCAAAGGAAACCAAGAAGTTACAGTTAGAAACTAGTTTAAAAGAAAATTAGAATGTTTTAGAAGCCAACGAAAAGGAATGTATCTATAATGAGAAGGTGTTCAATAGTATACAATGCTACAGAGAAGTGGGGATGGATGAGGTAGGGGGTAGAGGTGGAAGGCCACTGAATTTGGTGATTAGCAGGTCACTAACCTTTGAGAAAATAGTTTTGTGATGAGTAAAAATCTGAGACACTTAGTTTCTGAGTAATTAATAACCAATTTATTAACTAGGTTAGCAGATAATCAATAAATTAAACTGTTGATTCTTTTGGAAACCAAAGATGCCATATGAAGGCCTCTTGAATATTTATATATCTTTGTAAAAGCGGTTGACCTTGGTAGGTAGAAATCAACTTTGATGTGTTAACAATTAATGGGGGGCAAATATTAATGAGGAGGTGGGCAAAACAATCTTTAGCTCCCCCTGTTGAAAATATGACTTGATCATGAGACAGCCACCTTCAACAATGTGGACAAAAATATTAATCTTGACCCACATCACTCTGGTTAGTTTTCCCTTTCATAAGCTGAAGGCAAAAAAGAGTATCTTTTGCCTTAATTCTTATCTAGCTTTTAAATACTAAAAGGATGTTACTTCAATCAAACAGATCTGGGAAAGACCTTACCTTAAAAAGGCCAAGATCCTCCTACTGCATCTGGGGTCTCACCAGTCGTCTTGACTTATGACTTGCTTCTGGACTCTGATAACTCTGCAGGGGAAATATGACTTCCCACAGTTCTGCCTCACTTAAATTAAATCAACTTGCAAGTCAAGACACCACCCTCCTGATGTCATTGCGTCCTCTTCAAGAAAGAAGCATGACCTCAGAAACTTGAGACTTACTAGCTGTGTGACCCTGGGCAAGTCACTTAACCCCAATTGCCTCACTAAAGAAAAAAAAAGAAAGAAAGAAAGAAAGAAAGAAAGAAAGAAAGAAAGAAAGAAAGAAAGAAAGAAAGAAAGAAAGAAAGAAAGAAAGAAAGAAAGAAAGAAAGAAAGAAAGAAGTATGAACAACAACCCCCTAAATTCTAATGGAAGGTTCTAAGGACAGGGGCTTATTTTCTTAAGGCAAGAACTCAGACTAGATTCTGTTTGTAAGGTCTTCTAGTTGGGTGGGGTCCCACTCAAGATCAAGAAGCATGTAGCTAGAGTATTTAGGCAATCTCATTTATCAGCAATGACCTTCGTTGACTGGCTGAATAACTTACAGGGGCTGGTTTCTTAATGAGGAACAAGGAAGGTAAAACAATCCTAACTTAATAATTGGTTATTAATATAAGAGAAAAATAATCATTTCTCACAGTTTCTGCAGTGTAGTGATTATGGAAGTTATTTTTTAAATAATCAAGGATAGGGCTGGTAGGTGGCGCAGTGCATAAAGCACTGGCCCTGGATTCAGGAGGACCTGAATTCAAATCTGGCCTCAGAAACTTGAGACTTACTAGCTGTGTGACCCTTGGCAAGTCACTTAACTCTCCTTGCCCTAGATAGATAGATAGATAGATAGATAGATAGATAGATAGATAGATAGATAGATAGATAGATGGATGGATGGATAAATAATCAAAGATAAAGGTGATGGTGACACAGTAAAGTTATAATATGTAAACCATTTTTTAAAAAAGTTAATGATTCTTTCCTCACTATAATCAGTTTTATGTTTCTTTGGATGTCTTCTAAATGATATGATATGATTGTTTTGCAATTTTTGTCTGAGACATTTAGCTTATAACCTCCTTACAAGCAAGGACTATCTTGTTTCATCTTTGCATTACCAGTGTCTTGAACACAGTAGTCATTTAATAAATGTTTAAATTGAATAATCAATGTTATTCATTTTTCCCTCACACACAACATAAAATGTGCTAGCAAGAGAGAAGAATTTTAAAGCAGCATATGACTTTGTAATAAATTGTTACATTGAATTGTGGAATATTTGGTGATCTGTCCTCCCTCCCTGAAGCCCCATTACTACCTGGATAAAACTTGAGGTAAGTCATTTCTTCATTATGGTCCTCAGTTTCCTCAGAATAATAATAATAACAGGTAATATTTATAGAGCACCTACTATGTGCCAATCACAGTGCTAAGCACTTTACAGATATTATCTCATTTGATGCTTATAACAACCCTGGCAGGAAGTTTCTATTAGTAAATCCTTTTTACAGATGAGGAATCTTAGGTAAACAAAAGTAAAAGAAATTGTCCAGGGTCACATAGCTAGGAAGTGTCTGAGACTGGATGTGAGCTCAGGTCTTCCAGACTTTCAGCATAGCCTAGCACTCTATCCACCTAGTTATTCCATACCAAATGTAATGCTAAACACTGGGGATAACAACACAAAAAAAAGAGAAAGAATAGTATGGTGGAAATGACTGGATTTGGAGTCAGAAATCCTGGGTTCAAATCCTTTCTCAAGTATTTACTATCTTTGTGACCTCAGACAAAATCATTTAGCTGTTCTGTTTTTTCATGTTTAAAATGAAGGGGAAAAAATAAAATAAAATGAAGGGGGTTTAGCTAATCTCCACTATCCATTCCAGTTATAATGCAATAGACCGATAGTAAAAAGCATTCTCTATCCTTAAAGAATGTATATTCCATTAGTTTAGAAAACATATAAATATGAGTAGATAGACAAGGAAATTTGAGAGCAAGGATATTAGCAAGGGAGAATACAGAATCCTGACTTTTTTTTCTTAGAAAAGAAAAGTGCAGGGGCAGCTAGGTGGCACAGTGGATAGAGCACTAGCCCTGGATTCAGGAGTACCTGAGTTCAAATCCGGCCTCAAACCCTTGACATTTACTAGCTGTGTGACCCTGGGCAAGTCACTTAACACCAATTGCCTCAAAAAAAAAAAAAAAAGAAAACATTTTTTCCCCTTATGTGAATGGGATTTGCCAGATACATTGGATTGCTTATGTCTGTGTTCATAACTCAGTTATTTATGGATTAAATCAATGTTTTACTTTATTTAAAAATGTTTTCAAACAATACATGTGCTTTTCTTTTGTAACTCAGTATTTTACCAAAGCTAATAAACTCAAGAAAGATAGATGAATCAAAGCTATGTTTAAGGACGAAACTTTTTGTTTTGGTGGAGGGGAAGAAGTAGAATGTCAGAAGGCAATAAAATATTGTATTATAGAGAAAAGATTACATAGATATGGAGTCAGAGGCCTTGAGTTCAAATTCTGCCTGCCTCTGCTACTTATGACCTGTGTGATTTTAAGCAAGCCACATAAACTCTCTGGGTTTCAATCTTGTATAATGTGAGTGAACTAGTCATCTATAAAGTGAGGGAATTAGACTAGAAATCCTTTAGGTCCTTTTCTACTCTAAAGGAGATGCCTAAAAGCCTAGGAAACCTAAGAATTCTTAAAAATAATTACTGAAAACTATTATTTGTTTAATAAATGCTAAATTTTACCAAGCTAAGCAGTTTGTGTAGATACAGCTCCCCCCCAAAAAAAACCTATATAATTTTATGTTCTGTCTAATGTCTAACTACCTATTAAAATAAATGAAAATATAGATTTTTATCAAGTGAAACTCCTCAGAGTTTCACCAATTATACCATTAAACAGGCTTAGTGGGAACTAATATCCTACTCTCTAGAATCGTTGAGATATCTAGTTACAGTTAAGCTTCAGATCCTGTTTGTGACTCTGTTAAATGAAAGTAGAATGAAGGAAGGGACAGCCAAGAAACACACATTCCACTAGAGTCAATATGTTGTTAAAAAAAAAAAATCTTGATTTACTCTCTACTTTTTAGCAATAATTTCTTTCATTGGCTATTTCAGAGCTTATTTCTTTAAGGCATTAGATTTGCTATCACAGTCTGGGAGTGATTGGGAATAAAATGGGTGGGGGAGGGGAGAGAAGCACTACTTTCAATCATGAAAGGAGAGGGATCACAATCTACTGGACTCAGTAACAAACAATTGGAAAGGTCAAGAAAGTTTTTCTCTCTTGATATTTCTGTCTCTCTCTGCCTCTCTTCTCACCCCACTTATGTGAAAGACAAGCTGGTAGAATAGAGAAAAATTTCAACTACTTCATGATCTCTAAGAGACAATTCTAAGACAAAGTAATATTACAAGGAACTTGACTTTTTTCTTTTGTTTTACTAGTTAACAGCCTCCTTAGGTGTCTAGTGACTAATCATTATTTTTCTCCAACTCTGTTCCTGCCTGCTTTGGACCCTGCCTTTGTTTCAGGATCAGATAGAGGTTGGTTTCAATACTAGAACATACCAGTTTAATACTCTTTCATGTATTACAGTGGGGCATTAATATTCACTTCAGTGTAAGGGTAGCTAGGTGGCACAGTGGGTAGTGCTGAGCCTTGAGTCAGGAAGATCTGAGTTCAAATTTGACCTCAGACACTTACTAGCTATGTAACCCTGGGCCAGTCACGTAACCCTATTTGCCTCAGTTTCATCATCTCTAAAATGAGCTGGAGAAGAAAATGACATAGCACTTCAGCATCTTTGCCAAGAAAATAATAGGGGATCACAAAGAGTCAGAAATGACTGAAAATTACTAAACAACATAAACAACAATGTACCTCATGTACTAATCTGTACAGAAATGGAGAAGGGAATGGAGAACAAATAAGATTATATTATCAGTGAAGTGGGTGATAACTCAGTATACATCATGTCAAACCGGTATTGCTGATATCCTCTGTAATACTCACAGGTGGTCACCCAATCTCTTCAAGAAAATTATACTTTTAAACAGATCTGATTATTAGAATTTTTTTCAGACATTATATAGCTCATAACCCCTCAATTATAACATTTACTTTGAAAACTTGTCTTATAGAATGATTTCCTAGCCCTACCTCAGCCCATTTATTTCGTTATCCTCCCACCTCCGCAATTCTACCTTCTACAGGAGGCCTTCACCAATCCCTCTTAATTCTAGTGGCTATGATTTTCTATTTATCCTGTAATTTGTATATATTTTGTTGTTCCCCCATTCAGACTATAAGTTCTTTGAGGGGAGGGACTGTCTTTTGCCTCTTTTCGTGTCCCCAACACAGTGCCTGGCACATAATAGGCCTTTAATGCATGTTTATTGAATTAAATTGATGTATTGTTTGTTTGTTTATTTGTTTTTATTTTTTTTGCAGGGCAATGAGGGTTAAGTGACTTGCCCAGGGTCACACAGACAATAAGTGTCAAGTGTCTGAGGCCAGATTTGAACTCAGGTCCTTCTGAATCCAGGGCCAGTGCTTTATCCACTGTGCCACCTAGCTGCCCCTGATGTATTGTTTTCAAAACAAAATTCCAGTAAGATAGATCAAGGCAATCCCTCATAATTCATGAAAATCGCATGTATCTATTTTTTTTTACTAAATTTGAAGGGAAGTAGGTATTAGTGGATAGAGAACAAGTACTTTAATTTTAGAAAGATCTGGGATCAAGACCTCTTTTTTGGACATAATGGTTGTGTGACTTTGGACAAGTCACTTAACTAGGCATATTCTCTAAGACTGAATTTCAGAACAGTTGCAAATCCACATTTCCATAGAAAGTTCCTCACCAGGCCCTCCCTAGACAAATGAAATAACAGCTCTAGTTTAAAAAACAAATCAAAACAAAACTGTGGTGGAGGGAGAAGGAGGGTTTCTAGAGCCAATTAATCACATTAAGAAAGCATCATTCTGGGGCAGCTAGGTGGCACAGTGGAAAGATCACCGGCCCTGGATTTAGGAGGACCTGAGTTCAAATCCGACCTCAGACACTTAACACTTACTAGCTGTGTGACCCTGGGCAAGTCACTTAACCCCAATTGCCTCACCAAAAAAAAAAAAAAAGAAAAAAAAAAGAAAAGAAAGAAAGAATTATTCCATGCAGAAAGATAGGTTTTAGTCCTTTTGATTTCTAAATCATACTCTAGTAATGAATTAAGTACCAGGGGAAACCTTTTCCTTGAAGAGTTAATGCATTTCCCTAAGCACTTGACTGATGAAGCCACTGTAGAAAATTAGACTCCATATGTCCATTACTTTTTAATCAGTATTACAAAGATAGACTGCTGGTAATTCATATTGTAGCCCTACAAACACTGTTTCCTCCCTTTCCCCAACTGTTTTGTACAATCTTCTAATTTGGGACATCTCAAAATTCCAGTATTATCTTTAAGGAAAACAACAACAATAATAAACAAACAGAGGTGTGTAGAAAAGCACCTTCGAAGTTTGTGTCCAAAATTAATAGAATGTGATATAGAACCTTGCTTCAAGGATCAGGAAGAAGATTATTTAAGAAAATATACATTTTAATTGCCAGTGATATCATTCATTTCATGTTGAAAATAAAGGTAAAACTTTTAGTCATATTCCTACACTCTCCTCCTTTTTCCAATTTGTTTCTCAGTTTGGTTTTCCTGAATGTCATGGTATTTAAAGTTCATTTTTCTGAAATTTTGTGAACATGAATGAGAAAAGATTATCCTTATTTTTTTTTATCCTAAATCACCTTTCAAAATTTTAATGCACATACATTACTTTAAGGAAACTATGGACAAGATTTTTGAGTGGGGCTCATGGGGCCTTTTATAGAATTTGAATCCCTGGCAAACAGATTGCTACAGCTTTGACAGTAAAAAATAGCAGATGGGATTAATTAACTGGGTGTCAACTTTTCAGACCTACCTAAATTAATATTTTTCTCCAAACAACGTATTCTGATTACCATAAAACTAAGTGAAGTTGATAGAAATAGATTTTGGTTCTAATAATTTTTAAAAAATCCATTCTTACTCCCTACCTCACCCCCACCCCCAAGCCCCTTTAGATATCAGGGTTTACCCAATGTGTGTAAGTCAAAAATGAGAAAACTTACATTGAAGTTAGTAACCCCATCTTTAGCCAGTATGGCCTGTTTTTAGTGCCAGAGCTTGTCTTTACCACAGAGTCTCCATCTGCCACAGGCAGGGGGTGAAAGGTTCAGGACATTGATCAAACCATGCATAATTCCATTGGAAAACACCAGCTAGGCAAATCAGTTAATTGTCTGTTCTATATGACCGACAATTCAACATATAAAAATCACATTTTCATCAATGCTGTTTAATGTAATGGCCTATGTGTTGAAAGTGCATTTAGTATAGAAAGCAGTGTGATAATTTCATGCTTACCCTGACAGCATTCTCAAATATATTTTTTCCCAGTCTCAAAATAATATCTAATTTGAAATCCAAGAATAAGAAAGTCCTACCACAATTGGTTGTTTTTGCTTCTGTCTTCTTAACCTCAATTCCTAGTACAGTGATACTTGTCCCTTCTCTGCCTTCCACCCTTACTTTGGGATCTCTGATTTCTCTAGTGAAATAAACTTTCTACTCTATAATCTCAACAAATTCAGATGATCAATTTATCTGTTACTTAGGTTAGTAGATTTGAACTGAAAGAAAGGAACAACAATGTTCCTTCAACAACATTGTTGTTCCTTCCCTTCAGTTCAGAGGAGGATGTTCTAGGAAGGAGGTTATCTTGTCCTGTCTCCTCATTTTATGAATGAATTGAGGCCCAGAGACATTAAGGCCCAGCACTTAACACAGTGCAAGGCACATAATAGGTGCTTAATAAATGTTTGTTGACTAGATCAAAGTTACCTATAGTCTTAGAGATTGTCTAGGAGCACTGGGAAAAGGGTAAGTGATTCACTTGTTTGTAGTCACACAGCTAATATATGTGTCTGAGGCTAAATCTAGGTTTTCCTGACTCCAAACCCTTCACTTTATCCCATACACAACTTTATCTTTGGCTTTACACATAGTAATTGCTTATTAAATGTTTGTTGCATTAGATTGATTGGGCAAAAATTTAAATTCTGGTTCCCACAGCAAATATTTTAGAATAGGCATGTTGACTATTTACAAAATAATTTGTGAAATTTAGGGAGGAAGAACCCTTCTGCAACTCATGTATCAGCTTACTCTGAGCTCTTCCTCCAGAAATTTTGTTCAAGTCATCTTATGTTTGATTCAAACAGGGTATAAAAAGATCAATCAATGCAGAATGTAGAGTACTTATGCCCACAGATATGATTGGAGTTACCAGAAGAGATGAGAACAGTAGTTATTCTCTCTCATCTACAACACTTCCTCAGGATAAGTCCACAGAGGTCTTTCCTTCTAGAACTGGCATATTGGGAAGGATGATACTGTTTCATACATGATGTTGGAGACTTTTGAAATCTTAATTCCTTTGGATCACTAGGGCATCTACTATTTAGGATTCAATCAACTCTATAGCCCAACAGAAATAAAACATTGCTATAGAAAGAATAAGTCTGCACACACGCAAATCATTTTAGTCTATTGCTACTATTTTTCCTATTAAATCCCTTATCAAATATTTGAATAAGTGATCAAAACTGTTTTATGTTGTTTGTAAATGAATGAAAAAGTCAAAGGGAAGGAATCAAGAGGAGAGAAAAGAGAGACAAGGCTTATAAAAACTAATGAACTGTGTGATCTTGAACCTCACCTTTATCCACAGAGAGAGTAGTATAGACTTTAGTTGACTGGCACATCCAACTCTAGATCTATGATCTGAAACTAAAATCCTATGATTCAAGATAAAATACATTCCTTCAACTAATGAAAAAAAAATTAACTGGCTGCTACCTGCCTAAAATGCTAGGTGCTAGGGTGAGAATGCAAAGAATGAAACAATCCAAATCTTTGAACAGCTTGCATTGTATTAAGGGAGACATTTGAGTTAAAATCATACATTCACCTTCTAGAAGAGTTAGAGAAGCAGAACCAGTATGGTACAGTGGGAAGAGAAAAGAATTTGGAGGCAGAAAATCTAAGTTGGACATATTACTCCACCTCTTTAGGTCTCAGGTTCATTGTCAAATGAGAGGATTGGCCTCTAGATGACCTTTTATGTTCTCAATCTATGATTCCATAATTATAAACTTCTAAAACTGTTGCTTTGTTTATGAAGAAATATTTACACATTTAGAAAGTCTGATTTATTATTGATGAAAACTACAATCCAAAATCTGTTGTTGTTTTTTTCCCTGCTATATTAAGATATTAAGAATATCATTAATTGGGCAGCTAGGTGGCGCAGTGGATAGAGCACCGGCCCTGGAGTCAGGTGGACCTGAGTTCAAATCCGGCCTCAGACACTTAACACTTACTAGCTGTGTGACCCTGGACAAGTCACTTAACCCTAATTGCCTCACTAAAATTAAAAAAAAAAACAATGAAGTTACTTTTGGGGCGGCTAGGTGGCTCAGTGGATAAAGCACCAGCCCTGGATTCAGGAGTTCCTGAGTTCAAATCCGGCCTCAGACACTTGACACATATTAGCTGTGTGACCTTGGGCAAGTCGCTTAAGCCCCATTGCCCTGCCAAGAAAAAAAAAAAAGAATATCATTAATCAAGAAAGATTTTAGCCTAAAATGAAAAGGCAGGGTGGGGGTACTAAAAATAGAAGCAAATGGGGGGGCGGAGCCAAGATGGCGGAGAGGAAGCAGCAAGCTGCCTGAGCTCTCCTTCTGTTTCCTCAAAACGAACATTAAATCAAGCCTCTGGACGGATTCTGAAACTACAGAACCTGCAAAGAGACAGAGAGACACAGTCCTCCAACCAGAGATAATTTAGAAGACTTCAGGAAAAGGTCGGTCTGACACGGGCAAAAGGGAGGCCCAGCGCAGGGCAGCAACCCAGCGCCGAGGGGGTCGGGGCAAGTCAGCAGGAGCTGCGGGCCACAGCCAAACAACTGAGGCTCCCGGAACCTGGTTCAAAAATCTGGTGGCCAAGAAGGACAGTGGAAAAACCTACCTGCACCGGCCGAGAGGGCCACGAACGGCGGGATCAGACACCGGGGTCTGGCGCCTGGCTGGCCGAGCACAATCAGACAGGAAGTGCAGGGCAGGGGATCTCCACACACCATAAAGGCTTCAGAGTAAAAGCCCGGTCACACAGCACCTATACACCTGCACAAGAAGCCCAAAACAGGGTCCCTGGTGCCCCCAGAGCAGACCTCAACTTAAAGAATAAATAAATAAGCTGCAATAATGAGTAAGAAGCAAAAAAGAGCCCTCTCCATTGAGAGCTTCTGTATCAGTAGGGAAGAAGCCAACACAAACTCAGATGAGGACAATAGCCTCAAATTGTCTACATCTGAAGCCTCACAAGGGAAGGTGAATTGGTCGCAAGAACAAAAAGCCTTCCTGGAAGAGCTCAAAAAGGATTTTAAAAATCAATTGCAAGAGGTAGAAGAAAAAATGGGGAAAGAAATGAAAGCAAAACAAAAAAAACTATGAAAAAAGAATCAGCAGCTTGGAAAAGGAAGCTGAAGAAAACAAAGCCTTAAAAAATTCATTTGGCCAAATGGAAAAAAAGCTACATAATCTCACTGAAGAAAACAATACCTTAAAAAATTCACTTAGCCAAATGGAAAAAAAAGGTGCATAATCTCACTGAAGAAAACAATGCCTTAAAAATTAAAGTGGGACAGTTGGAAGATAAGGAATCCATGAGACACCAAGAATCAGTCAAGCAGAATAAAAAAAATGAAAAAATAGAAGAAAATGTGAAATACCTCATTGGAAAGACAACTGATCTGGAAAACAGATCGAGGAGAGACAATTTGAGAATCATTGGACTGCCTGAAAGCCATGACCAGAAAAAGAATCTAGACACCATATTCCAGGAAATTATTAAGGAGAACTGCCCTGATATCATAGAATCAGAGGATAAAGTCATCATTGAAAGAATCCACCGATCACCTCCTGAAAGAGACCCCAAAAGGAAAACTCCAAGGAATATTGTAGCCAAATTCCAGAATTATCAGGTGAAGGAGAAAATACTCCAAGCAGCCAGAAAGAAGCAATTTAAATATCATGGAGCCACAGTCAGGATTGCTCAGGACCTGGCAGCTTCAACATTAAAGGACCGCAAGGCTTGGAATATGATATTCCGGAAGGCAAAGGAGCTTGGATTGCAGCCGAGAATCTATTACCCAGAAAAAATGTGCATTTTCTTTCAGGGGAAAAGATGGACATTTAATGACATTGGGGACTTTCAATCTTTCCTGGTGAAAAGACCAGAAGTGAATAGAAAATTTGATCTCAACATACAAGACTCAAGAGAAGTTTAAAAAGGTAAACAGAGGGGGAAAAAAAAGTTACCCTATTAGGTTAAACTGTTTATATCCCTACACAGGAAGATAATAGTCATAACTCTTAAGAATTGTAAATGTATTTGGGCAGAGAGAAGGACTTTATATAGAGGGTATAAATATAAATTGTCTTTGATGTGATGATACAAAAGAATTAAGGGGATAAAAAGGGAGTCTATGGGGAGGAGAGGAAA
Source organism: Dromiciops gliroides (assembly GCF_019393635.1). Classification (NCBI taxonomy): domain Eukaryota; kingdom Metazoa; phylum Chordata; class Mammalia; order Microbiotheria; family Microbiotheriidae; genus Dromiciops; species Dromiciops gliroides. The sequence continues at coordinate 337,704,869 of NC_057862.1, read as the reverse complement.
GGGGAGGTGGAATGGGATGAATTATATCATATGAAGAGGTGGAAAAAAACCTATTATAATAGAGGGAAAGAAAGGAAGGGGGAACATGGTTTCAACCCTATTCTCATTAGATTTGACTCAAAGAGGGAATAACATATACGTTCATTGGGATAAAGAAACTTAACTCATCCTTTAGGGAAACAAAAGGGGAAGGGAAAGGGGGGACTGATAGAAGGGGGTACAAAAGCAAGGGAGAAAAGGGTAAAGAAAAGAGAGGGGGGTGATAAAAAGGGAGGGCAGATTGGGGGAGGCAGGGGTAAGAAGTAAAATGTCGGTGAGGAGGAATAGGGTGAAAGAAGGGGGGAAAAGTACAAAGGGGGTAAATAGAATGGAGGGGAATAGACAGTAATAATAACTGTGAATGTGAATGGGATGAACTCTGCTATAAAACAGAAGCGAATTGCAGAGTGGATTAAAAACCAGAACCCTACAATATGCTGTTTACAAGAAACACATTTGAAGCAGAGAGATACACACAGAGTAAAGGTAAAAGGCTGGAGCAGAATATATTATGCCTCAGCTAAAGTAAAAAAGGCAGGGGTAGCAATCCTTATCTCAGACAAAGTGCAGGCAAAAATAGATCTCATTAAAAGAGATAAGGAAGGAAATTACATATTACTTAAAGGTACTATAGATAATGAAGTAATATCAATATTGAATATGTATGCGCCAAGTGGTATAGCATCCAAGTTCTTAGAGGAGAAGTTAAATGAGTTACAAGAGGAATTAGATAGTAATACTATACTAGTGGGGAATCTGAATCTCCCCCTCTCAGAATTAGATAAATCTAGCCAAAAAATAAATAAGAAAGAAGTGAAAGAGGTGAATAGATTACTAGAACAGTTAGACATGATAGATGTCTGGAGAAAATTGAATGGGGATAGAAAGGAATATACCTTTTTTCTCAGCAGTACATGGCACATTTTCAAAAATTGACCATGTATTAGGGCACAAAAACATCATAGTCAAATGTAGAAAGGCAGAAATAGTAAATGCATCCTTCTCAGATCATGATGCAATAAAAATTACATGTAAGAAAGAGCCAGGGAAAAGTAGAATGAAAATCAATTGGAAACTAAATAATTTCATTCTAAAGAATGAATGGGCCAAACAAGAAATCATAGAAACAATCAATAACTTTATCCAAGAGAATGACAATAATGAGACAACATACCAAAATCTATGGGATGCAGCCAAAGCAGTGCTTAGGGGAAAATTTATAGCTCTAAATGCTTACATGAATAAGAAAGAGAAAGAGGAGACTAATGAATTGGGCATGCAACTTAAAAAGCTAGAAAAAGAACAAATTAGAAATCCCCAATTAGACACTAAATTAGAGATCCTGAAAATTAAAGGAGAAATCAATAAGATTGAAAGCAAAAAACCTATAGAATTAATCAATAAAACTAAGAGCTGGTTTTATGAAAAAACCAATAAAATAGATAAAATATTGGTTAATTTGATTAAAAAAAAGAAAGAAGAAAACCAAATTACCAGTATTAAAAATGAAAAGGGTGATGTTACCACCAATGAAGTGGAAATTAAAGCAATAATTAGGAAATATTTTGCCCAACTGTATGCCAATAAATTTGACAATCTAAATGAAATGGATGAATATTTACAAAAATACAAACTGCCCAGGTTAACTGAAGAGGAAATAAAATCCTTAAATAAACCCATATTAGAAAAAGAAATTGAACAAGCTATTAATGAACTCCCTAAGAAAAAATCCCCAGGGCCAGATGGGTTTACGGGTGAATTTTACCAAACATTTAAAGAACAATTAATTCCAATATTATACAAATTATTTGGAAAAATAGGTGAAGAAGGAGTTCTACCAAATTCGTTTTATGACACAAATATGGTGGTGATACCAAAACCAGGCAAAGCAAAAACAGAGAAAGAAAATTATAGTCCAATTTCCCTAATCAATATTGATGCTAAAATCTTAAATAAGATATTAGCAAGGAGATTACAGCAAGTGATCACCAGGATAATACACTATGACCAGGTGGGATTTATACCAGGAATGCAGGGCTGGTTCAACATTAGGAAAACTATTAACATAATCAACCACATCAATAAGAAAACCAACCAAAATCATATGATTATCTCAATAGATGCAGAGAAAGCTTTTGACAAAGTACAGCACCCATTCCTAATAAAAACACTAGAGAGTTTAGGAATAGGGGGAGCTTTCCTTAGAATAATAAACAGTATCTACCTAAAGCCATCAGCAAGTATTATATGCAATGGAGATAAATTAGAGGCCTTCCCAATAAGATCAGGGGTGAAACAGGGATGTCCATTATCACCCCTATTATTTAATATTGTTCTAGAAATGTTAGCTTTAGCAATCAGAGAAGAGAAAGGAATTAAAGGAATTAGAATAGGCAAGGAGGAAACAAAACTATCACTCTTTGCAGATGATATGATGGTATACTTAAGGAATCCTCGAGAATCAAGCCAAAAATTACTTGAAACAATTAACAACTTTAGCAAAGTAGCAGGATATAAAATAAATCCACATAAATCATCAGCATTTCTATACATGACCAACAAAGTCCAGCAGCAAGAGATAGAAAGAGAAATTCCATTTAAAGTAACGGTAGGTAATATAAAATACTTGGGAGTCTACTTGCCAAGACAAACCCAGGAACTCTATGAACACAACTACCAAACACTCTTCACACAAATCAAATCAGATCTAAATAATTGGAAAGATATCAATTGCTCATGGATAGGCAGAGCTAATATAGTAAAAATGACAATACTGCCTAAATTAATTTACTTATTCAGTGCCATACCAATCAGGCTACCTAAAAATTATTTTATACAGCCAGAAAAAATAATAACAAAATTCATCTGGAAAAACAAAAAATCAAGAATATCCAGGGAAATAATGAAAAAAAATTCACAGGAAGGTGGGTTAGCGGTACCAAACCTGGAGCTTTACTATAAAGCGGCAGTCATCAAAACTATCTGGTACTGGCTAAAAAATAGAGTGGTAGATCAATGGAATAGGCTAGGCTCAGGAAATGCAATAGTAAGTGACACTAGTAATGTAGTGTTTGATAAACCCAAAGACTCCAGCTTCTGGGATAGGAACTCAGTATTTGACAAAAACTGCTGGGAAAACTGGAAGATAGTATGGCAGAAATTAGGCTTAGACCAACATCTTACACCTTATACTAAAATAAGGTCAAAATGGATACATGATTTAGACATAAGAGGTGATACCATAGGTAAATTAGGAGAGAAAGGAATAGTGTACCTATCAGATCTTTGGAAAGGAGAACAGTTTTTGACCAAACATGAGATAGAGTATATTATAAAATGCAAAGTGGATGATTTTGATTATATTAAATTAAAAAATTTTTGTACAAACAGAAGCAATGCATGCAAAATTGGAAGGGAGGCAGAAAGCTGGGAAACAATTTTTGAGGCCAGTGTTTCTGATAAAGGCCTCATCTCTAAAATATATAGGGAATTAAATCAAATTTATAAGAATCCAAGTCATTCCCCAATTGAGAAATGGTCAAAGGATATGAACAAGGCAGTTTTCTGATGAAGAAACCAAAGCTATCTATTCCCATATGAAAAAATGCTCTAAATCTCTAATGATTAGAGAGATGCAAATTAAAACAACTCTGAGGTACCACCTGACACCTATCAGATTGGCTAAAATGACAAAAAAGGAAGATAATAAATGTTGGAGAGGCTGTGGGAAAATTGGAACACTAATGCATTGTTGGTGGAGCTGTGAGCTGATCCAACCATTCTGGAGAGCAATTTGGAATTATGCCCAAAGGGCGATAAAGCTGTGCATACCCTTTGACCCAGCAATCCCACTTTTAGGTCTTTTGCCCAAAGAAATCATGGAAGGGGGAAAGGGACCCACATGTACAAAAATATTTATAGCTGCTCTTTACGTGGTAGCAAGGAATTGGAAGTTGAGGGGGTGCCCATCAATTGGGGAATGGCTGGACAAGTTGTGGTATATGAATACAATGGAATACTATTGTGCTGTAAGAAATGATGAGCAGGAAGAGTTCAGAGAAACCTGGAGGGTCTTACGTGAGCTGATGATGAGTGAGATGAGCAGAACCAGAAGAATATTGTACACAGTATCATCAACATTGAGTGTTGACCTACTGTGATGGACTATATTCTTCTCACCAATGCAATGGTACAGAAGAGTTCCAGGGAACTCATGATAGAAGAGGATCTCCAAATCCAAGAAAAAAAAAGAAAGAAAGAACTGTGGAGTATAGATGCTGATTGAACCATATTATTTCTTTTGTTTTGGGTGCTGTTGGTTTTTTTTTTTTCTATTTTGAGGTTTTGCATCACTGCTCTGATTCTTTCTCTTGTAACAGGATTAATGCAGAAATAGGATTAATGTTATTATGTGTATATATATATATGTGTGTATATATATATATATGTATATGTATAGAGATATATAGATATAACCTATATCAGATTACCTGCTGTCTAGGGGAGGGGGGAGGGAGGGGAGGGAGGGAGAAAAATCTGAAATTGTAAAGCATGTATAAACAAAAGTTGAGAACTATCTTTACATGTAACGGAAAAAATAAAATATCTCATAAAAAAATAGAAGCAAATGATTTAAAGTAAAGGGATAACTAAATATTCCTACAAATCTTAACAAGAGTATTTATTTCCATGTAGTACTAGTTGCTCCTTATTTTAAATTATATTTTCTGTTTTTAAGACAAGAAATCTTTGCAGTTTTTTTTTAATATTCAGTCAATATAGTCACATTAAGCAATCAAAATAAACACATTAACTGATGTTAGATTTGCCCAGCACTTTTCACCTGAATCATTGACTCTACCAGAGTTAGCCGACTGGACCCTCGTGCAATACATTGTAAGCTTATTCAAACAATGTAGGAACCATTACACAAATAATTGATGAAGGCATATTTACTGAGATCCTCAGATTCACTGTCAATGTGCTTTTAGCCACTAATTGGTTTCCTCACAGAACTAAGAGACTGACCTGTAGAAATAAAGTATCGTAAATATTCATTTTACGTTATAACAGGAGCATCACATTTGAAAACTGATCATCATGATAGAAAAAAATTCATTTTTTTTTCTATTTCAGGAGTTGGCATCTATGATATATGTGTTTACCAATTGTCAATAGCTAAAGTTCCAAACAGCTTATCAAAAAATAAAGCAAATCTGAGATTCAGAACACAAAGTAAGAATTCAAACCCTAAGTTTCTCTAGAGCTGTCTGAAAACAGAAAGATAAATGTCTCACCAAGTAAAGAGACATAACTCCTGCCCTCTGGAATGAATGGAACAACACCCAGGATTAAATGAGCACTGACACAAAAATGCTACCTTTTACTATGAAAGTTCCCTTGGGCTAAGGCAGAGATATAATTGTACAACAAGGGCACTATTCCTCCAAGGAATAGGAAGTTCCATGTGACAGATGAGAATCATATTTTGCTTTTCTGTTTGTTCTAAATTGTCAGCCTTATTAACTCCATCAAATCAGCCTACTGCCTCCTTAACGATAGGGAATATGTATGGATTTCTTTATATTACATGTTTGGATACAGATAAATATAGGGATTGAGAGTGGAGTTGAGATAGGGTATTCCCTGGTGAGGAAAATTCTTCTACCAATGCAGGTCAGCGTCCTTTTTAATAATATGAATATTAAACATGTATTAAATATATGTATGTAATAATATAAACATTAAGGGCATATAAACATATAACCTAGAACAGAGGTGTCAAATCCCCAGCATATGATGGGTATAAGAATCATGTAAAGGGTTTCTTAGTATTAAAGTATTATGTAAATGTGAACTATTATCATTTTTAGAAATTATTATTACTAATATGATTAGTTATCACATTCGTTCAGATAGTCTATGGTGCAAATTATATTCTTCTAAAAATCACTAGGTAAAGTAAAGGCCTATTTATTACAGCAGGGATTTATCATAGATCATAGAATATTATAGCTGGAAAGAACCTTTTTTGACAACTGGTCCAATGCCCTTATTTCATCCATGGAGACACTGGAGCCAAGAAAGGCAAAATGATTTGCCTGAGGTAGCAGAGTGAAAACGGAATCCCAGATCTTCTACCTCCCTATACACTGTTCTTTGTGTGATATCAATTTGTCTCTTGTCTATAATAAGGCAGTTATTCCTGTCCAGAGAAACAATTGTAGTAAGAGGCTTCATATTGCTAATTGTTTATTGACTTGTAGCATTAAACACACAATTAAAAAAGAAATGGGCATACATCAGTATTGCTCTGTTCCCTAATTTCCAAAAGGGTAAATAAGCTGAATTATTTTCTGTTCCCTGCCCTTGGCAGGGTTTCTGACTCATTGCTTACACATACTGCCCAAACTCTGAAGGCAGGTTTTCAATAGGAAAAAAAAAAAAGATTCCATTCTTCTATTTCCTAACACAGCCCCTAGGGCCTTGGCCTGTAAACCTAAGAATAATAGGCCCTTTGAAGAAAGAGTGGAGTTCAATCAGCTTGGATTAACTTCATCAGAAGGCTGAGTTATTAGCAAATATTTGGGTCAGATTTTTCACTGTTTTCCAATTCAAATAAATATAAATACAATGCAAAAGAAATAAAAAAACATCCTAGCAGAATCAAAGACTTAGCAATCTTCTCAAAGAGAATAATTCTAAAGCTCTCATGTGCTTTGAAACACCCATTCCCAAGAGCCATTTACTTAGCACATTTTCTAGATAAGTCTTCTAAACAGGCTTTGCACACTTTGTATAATACAGGACCAGAACAACTCTCTGATTTCCTTTTACTTGAAATGTAGGTGGCACCCAAATTATGAAAGACTTTAAATGCCAAGCTGAGAAGTTTGCATTTTATCCCAGAAGGAATAGGTAGCCATTGATTACTTTTCAGGGGTGCGGAATTGGTATAGGACAGGGTGTAACATGATTAAAACTGTGTTTTGGGAGTAGCATGGAAGTTGGATGGGCAAAGGGAATGATTAGAGGCAACAATAGCTGATTTATTTATTTGATATGCATTCTTCTCTCTACTGAATTATTTTTTTAAATCATCTGTGACCTATATTACCATAACTACTGTGATGACTTGATTATTTCAATTTTAGAGTTCTGGCATACCTAGAGAATAAGGAACACATTGAATTCTTTAGCTAGGATGTGGTATCAGAAACACATAGCTCATTTTATTTCATCCTTTTATCCATCTCATTCTGTGAATCATTATCCAATGTAGTTCTTTAGGTGAACCAGTTGATAAAAGTGCTGGGCTTCTAGTTAGTAAAACCCAAATTCAATCCAGCCTCAGATATTTACTAGCTGTATAATCATGGGCAAGTCACAACCTCTTGTCTCCCTCATTAACTGAACTGTAAAATGGAAATAATACTAACTCTTACCTCACAGGGTTGTTATGAAGATCAAAAGAGATTAATATTCAAAAAATACTTAGGAAGGGGCCTGGCACATAGCATATGTTTAATAAATGTTTATTCCCTTCTTCCTTTTCAAAGGAATGTCCTTAGAGATTATTCTCATTCAACTAGTTAGTTGGTTTATTTCTTACATATGATCAAAATTTAAGATGTATTCCTAATTTCTTTTCTACTGAAGGAGGAAAGCCTGCTAAATCCAGGTTTTAATCCTCTCAACAAAACAAACGCAGGCAGCATTATATGAATGGAAAAGAGAACTTGTTTGGAAATTCCTAGAAGAAACACTTGTTCACTCATTAATTTATTATGTGACTTTAGGTGAATCACTTTATTTCCTCAGTTTTCTCAACTGTAAAATGAGAAGACTGGGTTAGATAAGACATGATGTATAGCAGTTTGTTTAAAAGGGTTCTTGTGAATTGAAAACTCAAAATGCACACATGGCTTAATAGTGTAATAAAAAGTGGTAAAAGTGAGAGTCAGGGAGAGAGAGAGAGAGAGAGAGAGAGAAAACATACTATGTGCCAGAAATTGGATTAACCTCTGGTGACATAAAGATAGACAAGATAGTTTCTGCCCTCAAGAAATTGATATTCTAATGGAGAAAGCCAAAAAACCAGAGGAGCTAAAAAGAAATACAGGGAAGGGAAGAGAGGAAGGGTGTCAATAACTATGTAGTGGGTGAAAAGGGGGAGGATTCTGTAAAGAATCCTTTAATGAGCAAGGCACATAGACTGTAATCAACTGAATTAAGAAATATACAATATCCAGAGCTACTCATATGAGAGTCCTGCTCCACTCTGCCTTGGTTAGACCAAATGGAAAGTACCATATACAGACAGTTTGAGGTACCATACTTTAGAAATGTCATTGATAAGGTTGAAATTGCAAAAGGAGAAGATCATAGATGAAGGTGAAAGGGACTTCAGATTATTTAATATATTATACAGATGAGGGGGAACTGGCACCCAAAGAATTTATAAGACTTGCTCAAATTCATCTAGGTAGTAGGTAAGGCCAGAGATTCAGAGAAAGGTCCTTTTCAAATTCAATGTTCTTTCCACTGGACCTTATAGTAGAATGCTGTAGGGCCTCAACAACATGCCACTTGAAATTTGGTTGAAAGAACTAAGAAGGTTAAGTTTGGATAAATGAAAAGTTGGATCTTGATAAGGACGTGATGGCTGTCTTCAAAGATATGAAAGATTCTTATTGAAGATAAAGTCCTGATTTCTCCTACCTGTCCCCAAAGGTCATACCTAGAAGTGACAGGTGGATACAAGAGACAGGGTTTTTGTTTCTGTTATTTTTTGTTTGTTTGTTTTTGTGTTTGTTTTTAATGTAATTAGGGCTCTCAAAAAGTGGAAAGGGCCACTCTTACAAAGGTCTACAAGGGCTATATGTAAATGAGATTTTTAATCACATAGGAGTTATATTAGATGAACAAAGAGGTCCTTTGCAAATCAGAGATTCTGTGATTCACTGATCTCTCAAATCCCTTTCAGCTTTACCAGTCTACTAATTAGGTCTCAAATGTCTTATTTTTAAACTGCTACCACTTTTTGTTGACTACTTGAAACATTAAGAAAGAATTGGTAGGTGAACTTCCAGTACCTGGCATGGCTCTTGGCACATTGTAGGTGCTTAATAAATATTTATTTGTTGACTGATTAAATAAAAAATGGCAAACTTGTAAGATTTATAAATTTTGGTTTGGTATTTAACTTACAGAAGCTATGTGAAGGCTATTGATAAGAAAACATTCCAATGTGTTTTATGATATTATTCTGCATTTTAGCAAACATCAACAAACATTTCCATATACAAAATAGGACAAAAAAATTAGATTATATGTGAAACCATGAATCTGTTACATGTGGCTTGCTTATACATGTGTGTGTGTGTGTATATATATATATATATATGTATATATATGTATAATATATATTTTAACTTTACTTTCAAAACTGTTCTGCTTGTCTGTATTCTGAACTTCCTTCTGTTCTCTTCTGTGCATTAAATTAAAATGCCTCAATTGACACTCTTTTCTTTCTTTTCTTCTTCCAACATGTTGTTATGTACATGTTTTGATGGTGTAATCCCAAGTCACCATGTGTGCACCCGCCACAGATGGGCAGAGAAGTCCCCACATCCCAGATTAAAGGGAGCATTGGAATAAGGCAGATGTGTTCATTCTCTACTCCTTGAGAATACCAATAGGTGATGAACCCCCTAATAACCATTTTACTAGGCTTAGCGGACTGGGGTGCCGCCATGACACCTGGTTAACATTCACAAACTCCCCCATGAGACTCTTTACAATAACCAATCAAATTTAAATAGAAGATGCCAGTCGAAAGAAGGACAATAGGAACAGCTCTCCCCATGCTCTTCTCTGTATCAACCTGTACCAACAATGCCTGCTATTTTACTAGAATGCTTTGTCAGAAACAAGGCCCCTTTCTCTCCAGCATCAGCTGGAGTGAACCTGTGCCCTGCTGTGCTCTGTCTTCATTTAATCATTTAATTGACTTAATTTATGGAAGAAAATGGAGATTGCAAATTCTGCTACTTAATTGGGAAAAGAAACCAAAGAAATGCTAAGTGACACACCATATACAAAGGTTAAATGAATTAGAAAAGTTTCTGCCACAAGTCACCAACTTGAGAATGAAGTATAAATTCCAGACAACTGATTGGGCTATACTTTTAAAGGTTATTGGCTTGGTGATGTTGTAGTATATAGTTCATGGATCTTGCCTCTTTAGATCGCATTTGCTGCTGCTAACTTCCAAGCTAACTGGGTATTCAAACATGTAGATTAACCAGGAACTTACATGAAAAATACTGTGAGAAATTAGCTATAAGTTTTGCCTTATAACATCACAATTAAAAAAAAAACAAGCAGACCAATAGATTATATTAATACAAAACATACATGCTATTCTGACCCGATCCCCCCTCACATTTCCCCATCATCCAGGAGAAAAATCAATCATAAAAGTATCAAACACAGTCAGTAGTTTCTACAAAAAAGAATTTAACTGTCAGCTGGCTTTATAGCCATCCACCAGATTGTATTTGCCTCTAAAGATCTGAGTCTTGAGGAGTCCTACACTTATGCTAGAAGGTTCACCAATCTGCTTTGGTTGGATGTGCTGATATAACTAATATTCTCTCTTTCTTAGAAAGTCAGCAAATTTTTATGTCTCACCTCTACTTCTCTCTATGTGGCAATGTTAGCTTATCAAGGCGTTTTAGGATTTGTGAATTACCTAGTCAGAAAGTATATAAAATATAAGTAGAAAAGCATGTTTAGATTCTGCATATATTTGGCTTTACCAAGTATAGAATCAATTTACAGAGCAAATAAATGGTACGTAGTAAAAAAAACAAAAACAAAAACAAAAACAAAAACAAAAAACAAGGCATACTAAGATTAACTAAGCCTACCACTTTTCTTGCTTCTTTAAGCCATCTAGACAGAGTACAAAAGTGGTTTTGAACCCAGCATTTCTAGTAGATTTGCCATGTGAATTTATTTATTTCTCTGTGGTGGTGATTAGGTCAGGATACAAGGGAGTGCCCATTTAGAAAGGAGTGACCTTTAGTTCAAAACTTACACATTCACCAAAAACTGAAATAAGTCTGATCATAAAACTAAGGGTACAAGGGGATGGTTTTGTGATCCAATGTGAAATGGAAGTAAAGAGTGAGTTATTCGACAAACATTTGTTATATTCTTGCTATATGCTACACACTGTGCTAAGCAACAATTCTAATAGGGTGTTTCTATTCTTATCATTCAGATGCATTTTCACTGTTGTGAACCTCTTGGCTCCTTGCCTTGGCTAGCCCATTGAGTAGCAAGGGAAATGGACTCAGAAATCAGTCAAGGAGCCATGCCATAAAAAAAATGTTGTCCTAGTGTCCTGGAGTATATCACTACTCTATTCCCACAATAGTGTATTAGCTTGTCCAATCTTTATTATTTACCAGTTTAAAAGCTCCCTACTTCTACTGCCTTTCCCCCTCCTTCCCAAAAACCTTCCTCCCTTAGAGAGGCAGCTTGGGATAAGAGCATTATAGTAGAATTCGTTGACAACTGCATAATGAAGGTCTAAGTTTTTTAATCACTAAAAGAAAAGGCTACAGTTTCATAATACCATATATTTAGAGCTGAAAGGGAACCCATAGGACATCTAGTCCAACCACCTCATTTTATAGACAAGAAAACTAAGCCCCAGTGAAGCTAATTAATCAACCTAAGGTCACATAGGATATAAATAACAGAAGTAAGATTTAAACCCAGATCCTCTAACTCCAGAGTCAATGTTTTTGCCCAGTACCATGATGCCTCCCATTTAGTAGGCAAATAAAAAAGAAAATGTTATCATATTTTCCTACTCTTTCATATGATTGTTTCAAAGTCACTATGTGACCATGGGCAACTGATAACCTCTCTAAGCATCATTTCCTCATCTGTAAAATGGAGATACCACTTGTGGGAACCGAAGGAGAGCTCAGGCAACTTACTGGCTTCTGTCTGCCATCTTGGAGATAACACTTGTAATAGGGGTTTGGCTTGTGCACAGGCCACCTAAAATGGCATCACTTGCTTGTGAGACATTTGGGAACTGCCCCAGGGAGACAGGAAAACTAGTCTGAGTGGACATTCTATACTGGTTTTCTAGGTAGTTGAGAGTAGCCTCTATCTATTGGGTAGATAGCTGGAATTGAATATATCTTTAAATCTACCTGATAGCACAGTGTTCTCCTGGATTATTACAATGTTCTCGTTCCTCCATCTGAGTCTAAGGGGAAGGATTCATTCATAGCAGGTGATATCATGTGTTACGTTAGGAAGGGGCTAAAAGTCACTCCCATCTCTCCTTAGGCTGTTTGACCCTCTGAAATGGATGGCATTTTGATCATGTTATATTTGTCCTTTTCATTTCTAGGTGCAGAGAGTAGAGTCCCTGACTCAGAAGCCTGAGCCATGCGGGGCTTGGAGCCTAGGAATCCAGGACAAATAATGTAGCTAGCTCATTCAAGGAAACCCTAAGAAGCTAGGGAAGCAGACCTGGCAGAGAAAGGCTTCAGATCTGAAGTGGTGGGACTGATGTTATGTAAGAACTGAGTTAAGCTGTGACTCAAATCAACTGTCTTTCCCCAGAGAATGAGGTGGTATATCATGTAGTGGGTAATGCCCTGGAAGCATTAAGAGAAATGAGTGCATGTTTTGTTCTTGTTACATCTTTGAAGTAAATTTTGTTTTCTGAAAGGTAATCTGATGGATAAGTGGTTAAATGGAAAAGGAATGTTTGGACCTAGGGCTATACTGTGAGAGCTGATTATTAAATGTTCAGTAGGAGTATTTATACTTAAGAAATCTGCAGACACTAAAATCAGGGCTTGAGTTACTTTTTTATTGATCATTTAGATTAAGAAGTTGATTAAGAAAATGTGAATAATGCAGATTAAACATAAAAATGCAGATTAAACATGAAACGGTATCATAGTACATTTTTTTTCCAGAGAATGAGACAATTGTCAGCACACCACTCTTTAGACCTCAAAAATTGGGGCAACAAATAGTCAGGGCTGTAGCCAACAGAAGAGACAGAAATCCTTACAAGTCCTTTATGTACCATGAATTGAGGTCAGCCCGTGTTTCACAATACATGTGCTACCTATTTCTTAAAGAAAATAGTTTTAAAGATCAAATGAGATAATCTATGAAAAATTACTTTAAAAGTCTTTGAATACAAAGTAAATGCTTTGTAAACCTTGAAGTGCTAAATAAATATAATTTATCATTACAAATCCTGCCTAGAAAGACATAAAACAATTACAAAATATTGATCAGTTAACTCCTCACAGAGCTATTTTATCAATTATTAGTATACTCTCCTATTACTCATATTATTTTGTATTTTTTTAAGTTTTTTAAAAATTTTGTTTATCTCTAAATGTACTATTTTCCTCTGATAGAATCAAAGCTTCTCAATTTTAGGCACTGTTTCATATCTGTCTTTGTGTATCCAGTGCTTAAGAGTACCCAGCACGTAGTAGGCAATTAATAAGTAAGTGGCTTTTGAATGAATGACCCAACACATATTGGTGAAAGCACAAGCTTTTCCTAGCACCCTGGAAAAAAAGAACTAGAGTCACTGCTCATTCCTTCAATAAATTTCCAGGGAAGGATGATACTAATTATTGGTAGCTTATGGAGCTAGAATAAGAGAAAAAGTGGTAAAGCCATTCAAAAGCTCCCGATTGTTCAAAATGTCAAATCAAAACTTCTCTTGCTAGCTTTTAAGGTTTTCCAGAATCAACCTCCATCCTGTCAATGTGACTTTATCTTTCATTTCTCCCTAAACTCTGTTCTAGTCAGGATAATCACTTCACTTGCCCCGTGAACAATGCATAATTATTTCTACTTCTATACATACATTCACTCCTGCTCAAATCACAGTTGTTAAATTCTATTGATTCTGCCTTACAATAACTCTGACATCTTTCTTCCCCTTTCCATTCACTGAACCACTAGTACATGATCTCATCCTCACTTTCCTGGACTATTATACCAAGCTCCTAACAGGTTTCCAGACTTCTATTTCTCTGTTCTTCTATGTGTCCTTCATCTGGATACCAAAATGATCATCCTACTATATAGGTCTAATCCCGCCCCCCCCCCCCCCAAAAAAATCTTCAGTGGCTCCTCATTACCTATATGATGCTACAGATATACACCCAAAGCTTTCTGCAGTTTAGCACAAATCTCTATTGTTCTGTCTAATTTTAGTTATTCCCTTTTAATAGACACAAAACCAAATTGGAGTCCTAGTTCTTGCATCTCATTAATCAGCAAACTTTTTCTCAAGGCCTATGTGCCAGGCATTATTCCATTTGACAGATGAGGATGAGGTTTAGATATTGTAACTTACCTAAATTCTACGAATCCTTACAGGACCATAGGGTGGAAGTAACATTCTAATCCCTTCCCTCATGCAAGTATGGGGAACATTTTTTGGTTATTTATTGGTGTTGTTTGAAGCTAGCTATCTGTGGCTAGATATTGTTTAAAGCAGAATGTCAGGGCTGGGTCATGATGATCTTAGAGATCTTTCAAGGGAGTGGAGATTACTGGAAGGAATACTAAGATTCTACCTGAGTCTGGTTTGGGGTCCAACCAAATAGCTTGTGCTTTTGGTCCACCCAAAAAGCTTAGATTATGGTTCTGCCCAATAGCTTTTGTTTTGGCTTTGCAAACATTTTATTGAATATTTTTATATTTACCTGCTGATGTTCATCTTAAGCAACATCAGCAAACTGCCCTTTTTGAAAACTGGCTACATGCAGGTCATTTAGCTTGTATATAATGTGAGACTAAACAGGGATCAGAGGAGAGCCATACCTTAACTGACCAAAACAAAACAAAACAAAATTTCTTTCTTAAAACCTTTTTAAGTTTGGGGTTTGTCCTTGACTAACACAAGTTAGGCCAGTTTCTTTTTAAGAGTTGGTGAAACCATTCTCAAGATTCAATTGGCTCAAGTGATCAGACTCAGACTTTTGACATTGTTTCCTTACTGTGAAACAGTCTTGAAGAACTCTAGTTGCTCTCTCTAATTCTTGGTAAAACAGTGGGTAAATCAGCAAGGGAGATTTATTCAGAAAAATCACCTACATCTACCCTATATGCATATCTTTGTTAATTAGCCTTCTCTTATTGTTGCCAAATCTCTCTCTCTCTCTCTCTCTCTCTCTCTCTCTCTCTCTCTCTCTCTCTCTCTCTCTCTCTCTCTCTCTCTCCCCATCTTCCCAACCTATAGAGAAAGTAAAGAAACCATACCTGGTGCAAATATGAATACTCTATCAAAACAAATAACTGTAACATCCATGTTAAAAAAATATGCTAGAATCTACACTCTGAGTTTATAATATTCCTATTTGGAGATGGATAGCATTTTTCTTTTAATCACAGACTTCTTGTTAACTATTGAGTAATCTATAAATATCTAAACTTTGGAGAAACTGTCCTGAATCTGGCCCAGCCCAGAAGAGCTAAGTTCAAATTGTTCCCCAATACCCAGGCATTCCTCCTCAAGGAACCCAGCTCTCAGGACAGAATAATATAAATTCCCTTGATTAAGAAGGAAACTCAGATACCATCTAGTATCACCCTGTTCCTTAATAAGAATCCACATGCCATGAAATGCTTATCCAGACTTTGTTTGGATGAGGTAGAGTGAGGAAGAATCTATTTTTCTAGGTATAGTGCATTCCCTTTTGGATAATTCAAAGTTTTAATATTTCTTCTTCATCTATAGCTTGAATCTTACTGTTCTTAACTTGTAGCCATGCCTACCATTTTCACCCTCTGGAGTTAAGAATACATTCAATCCTGTTTCCATTTAACAGCCCTTTAGATAATCAAAGAAAAATCATAATGTTCTTCCTTCCTCTATTCTACCTCTTAAACATAAGGAACATCACATGGAATAATCTTTTTTTTTTTTGAGAAAAGGATTCCAATTCTTTAATCTGGATACATATTTCAAAAAAGTTTTGCAGTATGCTTGTTAATTAATATGCTCATTTTTCAAAATTCTTCCTTTCGTATTAAGGTTTATGAGGTATTATAGCCTAACATATTTCAGCTCTCAGCATGTCATTTTGACTCATTCCTACATATTTCTCTGTGTCTAAACATTTTCAGCCCCCTGAAAATAATTTTGAGATATATCAAATATATATTAATGTTAAATGATATAATTTATCACAATGCAAATAAATATTTGAGTTTTAAATTATGAAAAATGAAATAGTTAAATGAAATGATAAACAGATAACAACAAATATTGCAAAAATATTATATAAAATTCAACAAAGAATTATTTTTAGCTTAAATCTTCCCTCATTGTCTGAATAGAATAATCTTGAGGGTTTTCTCCATCTTAGTCACCTTCCTCTGGACACCCTCTAGCTTATCAATGTATTTCCTAAAAATGGGGTGCTCAGAATTGTACAGGATACTTCAAATGTGTTCATACCAGTATAATGAGATAATAGATTCCAAATTTCTGTATACTTTGTCTCCTTAATGCAGCCTAAGATCCATTAGCTTTTTGGGTGCCATATCACAGTATCATTGCACATTATGTTTTTAGTCTACTAAAATCCTCTTTTTTTCTGAACAAATGGTTTTCTAGGCATTTCTCCTTCATCTTATGTTTGTGGTCACCATATGATTTTTAGATTTTTATAACTCATAATAAGGTTATATGTTTCATATTGCATCATAGTGAGTAGATTGAGAGCTGACAGTGAAGCCAGGAAGATGTGGCTTCAAATATTGCCTCTGACACAGACTGTCTTATCTTTGTGACCCTGGACAAGTCACAGAGTCACAGTGAACTAGGCAATAAATTATAAAGAAATTGATAATCTGCACTGGGTAGACGGGGTTTTCTCATCTAGTACCTTCATATGCCAATTAAATCATAGGTCTAGTCTCTGTCCTCTAAATTTCACTTCATTCAATGCGGGTCAACAAGATGGTCGAGCTATTTTTGGATCCAAATAGCTTTGTGTCATTTACTGATTTGATAAATACACAATCTATATCTCCCTTCAAGGCACTGACAAAAATGTTAAACCAACAAGGGCCCAGCAATTCTGGGACTATACTAACACTAGAACACTCCACTTGAGGATGACAAGCCTTCCTTGTAAATTCTTCAACAACATTGACCCTCTTGCCCCTTCTTTACTGCCCCTTTGAGGGATGTTTTTGTGGCTGGACAATTACAATTAGTTCCCATTACCACCAAGCCTAGTAACTCTCAAACACATCTCTTGACCTAAACCCCTGATGGAGAAGTTCTTGGAGTTGGACTGGAGTCCTAGTGCCTCCTAATATAAAAACTGTGGAAGTTGCTGGTAGCTCTTATAGCTGCATGATCTATTTATTTGCAGGTCATATTTGTCCCCATAGGTATGGTCCTTCTCTAGATTTACCTTCAGTTCTCTCTTCTGCTTCTGACATGAAAGGCCAGACATAAAGCTTTACTCAATTCTATAGTTATTTTCTGTTATCAGGGGATAGACCCATTAAGAAAAGTGTGAATCAAGGAATTTTTTAGATGGAAGGACCCTTAGGTGTCTAACCATATACCAAGGAAAGTTAGCCGATAGTTTCAAAAAATGTATTTCTAAGTATTTTAAAGTCACCTATTGTGTTTGAATAACAATATATAAAATGTGAAAGGAAATTTTCTTTTGATCATTTGTTCCAAAAAATAGTCATGTAACTTCAATAGTCAACTATAGTCAATTGGAATTAGACTGAGAATGTTTTAATATTTTCTTAAGCAAATCAAAAAAGACGACCATTCTTAATTTATAGCAAAAAAGCTATACAACTGATGTCTAAACCTATGAAAGTGGATTTTTTAAAAAGCCTTTAATGCCAAACTGGTAATAATTAATAAAACATCATCATAGGACAATCTAATATTTAAATGGAATCTAATTAGATCTACCTTCCTCATTCATATCAATCTTCAAGAAAAAACGTTATTTGTAAAAATGAAAATACACTGATATAAAAGGTTGACAAGACAAATTTAATAATTCAAAGCACACTCAAATAACTAATGCATACTTTAAAATCTTCAGATCATTTTCTTTGATGAGAAAATTTAATTTTAAATATTTCTATTTCTAAATGGCAATGTACTCAGTGGTAAAAAGTCATTCTTACTAAGATGACAATAAAATTAATGTGACAATTTTATCCTGTCTTATATCATTCACTATTACTTTATGTGTCTTTGTCTTTCTCTCTAGGCAAATAGGAAGTGCTCTGCTATCAGGAACCTTCTTGATCTCACAAAACACCTCTTAAAAGAGCAGCAAATGGTGTTTTACATCACCATATCCATAGCATTGTACACATATTAAGCACTTAATAAAGATTTCCTGAATTGAATTAAATAATGTGTATGTATTTGTTAATATCAATAAAGGCAGAGTGTCACAGTATAAAAGAATCCTGGATTTGGAGTCTAAGGACCTGGGTTCAAATTCTATTTCTGATTTTTATAACTTGTTTGATCTCAGCTAAGTCAATTAACCTATCAGGGACTCATTTTCCTAAAACATAAAATGAAGGAAGTGGACTAGTGGGCTTTTAAGTCCATTTCAGCTCTAACTATGATCCTAAACTCCAAATTTCTAGAACATCAGCTCTTTCAAGAAGTCATGTATTCCCCCAATTTGAAATAAACAGTCTATATTTCTCAATCTTTCATGCCCATTTATTTGACCTCTTCTAGGCACTTAGTACAGGACTGATGAGAGCCATCTGTCATCGGAGGAGCAGCCTAGCTGAATGTGGAGAGGCTCATGACCAAATTGGCTACAGAGTTCTGCCATTTATAACAATTCTCAAAAACCATGTATGTTAAGTTATAGAGTGGTAAGAATCTGTAGCAGCAGATGAAAAATACATACACATATACACACTCAAGAAAGAAAATACATAATTTTCACATGAAAATTTGTACAGAAATAATTTCTGGAAATACTTTATCTCCTTACTGGAATGCAGACTCTTTGGTGGCAGGGACTACTATTTTTATGTTTTGTTTTTTTAAATATATTTTCCATGTCCTTGTACAATGCTTTATACAAAACAAGTGCCTAATAAGTGTTTGATGAATTGAATTGGCATTAGCACCATTAGAAGGACATACTGTGGTATGTTTATTTTAACAAATTTGTAGAAGAAATAATACTAAACTGAAAAATGTCAATATTAACAGGAAACTGCTTTCTAAGATCAAGAAAAGAGAAATAACATATATGAAGATTCCATACCTCAGAATTCAACCAGGACACTACTTTAATGTTTTTTTCTTCCTTTCCCTACATTTACTTAGAGCCCTTAGGAACAAAATAATATTTTTCCTTCAACTAGAAGAGATGATATTTGGAGTGGGTTAGATTTTTATGTATTTTCCTTTTTGCTCCTGACTCTAAGACCAGAAATTGCCATTTCATGGTGATTTCTACCTGCCTAAATAGATCTAAAACCACTACTAAGAAAATACTTATATATATAAAATTGCTACCTTGGGTTTGATCAATTATGGAAGAAAAGCTATCATTCCCACACCCTTAAAAATGACATTTTCAACTGTTCACATAGAATTGGCCCCAGGGGGTTCTTGGCAACTCAACAGAAAAATTATCCATTTCCATTTTTCAAAAATTTAGAAGAAAGAAGGCAGATTTTCCTTGTCACTTTACTAAAAAAAATGGAGAAATAATCAGTTATGACTCTCCACTCATCATATAATGTCCAATCATGCTCTCTTTTTTACTGGTAAGAATTTTATATGCCATGTAAGTTAGGAACATCTCAAACAGTGTCCAAGCAACCCTAAAGCTAGGGAAATGAAATAATTCGAAGCAAAGGTTTCTTAATATATAAATGAATTTATTGGGTTTGGTAGATATATTGAGGACTGATTATTACATTAAGGTCCAATACTGATGGTTCAGAGACTTTTGAGAGAAGATAGATGTGAAGGTAATTAGTTTCTTGAATAAGGAATGAACTGTAGGGTTAGAGATCCTAAGACCATAGATTTAAATACAGAGTAGATCTTAGATAACCTAATCCACTCTCCTCATTTTCCAGATGAAGACATTGAGGTTCAGGGAGCTAGAGATTTTTCCATACTCATATAGGTAATAAATGACAATTTCAAGATTTGAACCTGGATTCTCTCACTCCAAATCTAGTTCCCTTTCTACTACACTACTCTGCCTCTATGTGAATCCTCAAAATGAAGTGACTGGATTTCTAAAGATTATGCTAGTGGAATGTAAATTCTGATAGGTTCTACCAAGATGGCAGTGTGGTGCAGGGCTAAAGGAGGAAGGGGAGAAATAAAGTTTCAGTGAGTGCCTACTATGTACAAGGGACCATGCAAAGTGCTTTACAAGTATCTTTTTGGATCCTCATACTAACCCTAGGAGGTAGGTGCTATTATTATCTTCATTTTACAGTTGAAAAAACCAAGACAGATAGAGATTAAATGGCTTGCTCAGTCACAAAGCTAGTAAGTGTCTGAGGTTGGATTTTAATTGATGCCTGCCTGACTCTAAGCCCAGTGCACTATCTGCTATGACACCTAGATATCTCTAGAAGAGAAAAGTGATGCATTTAGAGTCAGAGGACCTGAGCAATTAACTTAACCTATCTGGGTTTCAGTTTTTCCAGCTACAAAAGTAAAACAGTAAGGGTTGGACTACAAGACCTCCCAGGCATCTTCCAGCTCTAAATATAGTATCCTCTTATTCTGTATTGGTTCTTGGTAGCTTGATATACATTCATTAGGTAACAAAATATCACCAACCTTATTTTCTGATACCATTGTAATCTTGGATAGAACTGGAAAAGACAATGATATCCTCTGTAAGAGAATTATCTCTTATTTTTGCCAAAATGCATTTTATACATTTTGTCCTTTTAGAAACATCTCCTACATTTATCTTTACATTTGGATAAAGAAAAAAATACAAAGCAGTAAAGTCAAATTAAATTGTTTGTTTAAATGTATCCCCTTTCTAGTAGAACTTAATATCCCTCACAAATGCACAAAGCATTTCAATTCAATTAGATGCATAGTTATCAAATACCATTATGTCCCAGATAATGTGCTAGTGGGTGGAGATGCAGAGATAAATACAAAAACAATTCCTTCCCTTGAAGAGCTTACAATCTACCAGGTAGGCTCTTAACAAATGCTTGTTGAATTGACTGGAAATTAATATTGGTAGCCAAGAATGTAAGGGAATAATGCATTTCAGTCAGATTGATAAGAACTTTGCAGGAATATGTGTGTTTGTGTATGTATGTATGTATGTATGTATGTATGTATGTATGTATGCATATATATATATATATATATATATATACGTACAGAAGGTGGGAGATAGACCTTGATGGCTCGAAGCCACGAAAATAACAAAGAAAAAATGTCATTTAAGGAATGAACAAAAAAAGGGATTGCCATGATGTCAGAGTGTTTTTTTTTTCCCAACTGTCCTTTAAACATACACACACACACACACACACACACACACACACACACACACTCAGGAAAAGCTTATGTATCCTTTGTAAGAATTTGCGATGAGATTTTACTAAATTATATTAAGCTCCTACAAGGAGTGACACATATGGGATGACTTTTTTATTTGAAGTTTTGTTTCTTATACCAAGGTTCATCAAGCTGTTTCATATTTATTTCTCTGATTAATGATATGTCAGAATTCTAATTCTAGTACCAATTTATGCCTTGTTGGCAACTGGAGAATGAAACAGCTATGCAGGCAACAGGCAGTATTGATTTTTATCCATCTTCTTTGAACTCTAGTAAATGTTTCCCAAATGTGCTTTTCTGTGGCAACCAAACTAAATATTATAGTCTTATTTCTATCAACCATTAATTATGTGACTTCTGAGAGTTGCAGATTACTTAAAGCACAACAGTGTAGTTGGATGCTATGATTTGGCTTGTCAGTCAAGCTGAATTATAGGTTGCATACATAAGTATTCCTACCATTAAGTTTCCTCACTCATAAAGACATATCATATAAAGGTTATTCGATGTGAATGGGTTTCATAGAATTGAAAAAAGAGAACAAAGAATCTTAGAGGCAGTATGGTACAGTGAGAAAAACACAGGACTTGGCAGCAAAAGACCTGAGCTTAAATAATGCCTCTGTCCCTTACTCTGTGTGTTGTATCAGCCAAATCATTTTATCTTTCTGGGCCTTGTTTGTCTCATTTTTAAAATAGTGCAGGGGGGTGGACTAGATGACCGCTAATGTTCCTTCCAGCCCCAAATCGTTTATCATATGCACTTGTATAGTAAGGAATTTAGTTTGGTAACTATTTATTTTTCCCAAAGGTAAAATGACAAAAAGAGCACAGTAGAAGGGAATGGAAATTTCTTAAAGCAGAACTCAGATATTTTGGGGTAGGAAACATCCTACCTCTTTGACAAGTAAGAACATCAGTGTGCCTCTACAGAAGCTAAACAGTATATTCAAAGATATCCTTAGCACCATCAAAATGGAAATTAGGCCTGAGATTGCCTGCATCTTTTTTCTTTCCATTATTATGGATTCGAGGCATAAGCTATTAAGTCAAATGAGAAAAAAAATAGCTATTGGCATTTGAAGTAAAATGCTAACAAAGCCAGCTTCTTATCTCTCTCCTGCCTTAAATAAAGAAATATATTCCTTCTTCAAACAAACAAACAAAAAATCCACTTTGATCATAACAATTAATGAACATATTCTTTCAGGCACAATCATCTTTGTATGGATACAAATAGTGAATATGGAGTTAAAATATTAATACATGCAGGATACAGAATATACAATACATGTATACATATGTGTATATATCCAAGTGTAAATGCATACACATTCATATGCAAGTATATATGTGTGTATATATATATATACCCATACACACACATATATATGTGTATACACATATATACATATATGTACACACACATACATCATATTTCTACTTTATAGGTAATGACAAAATGGTTGTTTTGATGGTATTTATCAAGTAAGGCTGTTTGGAGGCCAACTGATAATGTTTTTGAATTAGATTTTGAATACTAGCTGTACAGAATGCAATTTAGTCCATCTCAAATCATTGTTACAACAAACCATATTATTCTACCAGGAGTTTAGCCTATACTCTAGTTAATTGGTGACACACAGGCTCACCTTCTTTTCATTAGTCAAGGAGAAACCTGAGCTCTGCATACACAATCAGCATACATCTAAGGACTAAGAAAGAATAAACCAGAAAATACTCAAACTGTAGTCTAAAGTTAAAAGTTCAGGAAAGGCCTAATTAGTTTTCTAGAAGAGGTGTATGTTGGACATACATAGAAACAAGGAGGTAGAGAATCACTCCAAGTTATTGGATGGATGCTATAAAGATAGATATAGTGATCCTGTATCACATTATGGGCACAGGAGGAAAGTGAGACCTCTATCTTTCAAAGGTAAGGGATCTCTAGAAAATAATAAGGTTAGTAGTTTTAATTATTATCAGTATGATATAGATAATTCAACATGAATTCAAATTAACAATCATTCATTTAGGACCTACTCTGCTCCAACCTCCATGGTATGTGGTGGTGTTTAGTAGTTTTCAAATCTTCATGATCCCATTTAGGGTTTTCTTGGCAAAGATATTAGAGTGGTTTGCCATTTTCTTTTCTAGCTCATTTTTATAGATGAGGAACTGACACAAATAGGGTGAAGTGACTTTCCCAGGGTAACACAGCTAGTAAGTATCTGATGTCAGATTTGAACTCAGGTCTCCTTGGCTCCAGGCCTGACCCTCTATCTACTGTGCTACCTAGCTGTTGCCTCCTCCCTCCCCCCCCCAACCTCTCCCCGACATCTTTCACCCCTGTCCACCAGGGGAGGTACAAAGACAAAAGTGAAACAGGACTTCCCTGTTGTCAAGAAACCTATCTTAGTTGGAGGGGGAAAAAAGAGGGTGGGGATGGAGGAATATTGGCAAAAAACCCAACTTATTCACATTTCTTTCCTTCCTTTTTAAACATATGCTTTTCAGAAGAAAAAAAAAGATCAACAACAATAACAAAAACAATTATCACATTTAAAATTATGAAGGAAGTTTTAGAATTTGTTAATGTTTCAAAGAAATGAGTTGATCTTAAAACTCCAAAAATACTATCCTCAGAACAATTGAAGTAATCTTACACTACTCTGTGGTGCTGAGAACTCACATCAATTATTGTCATCAATACTAAATTCAGCATGGGTCATTTGTGAAGTTGAAATGTGCTTTCTAGGCAAATTATCATCTAATATTATTTGAATTAAATTCAGATTCAGATATGAGCATATGCCTTGGCAATAAGTGCATAGGTCTGAGAAGGAAAAATGAGAAGGAATGAGAAAGAGGAGACAACATGATACAGTGCAAAAGAGTTGGATGTGGAGTCAGTAGACCTAGGTTTGAATTCTGGCTGAACCACTTCCAAAGTTCTTAACTTTGTAATTTACATGTTTCTTGAATTTCTTTCCTAATCTATAAAATGATGAGACTGGACTTGATAGCCCCTGATTTAACATCACACTTCAATTCTTTGATCCTGTGATTAAGGAGAGGACAAATAAATCTACCTACCTTTAAGAAAAATCAATGAATAAAAGACATGTTATTCAGCTTTTTTCCCTAGGTATCCATCCTTCTTATAGACAATAGAACTATATGCAATCCAAGCCTTGTAAGGCTAAGTAAGCAGAGATTTGGCTAAACTGTGAGACATACTTCTTATTTTGTTGGCTTATTTGGGCAACTTTGAAATGTTCCTTACTCTGTGAATCTGTAAAACTTTGCATTTGGAGATAATTTTGATTTTCATTTGTAAATGTGGGAATGCTATGATAATGTACCAGTGACTGTATTAAGATTTTACCTTATGGCACTGGGAAAGCATGTGAAAGGACATCAGTGCTGCTTCCTTGGACATAGAGAACTGTTCTGATTTGGGGACAGGAACTGTTAAGAAAAAAATCATCAACTTTGTCTATTTGCCATAGATCCAAACGTCAAAGACGGCAAAATGTGTAACATCTCTGGGCATGCCCAGTACAGGTAACATGGAAACACTTTTGAAGGGCCTTTGGAGCATGTCCAGATTGCCTACCATGGAAGCATTTACCATTTGATGGATGAGTTGGGGTAGCCTGTAGGTATCTTTAAAAGCAGTGAGACTGCCCCAGTCACCCTTTTCTCTTTCCTGATGCTCTCTTTCTGCTATCATCTTCTTGGTTGTATCCAGTGGGTGAAGATCAGAGTTACTCAGAGAATGGATTCCATAAACTGAATTGTTGAGAGGGGAGGACTTTTCTTTCCCTCTTCCCTCCCTCTTACTTCCTTATAGCCATGAAATGGTCCTAGGGTTTTTGCTTCTGTTGAGTGTTTTTTGTCCTTAGTGCCAGGTGCCAGAGATAAAACCCACAGACCATTAGTTTGAACCATGGCATCAGTTTTACAGCAAGATAGTATAGCCAGACAGTCAACTTGACATGGAAGCCCTGAGAAGCCAGCATTAGTTAGCCTCAGTTAACCAACAGCATTAGCCCAAAGGGAAGTAGAGAAGGTTGGATTTGGATCTGGAAGTATGCCTATAAGAACCAAGCTAGACTGTGAACTTTAATCCCCTTCCCCTCTCTACGTACTCAGTCCTAAAGGGAAAAGGGAATTATGTTTCCCTGTGTTTGGGGAAGCAATTTATATATTTGTAATTATAACTGCTGAAGCAAATATTTCTATATAAAAATGGATTCATCAGTAGTTGAATTAAACTCAGGTATAGGGGACCCACCTTCTATAATGGAGGGAACAACATCAGTAGGGGTGGGAACCATTGGCTGAGAGCCTGGACAGCGTCAACCCCCTTAAAAGTAGCAAAGAACTCTTCCCTAAGGGGAAGTGTGAAACCTAACACATCTGGCCTTCAGGTATTGGGGGCCAAGGTGACCTGTTACATACAGATTTTTTACTTCAATGTTTAAAATGTAAAACCTAATCTTGGAGATGGACGTACAGTTCAAATCCCTTATCCTAATGCCATCATATGTCTAGTCTCTAGACAAAATACTAAAGCAACCACTGTAACTTTTAAGTAACTCATGACATAAGAAGGAGTTAGAACTTATTTACACAAGGAATAATAATATAAGAGGAGGTAACATCAACCTTTTCCCCTTCACCCCCAATTTTTTTTTGAGAGACTGATAGTGAAAAAAAGTGTTGGATGTGGAATCAGAGGAACTGGTATTCAAATTGTGCCTTTGTCTCTTAGGTGCCTGTGTGGCCTTAGTCATGACATTTAACATTTCCTAGGCCTCAATTTCCCGACATGTAAATGTAGGGAGTTGGCCTATATAACCCCTAAGGTCATTTCTAGATCTAAGTCTATGTTTCTATTTTCTCCCCATTATACCCAAATGAGAGTCCAATTTCTCTATCTTTACCAAAGAAGGTAGTTGTAAGATGCTGCCCAATTTAAACCCTGGACAGAAACCAGTAATTTAAAATTCATGAATAGATAAGAAGGCTGTTCAGAGAACAGCCTCCACAAAACTAACCAAAATGGTGCATCTGTGATTTGAGAATTCAAACAGATGCACCTTACATTAAATGTTACTTCTGAGGAGTGGGGGTGGGGGAGTGGGGAGCAACAATAACACATTTTCCTTCTTTGCTGGGAATGAATTATTGTAGGACCATTTTTTTGTTGATAGTGACTGGACATATTTTCCTTTTTTTAAATGACAAGCCCTTGGAAAATAGAACTTGGTGAAGCGAAAGGGACCCCAAAAATCAAATGGAAGAAAATAGTAAGAATAAATGACCTTAATTTGGAAATGGCTATTTGATATTGCAACTTCTTTGTTTTTCTTCCTTTTTTAAATTTTCAGTCCCATTTTAGTAATTTTCATCTTTATATCTTCATTTTGACTCTCATATCCCCTTCAGCTTTTTGAAACCTTATTGTTTGCATCCAGTGACTTCCTTTTAGAGTTGTATACAGAAGAAGGTGAGAAAGAAATAGAATGCTTCTCAATAGAAATTTGGATTTAGTCATGTTATGGCATTCTACAAGATGAGGATAATGAACAATGGGGATATGAAAAAGTAGAATAAATGATTATTTTCCTTCTTAGATCTCAGGAAAAAATAACACTAAGATGTGTGTATTACCTTTGGGAATAGTTATTATGCTTCAATATGTAAATATTGCCCCACCAACCCATTCCCACAGAATGTAATTTTTTCAGCACAGGAAATGCTTCGTTTTTTTTTTGTCTTTGTATCCTAAATAACAAGTTTGTTGCCTGACACCTAGTAGATGCTAATCAATCCTTGTTTATTGATTGATTTAACTGAAGTAATAGGATCTGGGTTTGAAGTTTGTCTATATTCACTTGCTGTATGACTCTGAGCAAGGCCTTTAAATCCTTTGGGCTTCAGTTTCCTCAACTGTAAAATGAAAGGGTTAGCCTCTTTTTATATATGACATTCTTTAACTGCATTGGTAACCCAGAACATTACTGGGCCTTCTCAATGAAATCCACAAGAATTGGAAAATAAAATGGATGAAAAGCACTTTGCCCAGATTATGATATTTTGTTGCATGGGCATTCTACTGAATCATTCTGTCAGCATAAATATGTGGATAACTGTTGCAAATAGGACAATGACATGGGCCCACGAATGAATTAGAAGTAGGCAAGAAGAGGAAGGATGAAATTTGGGAAATTGTATACTAGGAAATATTTCTATAGTCTAAGCAAGAGGAGTTGATGGCCTAAATTAAGATGGTGGCTATGTGAATAAAAAGGAGTTAGATGAGAGAGCTATTGTGCAAGTAGAACCAAGATTTGACAGTTGTATATGTGATATAAGAAATAGTGAAGAATAAAAGATGACATCCAAGTTATCAATATGATTGCATGACTGGAACGATGGTAGTACTTTTCACTGTAATAGGGCAATTTTAATAGAGGCATTGTTTTGGGGGCTGGTATATTGTGATAAAGTGTGTAGTTATGATTGTAACATACCCATGTCTGTTCATCCTGTGCTACTTACTTTGTTCCACACAAAATGAAAAGGGTTAAGGGAAGGGGGGAATCTGGGCTGTAGTCCCAAAATGAGCTATAGGAAAGGGTTTGGTGATGGTGGGAGAGGGGGGTCCCCAATGACACTTGTGCAACAGTTGCTATGGATTTTGGGCAGCAGATGGGTTATAACTGACTTTGGGGCGGGGCTTAGTTCTAACTAAGTAGGGAAGAGATTGGGAGCTTAGACAGTAGAAGGAAGGGATAGAATTAGGGAATATTGGGACATAAACATAGTAGTGGTTGTGTAGAAGACAAATACCAAAATTGTCTCTTGCAGAGAGGGTGAGATGTGACCTATCTTATCACCTTCCATTTAGTTGATCAATCAAACACACCTTGGAGTCATACTGCATCGAGTCACTTTGGAGACTTAGCGGAAAAGTAGAACACAGGGCCTTAGGAAAGGAACCATCACAGTGGGATCCTGGTCATGAGGGTGGTTCAGAAAATGGGATCATACTGAAAACCTATGGTTGGCTTAAGATGAGAGTATAGGGGGGCAGCTAGATGGCGCAGTGGATAGAGCACCGGCCCTGGAGTCAGGAGTACCTGAGTTCAAATCCCGGCTCAGACACTTAACACTTACTAGCTGTGTGACCCTGGGCAAGGCACTTAACCCCAATTGCCTCACTAAAAATAAAACAAAACAAAACAAAAAACAAGATGAGAGTATAGGATCCTAATACACAGTAGGTCCTGGCAGAGGGACTATGTAATGCTGTAATGAAAGCCTCTGAGAAGGGAAGAAAGAGAAGTTTCCAAAGAGCAAAGAACTGACACATATGTCTCCATGGAACAAATATGTCACCTTGTCCCCTAAATTTCAGCACACTTGGGAAAAGTTCAGTAGCCTTTCCCTAGTTATGACTGGTGATAAAATCAAGCTACAATCAGAAATACTAAGTAAATGGGTATACCATCAACTTAATAATCTATGTATTCTGGCATTTAACACCATGCTCAGAATAGGATATGTATTTAATGAAGGCTTATTGTTAACAATATGTAAAATGTTACCCTTTTATTTTAATGCATTATCAATGAAGATTATTCTAAATAATTACAATTTATAGCAAAGAATTTCTTTGCAATGAATGATCACGTAGTCCTTTAGGATACTAATTGTGTATAGTGGTAGTAATTGTGTAAAACCTTGATTAATAAATATTTAACATTTATAACAAAATGATGTAATGACATTAAAATAAAAATTAATTTAAAACCCTTCCCATCTCCCCAATTTGTTAAGAAATATTTTGTTTTTTGGCTCACGAAATTCCATGCTACAATTTAGGGCAAGAGAAGATACTGTTGTAATATAAGGTATTGTCATCCAAAAATAGTAAATCATTTATAGAAGGATTTTATATGTTGATCAGTTACTTCCCTAAATCAAACTAGTATAGCATACAAAAGGATAGGAAGCTAAAATTTTAGTAATGGGTACTCTGCTTTTACATGAAAAAAGAAAAATTAAGTAAGGGACAGGATTAGATACAAGGATAAATTTTCTATCATCAATGAGTGGTTAAACATTGGAATGGATGGGGTGGAGGTGGTATCATTTCTGTAATGTCTTTTAAGTTAGGAAAGATTGATTTTCATCTGTCTGTGGTCCTTTTAGGAAATCTTCTCAAGGTTCCTTCTGGTCGTACGAGCTTATGTCACTGAAATGGACTTATGTTCTATGCATAAATGAGTACAAGCATTGCTGCAGTTCCCTGTTTGATACTCCATCATGTCAGCTATTATTTGTATATAGCAATGGTGAAATTATTAAAACTTTTAGATAGAACCATTGCTAGCCAGGGAATCAATTGCATTCAGAACATCGTCACACTACAATAATACCAATTTCTAATAAGTACACATGAGATATCTTTTTTTGTTGTTATTTTCATGCAATGAATGTTTGCCAACAGACTATAGTATTCTACCACCCTATTCCTTGGCATTGAATTTTCTCAAATTCAATGTGAGAAATGAAGTTGGATGCCTTCAACAGATTGAGATGTGTAACAAGTGGTTAGAATGTGGACTAGATGGGATAGTTTGCATGAATTGTACCCATTCCTTTTAGATCTGAGGCATGTGATAAAGGGCTGTCACTGTAAGTTATACTAAAGGAGTCTTAATTAAGCTCTCCTTTGACTTCAAGCATAGCAAGTATAACTTTTTTTTAATTGAAAAACAATGAGTTTGCTTTCCATAACAGGATTTTTTGTTTTCAGGCTCACACAGCTCTAACAGAAATCTATTAAAGATAAAAAGAAGTTTAAACAGCATATACAGTATTACTTCCTGCTTTTGTTTATACACGGTGAAGAGTATTCAGAGTGGACTACATCTTAGACTTGCACTAATCCTTAAATAATTACAATTCATCTACTCAATGCTGGAAAAAACCTCATGGAATGTGACTTTGTTCTGCTGGCTTGTCTAATCCGAGTCAATTACTTCAGTCTCCCCTCCCGAAGGTCTCACTCAGAAACTGAGCTCTGTGAGGAAGGTGGGATAGGGAAGGGAGGGGATGGAGGGATGTGAAGGGTTTGGTTCCAATAGAAAAGAACTGTGCATTTTTTTTATCATAGTTCTTTCCTAAATATCAGTCCATCAATAAACATGAGAAACAGCTTGTAATTCACAAAGCCTTCGGCAACTCTGTTGTGATAAGGGCAGATTGGTCTGGCTGGAGAAATGCTGGAGACGGGAATAGTTCACTGGCTTGGACCAATTTGAATGGATGGAATTCACTGAAGTCCCAGAAGCTGGAGAAAAAAAATAGTGGTGCTGTGCAGCTGGCAGAAGCTTGTCATCTGCATGCAGGGAACGACAGGAATATTACAGATTTCTTGCACAAAGTGAACTATTTCAATCACCTGCAAAGAGTTCCCTTGTCAAATAGAACCATCAGAGTAAGGCTCCAACAACTAAGGAGACCTCCTCCCTCTCCTCGCCAATAACAGCCACCTGCTCGGAATTAAAACTTTGATTTAAAAAGAGAATAAAATATCAGAGTTCAGTGATTGCTCAACAGAATTTCATAAAAGAAATGGCAATCCAAAGAAGCAGTACGAGGTAGAGCACACACATGTAAGGATGTATTTGAGCCTCTGTGATCTTCTCTGGATGAAAAAAAGATGAATGCCTTAATTGAGCACCCATCTTTTTGCCAGGACTCAGTGATATAATGAAATAAAAGGATATTGTCATTCTTCTCTTGTACCCAGCTCCTGACCCCTTATAACATTATTTTCAGAGAATGATACCTTTCATCACAAAATCATTTCCATCACTCCCCTAAGCAGCCTGAAGTTGTTCAATTGAGGAATGAATAATGAAGTGTTAAATGCACAAAAGGTGGATTTAGAGACAATGCTCTTTAAATGGAAAACCACCATCTTGTTTCCACACCATGCCAGGCCTAACAACACAAAGCCTTTAATCTTGTGAACCAGAGATATGGTTTTGCAGGTTGCTACTGTCATTGTCAGGATAATTGGCAAAATATCAAGTATTTCTAAAAGCAGCTTACTTTTCTCAAGTAAACATCAGCAAATTTCCTACCTGTATAACACTCCAGACTAATTCCAATTCAATAAAACTTAATTCCTTTTCTTTTTTCTTGCCATTCTGTCAGTCTCTAGAGGAGTGCCCCAGGGATCGGTGCTTGGCAGTGAACTATTTAGCATTTTGCATTAATGGCCTGGATGAAGGGCATAGATGTTATGCATATGAAATATACAGATGACTAGAAGGTGGGAGGGCTTGTAAGACTATCATAAAAAAAGAATTAAGATGGGCAGCTAGGTGGCACAGTGCATAGAGCACCGGCCTTGGAGTCAGGAGGACCTGAGTTCAACTCTGGCCTCAGACACTTGACACTTACTAACTGTGTGACCCTGGGCAAGTCACTTAACCCCAATTGCCTCACCAAAAAAAAAAAAAAAAAAAAAAGAACTAAGATGCCATAAGATATTTTTTTTTTTTTTTTGGTGAGGCAATTGGGGTTAAGTGACTTGCCCAGGGTCACACAGCTAGTAAGTGTCAAGTGTCTGAGGCCAGATTTGAACTCAGGTCCTCCTGACTCCAAGGCCAGTGCTCTATCCACTGCGCCACCTAGCTGCCCCAGATGCCATAAGATCTTAAAGAGTCAGAAGTGGGCTTCGTAAATCAATCAATAAACATTTATTAAACACCTACCATGTACCAGACACTGCTAAGCATTGGGGATACAAAAAAACACAGTCTGCCCTTAAGAAGTTTACGATCTAATAGAGGAGACAACATGTAAGAAAATATGTACAGTCAGCTACACATTAAATAGGAAATAATAAAAGAGTTAAGGTCCTGGATTAAGGGGGTTGGGGAAGTCTTCTTGTGGAAGGAGGGATTTTAGTAGGGATTTAAAAGAAGCAGGGAGGTCAGGAGTCAAAGTAGGGAAAGGAAAAAAAATCCAGGAGCTAAGGCATGGAGTCTCTTGTTTGTGGAACAGGCCAGTGTCACTGAATTGAAGGGGTCATGTCAGAAAGTGAGAAGTTAAGAAGAGTAGAAAGGTAGGAGGGGACTAGGTTGTGAAGGGCTTTGAATGCTGAACAGCATTTTGTATTTGATCCTGGAGGCAATTTGTAGCCATGGGAATTTATAGAGTAGGGGAGAGTGACATGATTGGATCTGTACTTTAGGAAAATCACTTTAATGACTGAAGGGAGGATGGTGGTCTGGGGAGAGACTTCAGGCAGGCAGAATGACTAGTAGGCTATTACAATAATCCACATATGAGGTGATGAGGGTGGGCACTAGAGTGGTGGCAATTTCAGATGAGAGAAGTGGGTGTATTTGAGAGATATTGTAAAGGGGAAATGAACAGGCCTGACAAACTGGACATAGGAGGGAGAAGTAGTGAGGAGTCAAGGATGAATCCCAAGTTGTGAGCCTGAGAGACTGGGAAGATGATATTGCCCTCCCTCCCTCCCTCCCTTCCTTCCTTCCTTCCTTCCTTCCTTCCTTCCTGGAACTGGCTTCCTGGTTTCTGTGAGTGGAGAAGTTGTATTAGCTGAGCAAACTAACACATGTGATGGATACTGCTTCCTGGTGATTCCTGATAAGGTGTAGAGAAATGTCTTGGAGAGATTGGGGAGCATGTGTTGACATTCTGAAACTCATTTCTATATGGTAATGACTTTGCTGGAAGGAGCTTTTTCAATTGGCTATGCAACCAGAATTGGGAGCATCTTCAAAAAGGTCTGAGTTGTTTCATATCTGTTTTACTCATTTGATGACTCCTTCACTCATTAATCGTGATGAAATATCATGCTCAAGCCTTGATATGTTCTCCTCATTAAGACTACATAGTCCGGAGAGATAAGTGTTGGGTCTCTTACCCTTGTATGTGTACTTTTCCCTTTTAGGTGGAGATAAGCACCTCAAGCCTTGATAGTTTGAAAGGTCAGGAAGGAACTATCATATACTGGCATTCCATAGTCATAGTCAGTATGCCATTGATGCCATGAATAACTGATGCCTTCAGAATTTCCTTCTGGACTCCAAGCCAGTGGTAGATGAGACAAAGACTATTCTGGCAGTCATATTACGTTTATTCTTGACCTTGATGGGACCTATATTATGTAGGAAATGAGAAAAATATTGAGCCTTCTCTCCACCAGAGGCCAAAATAGTGTAGGGAAAGAATGTGTCCTTAGTGCATTGGGAGAATGTTTACATGTCTGTTCATGCTATGTCTTTGATGTAAATATCTCTTTGTAAAAGTTAATTGATAGGAAGTGGTTAAATGGAAAAGGTACCTAACTACCAAGGGAATCCTACCAGTGGGATCAACATGCTGGCAACAAAGAAGAGAATCCCCATAAATCTTAGGTACTATAGATCTGAGGTACTTAGCAAGTTGAGGAGGAAATGTAACAAGCCTAACTCAGGGAGAGAGAACAAGAACATACTCAATACAATGGCCTGAACATGTTCACTGTGTATGTTATTTTCTTGTTATTTGCCTTCAATTTATTTTTTTAATAATTCTTCCCTTATTTTATTTTAATTTTTTTTTAAAGTCTTAATACTTGTGTTAACAACAATCTACTTCACAAGTACATATGTGGGAAGAATGGTTTGATGGCAATTTCTGTAATGAAGAGTTGGAGTTTTCCTTGGATTGTAATCTCAATATGAGTCAACAGTGTGAAATGATAGGCAAAAGAACTAAATTGATCTGAGGTTAGTTACATTGTCCAGGACCCAGGAATTAGTGGTCTTGCTGTAATCACACTTGTTCAGACTGTACATGAGTATTGTGTTAAGTTCTGGGCACCACATATTCAGAAGAATACTGTCAAACTGGAACATATTCAGAATGAAGAACAGGTTCTTCAAGACAGTGATTAGCCAGATATAGTGTTTAGCTAGACACTCAGCTCCTAAGTCTTTGAGTATTTCAAAGTTTCTCATGCAAAAAAGGGTTTACATGTATTCTGACTGGCCGCAAAGGGCAGAATTAGGAACAATGGGAGGGAAGAAATAGCAAAATAGTTTTATACTCCATTTAAGGAAAATTATTTTTTCTCTAGAATTGGAATAGGCAGCTATGGGGTTTCTCTTTATAGATCTTTGAATGAACACTCAAAATCCACCTATCGAAGTTACTAGAGACAAGATTCCTATTCAGTCATAGGTTGGACAGAAAGACTCTAAACTTCCAATTTGAATATTCTGTGATTTTCGTAAGGGCAGTAAACAGATATTTATTTAGTGGTAAAGAATACAGTTTTCTTTATATGGACATTCCATTCATTCATTTACTTAAATCTTTGTTCTCATTTGTGGGAGGCTGTCTCCAATTTGTGGGCTGCTTAGCTATGTTATTACACAAATCCTCCTTAGAGGCTTTGATCTATCTATCTATCTATCTCAATATATCAACGCTATCAATTGGTACTCAATAATTCATTTCCTCCTAATAGATATTTAAGAGGTACCTACTGCATATAGGGTAATGTGCAGGATTCTGTGCAAGATGAAATGGTAGACAATCTAGTAGGGGAAATAGCTGGTATACAGATATTGATAAATTAAAGGATTACATAGGATCATATGAATTTAAGATTAAAGAGACCATAGAAATCATCTAGTACAACCTCTTCATTTTACAGATGAAGAAACCGAGGACCAGAGAGACCAAGGAACCTGATCAAAGTTACACAGCTAGTTGGTAGGAGAGGAAGAATTTGAACCCAGGTATTTGAGCATAAAATCCAATGTATTCAATGAAATGGCCTTGGGCTCAAAGGACTTGTTTGATCCAAATGTTTATATTGTTATTATTCTTTGTTACTAACCCTAAAATCGGAATGGTTTCATTACACTTTCTTTTTAGTAGTGTTCTCATTAAGGCAGTTTTTATTTATCATTAAAAGGCCGGGTGAGAGAGGAGAGAAAGACCTTATGGTTTCCAGAGGTGTTGAAGTAGTTTAATCAGTTCATCTGTGAAAAATGGCAACTCTTATACATTTTATATTTCTATAGCCTCTTCACTCCAAGAGATTCTCAACCATGTTGAAAAACTTCCCTCCTGCTGTGACTACTGAAATGCAGTCACTTATGGAGAGGAAGACAGTAGCCAGGCAGAACACTGCCAATATGTTCACCTTGAATTCTCAGGTGAAAATCTACTGATAGAAAAAATTCCCTCCAAATTGAAAAAGCTCTGTATGGATCACATTTGAAAAGCCCCTCTCAAGAAATGGAAGTCACTGAAGGGCTAAATTGTCCTTCCAAGAAGTCAAACTTGAGCTGCAAAGGAATCAGAGTATTTCAAAAAACTGCTGTTTGGAACAATAAGGCATTTCTTGTGATCTGCGGACAGCTTCTCTTGAAAAATTGCTCTGGAGTGTGATGACCTTCCACATCTGCACGCTGCCCCCGATTTACCTGTTGGCTAGGGCAGAAAGCTGATCTGCTGTAAACTCCTCCAAATTATTCATCTGTAGTCAGTGACCTTATGTGGCACTGCAAGTCCAATCAAGTTCCCTGTTATTTTTGCAGTCATTGAAATTGCCAATTTCTTTATTGCCAAGGAAACAACCTCTGGGACAGAAGACTATTTTATTCTTAATTGGCATCTTTTGTAAAAAGGTTTGAAACATCTTCAATTGGCAGGTCAGCCCAATGGCAGCACCAGAGGATGGCTCCTGCTCACTAAACTTTGGAAAGTTCATCACAAACTTAGTGCAATGTAACTCTTTGCTGACATCCTCAATGAAAAGTAAAGACTCACTTCCCACTCTCCTTTAACGATACCTTTATATGAAGATAAAGAAAGTATCAGTTTAATAGGATGACAAAAAAAAAATTAGAGTTTGAAGAGAACTTCAAAGTCAATGAATACAACCCCCTTAAATTGCAGTTGAGGAAATTGAGGCCAAGAAAGATTAAGTGACTTGCCCAAGGTTAATTAGGTAGACTGAATCATGATTTATACCAAAATCCTCTGACTCCAAATCCAGAAGTTTCTACTATACCTGGTGTACTCAGAATGTATGCTTCACCACCGTCATTTTTAATATTAAATAATTAAATTATTAATTAAATAATGGATATTGTTGATGGATCAATTTTAGGTTCTATTCGTGCTATGGACAAGCCATTTATTTTGCCTTCTTTCTTCTGAAGTTATTTGTAAGATAAAATGTCATGGTGGGATTGAGAGATCCTCGTAAAGTCAAGAATACCTCAGTTCAAGTTCCTAGCAGAGTGATACCCAGCAGGTCACCTAATGTCTCAGTGTCCCTGTATCCTCTTGAAGATTATATGCCACAGAGAAGGTGCTGAATTATATTATTAGAAGAAGTTCCTCAGCTAATGAGTCCTCCATACACAGATTAAATCAAAGGTCCAATTAAGAAAGCAACTGTATGATAAAGATAAAAGTATTTGGGGAGTGTAAGAAACATTAAAGTAAAAGTTCCTCTCATTCTTTGTCCTTTAGTCTCCCTTTTAAACTAACGCTCTTTAAACCTTATTTTAAATGTTTACTAAAGCTAGCATCAGACCATGCTTCCTCCCTAGTGTTAAATCAACACTTCCCACTCCATCTAGATTTTTGACTGCTGAGTTTAACACTGGGAGGAGGTGAGGATTACTGTGTGTGCCAATTGGCACTGTGACGGAGGAAATCTGCCATCAGAACCATTGTACATTTAAAGTCTGTGTCTCTGGGTCTCATCACTGACTCCCTCTCTTCTTTTCTGTGTACTTTTATACCTTTTAAAACTTCAAATGCCACTCCAAAAAGCTAAAAAAACATACTTTCCTGGTCTAGCACACTTCACAAGACATTGCATTTTGCATGATTTGCAATAGAAAAATATCATAAATCTGCATTGTTTGTAGGACTTATCTTGTTCTGGACAAAGATGGACATTTGAAAAAATTCAAAGGAAAATCTTGAATACTATGAAATTGAAGGGAAAGAGGTTCCTAGAGTTAACATAAATAATGGATCAATGTGATCAACTAATTTACTGAAAATTGTGGCAAGAATATTTCTAGATATGAGTAAAAGAAAAAGGTAACAGACTACAGTAAATTTGCTTTATAAGGAACATTTGTGAAACTGCATATTATAGCACAGAAATATAGACAGGGTCATATCAACACTGGGGCCTTTGGGGGCACATCCATTTGGTATATGTCTCCATTGGGCTCCCAATAGAAGTTCAATGGCATCAAATTTCATGCTGGTTATTTATAGTTGTAAGTCTCTACACCTCCTCCCTCTACCTCTACCTAGCTGTTCCAGGGGCACCAACATAAAGAACTCCTTCAGAGAGCTAAGGAATTATAGAATTTTGAAGTAAATAATAGGACCTTAGAATTCATCTAGCTCCAACTTCTAACTTTACAGATGAGAAAAATAAAGGCCAAGATAAGTTAACTTGTCTGAGGTCACACATCTAGTGAGTGAAAGAGTTGAGGTAAGAAATAGGGGGTCTCTTGAATGCCAGTCTAATACATTATACATATAATGCATAAAGAATAATAATAGCCTATATTTATATAGTCCATTACTTCCTTTGATTCTTACAATGATCCTATAAGGAAGGAACTGTTAACATCTTCATTTTATTGAGAGGAAACTAAGGCTCAGAAATGCTAAATGACTTGTCCAGGGTCACACAGCTAGTAGTTTTCTCAAGAGAGATTCCAATGTGAACCTTGTAGACCCTACGCACAGCACTGTATATACTATGCAACATGGTCTTTCCAGAGGCTGGTCAAGAGATGTTTTTTTTACATGTGAAGACATCAGTGCTCAATGAGCTATCCTCCATAACCAGGAAAAAATGGTAAATTAAGGGGCAGACACAATTAAGCTACATGAGCACGAAAGTATAAGATGGTACCCAAAAGGTGAATCAAATCCAATTCACTCTAAGAACTGGTACTTTCAGGATTCCTGCCACACTCTGAGCCAAGGGAAGTCACTATGGTTGATCAAGCAATTGAATCTCTTGTTCATAACTAATTCTGTTGCAGTAGTCAGAGCCAAAGTCATTTTCTCTGGTGACAAATATCAAATATAAATAGCACTATAACTTGGCTGGACTAGCTGATCTCTAAAGCCCCTTTCAACTCTAAAATTATTGAATTATATGAATTTTTCCTATGTGATGAATAGAAATGACTTTTGGCTCTCTATATATCTCTCAATGTATCTATCTATATATGTTTCCTTATTCATTCATTCACTGATTTATTTGTATTAATATATAAGATATTTTGAATTGGGAGGCTATGATCAATGAAACGAAAAGACTTTGTTAAGCAGCTACTTTGTGCTAGGCACTGGTGAGACAAATACAATAAATAAAACAATACCCACCTACTTGTGAGGAGCTTACATTCTAGCTGTTTTAAAGTATTTGAAAGGCTATTACATAGCAAAAGGATTAGACTTGTGTTTTTTTGTTTTTTGTTTTTTTACTCCAGTGGGACCAAAAGAAACACATTTATGCCTGATGGAAAGAAAAACTCCCTAACAATTATATCTTCCCCAAAGAATATATTGGACTACATGGGAAGCAGAAGTTCCCTTCTTTGGAGATCTTCACACACACAAAATCGATCATTACTTTTCCAACGCATTCTTTTTTAGTTATAATTTGGAATTGATGGCTAGTGAGATACCTTTCAACTCTGAAATTCTTTGATTGAATGAACTTACTACAAGTCTATTTGAGACTCTCTGTGTTAATTCTTTAAGAAATCTGTTTTCCAAAAACATAATTTGCCTTTTTTGTGTACAAAGGGAACTCTATAAAGAAAGAAAATATAACATCCCCAAAACAGTTAATAAATCATAATTTCTTCATTGCAGAGAGGTAGGAACTGGGGTTATAGAATGTTGTATGTATATACACACATAAATATATACACATATGTGGGTATAGATGTATATGTAAAATATACACAATATGTAAAACATATAGATATATTCTGTCAGAAGCTATCAGTGTCAATTTTACTGTTTTTAACAAAGTGAAAAGTGAATTTATATTTATGTGACTATAGTACAAATCACAAGAGACATCCCTAAAACTTTAAATATATATATATATATATATATATATATACATATATACACGCACACATATATATACACATATATATGTATGTGTGTATATATGTATGTATGTATGAAAAAGGTTGAATAAAAATGTCAGAAAGAAAGAGTCCCAAATTGGAATTAGATTTAGAATCCTTAGATTTTTTTTTTAAAAGAAGGAAATATGGTTCAGGTTTATGAGGACAGTTGATCATGATTATGTTTATGACTATGACCATTATTTCATATGTAAAAACATCTCCTTTTCATGACAAATGCATAGACACCCTGACTATACAAAGACAGTGAGCTTTTCTTTTTTGTTGTTGAAAGATAGTGTAAATGAGCAAAACACAAGGAAGTGGTCTGCCAAGTTGGGTACCTGCATATCTATTTTTCTGTACTATTGGTAAATTGGAAGATAGAAGGATACACTTGGAACTAGAATATCAGGGATGGAATAATAAACAAGGATGCAATATCTTTTGTGATAAGTACACAGAGTAGATAAATCAGAAAGAGCTGACAACGTATCCCATGTATTAAATTACACTCAACAGAAGTGCTGAGGTCTAGTTTAATTTTTCATTATGAAAATGCATTTCTGATTTAAGGAACAAAATAAAAAATGTGTTAATTCATACATATATTGAGATAGAAGATTTAGCAATCAACATCTCATCTACTCACAACTAAGTCAAAGATGCAGTCCAGACACCAGAATAAATAATTGCTAATATATTACCCATGCAACAGTAGTAGTCTCAGTCCTAGAGATTCTTGTCCTCTAAAGAGAAGGACCTCTTTCCTGGGACTTTACACCTCCATGCCAAAGCTCTGAAGTAATGTCATATAAAGAAAGACAGGAATTCCATTGCGAAGATGGTGAAGTGAAAAAGGAACCCTTTGAAGCCCTCCCAATTTTCCCCTCCAAACAACTAAATAACCACCTCTGAATTGTTCCATGAGCAGAGAAGGAGTTTACCAACCTGGCAAGAGAGGTATTTCTTAACTCTATGGGAGCTGAGTGGTATCCAATGAGTTTAGTGGCTACAGCAGCAGTAGACTCTCGAGCAGAAGTAGCAGCAGCCATGGCATTAGTATTAATGGCTTGAGGTAGCAGCATTGAGTGCAGCAGGGGCTGCAGTAATAGTGGGCTTTGTATCAGGGCACCTTCAGTGGCACTATAGGCCTGGGACAATACACTCATGAGGCCCTGCAAACCAGCAGCCCCCAGGCAATTGAACAGTCTGGGCCAGCATAGCAAGGCCCCATTCCAGTGACACCACCCTCACTATGTGCTACCAGAGGGCCCTTAACATCATTGCTGACCAGTAATGAAGCCCTGCCCTAAATGGCTACAGTGAGATCTTGCCCCTGGGGCTTAACAAAAGAGACTGTTTCCATAACAACCCAGTAGCAGGGGGTGCCAGCCCTCAAACAAGTAACAAAAAAGGGGGGGACATGAAAAAGAACAAAGAAACAAGAAAAGGTTTGACTATAGAATATTAGAGGACACTAGTACCACAATGCCTAGAAGAAAAGCTTCAAAGAAAAATGTAATTTGGTCTCAGGCCCAAAACGAATTCCTGGAAGAGCTTTAAAATTATTTTAGGGGACAGCTACATGACACAGTAGATGAAGCATGAGCCCTGGATTCAGAAGGACCTGAATTCAAATCCAGCCTCAGACACTTGACATGTACTAGCGGTGTGACCCTGGGCAGTCACTTAACCATCATTGCCCTGGGGGGGGCGGGGGGGGGGGAAGGTTTTATAAGTATATTAGAGGGGCAGCTAGGTGGCGCAGTGGATAAAGCACTGGCCCTGGATTCAAGAGGACCTGAGTTCAAATCCGGTCTTAGACACTTGATATGTACTAGCTGTGTGGCCCTAGGCAAGTAACTTAACCCTAATTGCCTCACCAAAATAATAATAAATAAATAAAAAAGTATATTAGATAAGTAAGAGTAAAGAAATGAGAGTAATGCACAAGAATTATGAAAAAGAGTCAATAGCAGAGGAAAAGATATACAAAAAATTTACTAAGGAAACTATCTAAAAAACAGAATTAGCAAAATGGAAAAGGAAGTACAAAGGGTAACTGAGGAAAATAATTCCTTAAAAATTAGAATAGAAAAAGTGGAAACTAATGACTCTGAAACATCAAGAAAGAATAAAACTAAATCAAAAGAAAAAAATAAATAAAAGAAGAAGAAAATGTGACATTTCCCATTTGAAAAACAACTGACCTAGAAAATAGATCCAGGAGATATAATAAAAGAATTATTGGACTACCTGAAAACCACAATAAAAAAAAAATAAAGCTTAGATAAGATCTTTCAATAAATCATCATAGAAAACTGCCCTGACATATTTGAACCAGAGGGCAAAATAGAAATAGAAAAAATCCACCTTTTACTACATGAAAGAAATTCCTAAATGAAGATTCCCAGGAACATCTTAGCCAGATTCCAGAGCTCATAGATCAAGCAGTCAAAAAGAAACATTCAGCTATAGTGGAACTATAATCAGGATCAAAGGATTTGTCAGCTTCTACAATAATGAACTCAAGGGCTTAGAATATGATATATAAGAAGGCAAAGAAGTTAAGTTAACAACCAAGAATCACCTACCCAGCAAAATTAAATATAATCTTCCAGGGGGGGAAAATGGTTATTTAACAAGAGATGAGTTTCAAGCTTTTCTTATTAAAATGTCAGAGCTAAAATATGGCCTCAGACATTTGACACTTACTAGCTGTGTGACCCTGGACAAGTCACTTAACCCCAATTGCCTCACGAAAAAAAAAAAAAAAAACAAAAACCCAAAACCAAACAAAACAAAATACAAAGAAAAAAGACTTCCAAATACAAGATGCAAGGGAAGATAACGAGGTAAAAAAGAAACAAAAAGGAAAAAAAAGAAATTTAATAAGGTTAAACTGTTTAAATTTCTATATGGAAAGATGATTATCTGTAACTCTTAACAACTTTATTACTTATAAAAGCAATTGGAGGGAGTTTAGGTAGACAGAGGGTGTGGATATAAGGCGACACTGATGGGATGATACCCCAAGGGACAAAATGAAGGGGTGAGAAAAAAATTGCACTGGAAAAAGCAGGGTGGAGATTGAATGGAGTAAATTATGCAAATAGAAGAGGCAACAAAAAACCTATTTTAATGGAGCGGGAGATGGCAGGGTGGTGGCAGGCAAAACTTAAACCTTACTCTCATCAAAATTAACTCAAAGAGGGAATAACATACTCACTCAGTAGGATATAGAAATCTGTCTTATCCTATAAGGAAGAAAAAACGGATGGGGATAATAGAAGGGTGAGGGAAGACTAATAAAAGGTATGACATATTGAGGAAAGCAGTGATCAGAAGTAAAATGCTTGTGAGGAAGGAAAGGCAGGGAATGAGAGAGGGGGATTAAAAAAATGAACTAGCATG
This sequence comes from Dromiciops gliroides, assembly GCF_019393635.1. Taxonomy (NCBI): domain Eukaryota; kingdom Metazoa; phylum Chordata; class Mammalia; order Microbiotheria; family Microbiotheriidae; genus Dromiciops; species Dromiciops gliroides. The sequence goes on along the minus strand of NC_057862.1, from coordinate 337,661,487 downwards.
GAAGGAAATGCAGAATTAGTTATAACTATAAACATGAATGGGATAAACTCACCCATTAAAAGGAAAGTGGATAGCAGAATGGATTAAAAACCCAAATCCTACAACATGTTGTTTATACAAAACACATTTGAAGCAGAGAGATATACACAAGGTAAAGGTGAGGGGTTGGAACATAATCTATTTGTTTCAGCTGAAACAAAGAAAGCAGGGGTAGCAATCATGAATTCAGACAAAGCAAAATCAAAAATTAATCTAATTAAAAGAGATAATGAAGGAAACTATATCATTCTGAGAGGTACCATAGACAATGAAGTCATATCAATACTTAACATATGTGCACCAAATGGTATAGCATCTAAATTTCTGAAGGAAAAGTTGAATTAGTTATAGGAGGAAATAGATAATAAAACTATACTAGTAGGAGACCTTAATGTTCCCTCTCAGAACTCAATAAATCTAATCAAAAAATAAATAAAGAAGTTAACAAAGTAAATAAAATTCTGGGAAAGTTAGATATGGTTGATCTCTGGAGAAAACTAAATGGAAATACAAAGGAATATACCTTTTTCTTAGTAATATATGGCACTAACAAAAACAAAAATTGACAATGTACTAGGATATAACCTCACAACCAAATGCATAAAAGCAGAAATAGTAAAAACATTATTTTCAGATAATAATGCAATAAAAATTACATTCAATAATGGACCATGGTAAGAGGTTATAATTAATTTGAAATTAAATAATCTAATCTTAAAAATAAATGGGTCAAAGAACAAATCATAGAAAGAATTCATGATTTCATTAAAGGAAATATCAATAATGAGACAACATCGCAAAATTTATGGGATGCAGCCAAAGTGGTACTTAGGAGAAAATTTATATCTCTAACGGCATACATCAATAAAATAGAGAAAAAGCACATCAATGAATTTGGTGTGCAATTAAAAAAAAAACAACCTAGAAAATGAATGAATTAAAAATCCCCAATTAAACACTAAATTGGAAATCCTGAAAATTAAAGGAGAGTGTAATAACATTGAAAGTAAGCAAATAATTGAAATAATAAATAAAACTAGAAGATGGTTTTATGAAAAAACTAATAAAGTAGATAAACCATTGGTTCATTTGATTTAAAAAAGGAAGGAAGAAAAACAAATTATTAGTATCATAAATGAAAGAGGTGAATTTACCACCAAAGAAATGGGCATTAAGACAATTGTTAGAAGCTATTTTTCCCAGTTATTTGCCAATAAATTTGAAAATATAAAGGAAATAAAAGAATACTTACAAAAATATATATTACTCTGATTAACAGAAGAAATAAAATACTTAAATAACCCAATCTGAGAAAAAGAAATTGAAGAAGCCATCAATTAACTCCCTAAGAAAAAAATCCCAGGGCCCAGTGGATTTACAAGTGAATTCTACCATACATTTAAAGAATAATTCAAGTAATATATAAACTATTTGGAAAAATAGATGAAAATGAGTCCTACCAAATTCATGAGACAAACATGGCACTGATATCCAAACCAGGAAGACAAAACAGAGAAAGAAAATTATAGACCAATATTCATAATGAATATTGATGCAAAAATTTTAAATAAATTACAAGCAAAAAGATTACAGGACCATATCACAAGGATCATACACTATGACCAAGTGAGATTTATACCAGGAATGCAGAGCTTGTTCAATATTAGGAAAAATATCAGTGTAACTGACCATATCAATAACAAAGCCAACAGAAATCATATGATTATTTAATAGATGTAGAAAAGGCCTTTGATAAAATACAGCACCCATTCTTATTAAAAACACTAGAGAGGGGCATCTAGGTGGCACAGTGGATAAAGCACCAGCCCTGGATTCAGGAGGGCCTGAGTTCAAACCCAGCCTCAGACACTTGACACTTGCTGTGTGATCCTAAACAAGTCACTTAACCCTCATCGGACCACAAAAACAAAGACAAACAAAAACAAAAACACTAGAGACCATAAGAATAAATGGAGCTTACCTTAGCACGATAAGTAATATATATCTAAAACCATAAGTAAGTATTATCTGTAATGGGGAAAATCTAGAAGCCTTCTCAGTACAATAAAGGGTGCTATACCAATAAAACTATCAAAAATATTTAATAGATCTAGAAAAAATAATAACAAAATTTATCTGGAAGAAGGAAAGCTCAAAGACAGCAAGGGAATCAATGAAAAAATGCAAAAGAAGCAGTACCAGATCTCAAACTGTATTATATATATATATAAAGTGGTAATTATCAAAAACAATTTGCTACTGGCTAAGAAATAGAGAGGTGGAATAGAATGGGTAGGAATTACTTTATGGTAAATGATTGGAGTAATCTAGTATATGATAAACCCAAAGATCCAAGATTTTGAAACAAAAACTCTTTATTTGACAAAAACTGCTGGGAAAACTAGAAAACAGTATGGCAGAAACTAAGTATAGACCAACATCTTACACCATATACTAAAATAAGGTCAAGGGGGCAGCTATGTGGCGCAGTGGATAAAGCACCGGTCCTGGATTCAGGAGTACCTGAGTTCAAATCTGGCCTCAGACACTTGACACTAGCTGTGTTACTGTGGGCAAGTCACTTAACCCTCATTGCCCTGCAAAAAACAAAAACAAAAACAAAACAAAACAAAACAAAAAAAGTTAAATAAGGTCAAGATGGGTATATGATTTATACATAAAGGGTAAAACCATAAGCAAATTAAGAGATCATTGAATCATTTATGTGTCAGATTTATGGACAGAGGAAGAATTTAGGACCAAAGAAGATTAAAAAGAGTAATATAAAATGTAAAATATATAATTTTGATTATATAAAATTACAGTTTTTGCACAAACAAAACTAATTTAACCAAAATTATAAGGGAAGCAGAAAACTGGGAAAGAATTTTTGAAACAAGTATTTTTGTTAAATGCCTCATTTCTCAAATATATAGAGAACTGAGTCAATTTTATAAAAAATACAAGTCATTCTCCAACTGAGAAATGGTCAAAGGATATGAACAGGCAGTTTCAGACAAAGAAATCAAAGCTATCAGTAATCATATGAAAAAATGCTCTAGATCACTATTGATCAGAGGAATGCAAATTCAAACAACTTTGAGTTATAACTTCACACCTATGAGAGTGGCAAATATAACAAAAAAGGAAAATATTGGATGTTGGAAGGGATGTGGGAAAACTGGGATGCTAATCCACTGTTGGTGGAGTTGTGAAAAGATCCAACCATTTGGGAGAGCAATTTGGAACTATGGCCAAAGGACTATAGAACTGTTCATACACTTTGATCCAGAAATACCACTGCTAGGTTTATATCCCAAAGACATTCCCCCCAAAAGAAAAAAAGACCTATTTTTACAAAAAATATTTATAGAAGCTCTTTTTTGTGGTGGCTAAAAATTGGAAATCAAGGGAATGTCCATTAATTGGGGAATGACTGAAGAAGCTGTGGTATATGATGGTGATGGAATATTATTGTTCTATAAGAAATGACAGAATGATTTCAGAAAGGCCTGGAAAGACTTCTATAAACTGATACATAGTGAAGTGAGCAGAAACAGGAGAACATTGTACACAGTGACAGCAAAACTGTTTGATGAAGAACTGTGAATTACAACTATTCTCAGCAACATAATGATCCAAGACAATCTCAAAGGACTGATGATGAAGCATACTATTCACCTCCAAAGAAAGAACTCATATTGATTGAACAAAGACTGAAGCATGGTATTTTTCACTTTCTTTGTTTTTTTTTCTTTTATTCAAGTTTTCTTATACAAAATGACTAATATGGTAATGTTTTGCCTAATTGCACATATATAACCTATATCTGATTGCTTACTGCCTCAGGGAAATGTTAGGGGAGGGAGGGAAGGGGGATAAAATTTGAAACTCAAAATTTTATTTTATTTTATTTTATTTTAAAGATTCCCCAAATTTTATTGTTTTTGATACATTCTCCAGGTCCCTCCGTCCCTCTCCTCCCCCCCCCCGCCTTGCCATACAGAATAAGGCTGATTGAGTCTCCACCACACAGAGTTCCAGTTCTGTTTGGTTTGGGCCCCCTCACCCAGTGAACATGTATGTGTGGGGGGCAGGAGGGAGGGATGAGGGAGGAATGGGCAGAGGGAGGGGGCTAGTAGGAACTTGGAGAGAGAGAGACTTGAGGCCCCCATAAGGGCGATGCCATCTCGCTCCCGACCCCAAGTAGTTTTTGGTTAAATAAAAAGTTATACCCTCCCTTTCCCATCCTACTCCAGACCTAGTGGGCAAGGTCAGCTGCAGGCAGTGACCCCAACCTCCCCAACACAAAGGAAGGGCAGAGAAGAGAGGACATAAAGTCTGGGGTGAGGTGGGGGAAGGATGGGGACAGGGACTGAGAGACTGTGCTAGGACTCAGAAATGTGAAGGGGGGTAAGGGAAAACAGAGATCAAGGCTTCATTTCCTAAGCTGTAGTTACTTTTTAAAATTCCTGTGCACTTCTGAATCAGGGCAGGGGGAAACCTCAGTTCAAATAAAAATTACCCCAGAGAGGTCAAACCCCTCCCCTGCAATATAAACCCTATCCCTCCCCAGGGCCTAAATACAGAGATGGAGGCCCTGAGATACCCTCCACTCCCACCTGCTTCTGTTGACCAAGGAGAGGGCAGAATTAAGGCAGCAGAGAAGTAAAGGATGGGGTTTGGGGGGCAGGGGTGGGGGGGATCCCTGAAGTGCAGCCCCCTCAGGAATCTTGGTGCTACAGGGAGAGCTGGGCAGTGGCATACTGGAGGTCAGAGCTAACCCACCTTGGAAACTCAAAATTTTAAATAAAAATGTTTATTATTTAAGAAAAAAAAACATAAATCTTAAAGGAGACTGAGAGTATAAGCAATGTTTTACTTACCTCTGGAAAGAAGAGAGGAAGATGCATTTTCACATTTTTTTTTCCTTAGGCCAAAGTTGACCATTTCATTAAACAGTGCTCTTTGGTTCTTTGATTAAACTTTAAACCCACTTAAAAAAAGAAAGATGCCAAATGTGGGGTTCCCTTCAAGAAATTCACTAAGTGTAAAACATTATCAAGATTGCACCTTACTTCTTCCATAAAAAATAAATACAGGGGCAGCTAAATGGCACAGTGGATAGAGCACCAGCCCTGGAGTCAAGAGGACCTGATTTCAAATCCTACCTCAGACACTTAACACTTACTAGCTATGTGACCCTGGGCAAGTCACTTAACCCCAATTGCCTCACTAAAAATAAATAAATACATACATACATACATAAAATACAAAAGACATATAAAAATATTAACAATGATTTAAGATGTAGTATAGTTAACTCATAATTCCTATTATACTTAACTGGGTGGTTTATAATTAAAACATACAATGTTCTTTGGGAAATTTACACAGCTATTTCATCTTCACAAATCTTTATTGTCTAGACAATTTGTTCATATACCAAGTGATTTGGGTTCACCTTGCTATCATTGGTCATCTTATTCAACATACAGTTGTAGAAAATTACCCCAGCTGTATGTCTTTTCAGACTGAGGACCCAGGAGCTCCTGACAACTCACACTTAAGAGGTAGCCCACGAGAATGAATATGTTTATCCCTGGCTTCCTGATTGATCAACTCCACTGAGGGAAAGAAATACAAAACAGAGGAGACAGGCAAAGACCTGAAGATAGCCAGTCAAGAAGCATTTATTTAGTGCTTACTTTGTAAGCACTGAATATACAAAGGAAGGTTAAAAAAACAGGCACCTTATACCTTTACAGTCCTTTTCTCCTAAGGAGCTTGGGTTTTAATCAGGGAAACAATGTGAAAGCATTTATACAGATAAAAAATATATTCATAATGAATGGAAGGTAATCTCAGAAATGAAAGCACTAGTAGTAAGAGCACTGGGAAAAACCTCTTGCATAAGGTGAACTTTGAAGTGGATCTTGAAGGAATCCAAGGAAACCATAGGGCAGAAACAAGGAGGGTGAATATTCCAGGCATGGGGGACAATTAATAAAATGGCATGGAGTCTGGAAATTGAGTATTATGTATGAGGGACAGCAAGAAGGCCATATGCCTATATAACAGAGTACATGGAAGAAAGCCAAAAAGTTTCTATACACATTCCAAAAGAAAAAAAAATGTGTGTGTGTGTGTGTGTGTGTGTGTGTGTGTGTATGTGTATGAAAAAGGGATAAGGTTGTGAATTGCTTTAAAAAACCAAATAGACATTTTAAAAAATTTGATCCTAGATGTAATATTGAGCCACGGAAGTTTGCCAAGTAGGGAAGTAATATAGTCAGACTTGTACATTAGGAAGATAAGTTTGGCAGGTCAGGATGGCAATAGATTATCTATAAATGGGGTAAATATGAGTGAGACATTTAGGATGACACCGAGGTTGCAAGACTGGAAGAATGGTAGTATCTTCAACTGTAATGGTGAAGTTAAGAAGAGGGAAGGTTTTGGGGGAAAAGGTAATGAGTTCTGATTTGGAAATGTTGAGTTAAAATGTCTATGGAATATCTTGTTTGAGTTATGCAATAGGCAGTTGGGAAATCAAAACTGTATTTCAGGAAACAGATTAGGACTTAACAAAAAAGATTTGAGAATTATCTGCATAGAAATAATTCAATTCTTAGAAACTGATAAAAATCACCAAATGAGATAAGTATGAAGATACAAGAGAAGAGGACCAAGAGAAGTCCTGGGGTACAATTTCAATTAGTGAGCATAACCTGGGGGAAGATGCAGCAAAGGAGACTGAGAATGAGTGTTCCCAGAGGAAACTGGAGAAAATAATGTCATAAAAACCTAGAAAGGAAACAGTTGTTCATCTTTCATTCTTGAAAAGTTCCAATGACATTATGAGGCAATGCCTTGAATTGCCGCCTGTGAATTGGATTTAAGTGAAACAGAGTTGTGCACAGTTGTCAGCTTCACTCTTTTCTCCAGAGGAGACAATATTCAAATAAAGAAGATGATTAACAGTTACTGTTTTTGTTGTTCGTCCTTCAGAGAGGTCAAAAAAGGGGTGGGTAGAAAAAAAGCCATTACATGTTTCAGTTAGATGATTATTAACTTTGGAGAGACTAGTTATAGTTGAATGATAAAGTCAGACAGCTTAAAGGCTTAGTCTCACCCAAGTAACTGACATGGCTGCTGCCATTTGTGAGCAGCCATAATAACAGGTCGGTATGGGGGTGTTGGGGAAGGAGCTAATTACCCTCATTAGACATCTTTATCATATTCTAATCTGTTTGTTCATTTAGTTGTTTTTCATATCTAAACTGTCCCAAACTATACTGGTTCTTTTTTTTTTTTAAGTGTCTTTTATTTTTGTCTTTTTTATATAGTCATTAAGTCAATCAACAAGCATTTATTAATTGCTTAGTGTGCAATCATAAAGACAAAACAAATTTCATTTCCTCTTCAGTTTCACTTTAGATATCAAGAAATACTATTTCTCCAACCTAAAATGCTTTCCAGACTTTTCAATTTAGCAAAGTGAGAACAAAGGAGAGAGACTTCCTTTGAATTAGAATAAGAGTAATAACCAAATTTAACTCCTATCTAGATGAGATTATTCCCTTCCCATCTACTTGGAATGATTTTCACCGTGACCCACCTGGGGACAATGTCTTCTCTTCAAATTCAAAGTTAGGACATTGATCACAGACAAGAAATCATAAGGGGAAGTGGACTAGGAAGGAAATGAATGATGGCTTCTTTTTCTGATTCACAATTTTCATAAATGTTACATCATTTTTTTTGGCAGAGCCATGTAGGACATGAGAGACTATGTCAGTTTGCATCTTTCTTACTGTGTCTCTGTCCTTCTGTTTCTCTGTGTGTCTCTGTCTCTATCTCTTTCTCTCTCACTCCCCCCGCCCCTGACCCAAAATTAGAAATGGTTGGGATATAGATAAATGTTATATTCAACAAAACTATTTCTGGCAGTATTGAGCCTAAAGGTCAGAGTACATTTTTAAGCATTAATTGCTTTTTTCTTCAACAATACTGTATACCAGGCACTCTTCTATGCTCTGGGGATATGAAAACAGGTAAAAGCAATGCCCCTTCTCTCAAAAAGTACATATCCTAATGGATTCCCTTTGCTTCATCAATTAAGCATATGTGTGTATATATATGTGTGTATATACATATGTGTATATATATATACATACATACATGTATTCACACATAATTATATCCAAATATATGTATGGATGCATATATGTGTTTATGTACATATTTGTTCATTGCCATTATGCTTTGCTATCATCTCATTTCATTATGATTAAAAGTTAATGTGGGAAGACTATGTGAGCACTTCTTTTGTATTCACCTCAGCATTTTGTCCACTCCTAGGTTTGTAGTTAATATTCAGCAAAAATTGATCATTGAATGATTGGAAAAGTACACTATATTTTCAAGTCTTACCTTTGAAACATTATATTTTGAGATAAAAATTGTCAGAAATCAATTTCTGCTTTGGAGTTTTAGGGCAAAGAATTGCCAAAATCTTATTTAAATCCGCAATGCCAGCCCTATAATCATATCACTTGGTTTTTACTAAGGGTCATATTGGCTTTACTGGAATTTTTGTTTTATCAAATATTATTTGGGATAAACTATCTTGAGGTTGATTTGAGCATTTTTTTAAAATTTTTTTTGGGGGGGATGAGGCAATTGGGGTTAAGTGACTTGCCCAGGGTCACACAGCTAGTAAATGTTAAGTGTCTGAGCCCGGATTTGAACTCAGGTACTCCTGAATCCAGGGCCTGTGCTTTATCTACTGCACCATCTAGCTGCCCCCGAGCATTTTTATTTTAATGAGACCTTTTTTATCTTGTGAATTTTGTATTAACTGGATTTGCTCTTTATTATATCTTCTTCACCCTTCCCACCCTGATAGTAATAAATAATGGAAGGAAATTGTCAGTTTTCAAATCAAGAAAGATTCTGATTCAAGCAATCTCTATCACAGTGTAGTAAATGAGAACCTTGCAAACAGAAGCTACTCTGGGCCTTTCACCAATGAGACGTGTAGTTTTCTACAACAATTATGGACGAGACTAACAGAAGTACACTTATTTAGGTAGATAGAGTGTGTTTGGTTTGCTGAAATGAATCTTTGCAGGAGCGGAAAAAACACCCTTGAGAATGCTGTTAAGACAATATAACAAGTTAGATTAATATAGATTTGACCAGCAAATGATTCCTCACTTACTGGCCTTTGGATTTCAATAATATTTAGCCAGAGGCTGTTTTTCAAGTACTGTCACTTGGGCTTTTGTAATGAAAGGCAGGAGAAAAAGCTGTAATGAGCTCTACATTAGTTCATAACACTCACACTCTAAACCATGAAAACAAAGGCAGGTACCTGTAGGTTTCTGACTTAGTGTCCAATAGGGAATTCTTGGTGGGAAAGTAGAGAAGGGCAACTGGAGGGAGGGGAGTACTGTAATCTTGTTTTATTTGACTTGTTATTAAAGTCAGTTTTTGTACTCTGGAGACCTATAGTCCAATGTTAGACCTGAATATGTTCCAACAATCGGGGCAACTTTATAGATAAAGGGCTATCTATGTGAAGTGATTTGAGGGACTCTAGAAAGATTGTCCTGTCCCCAGATATCTTGCTCCAAGGTGCCTGAAATGCATAAATATAAATATATTTTCCTTTGTGTTTTAATGATGTTCAAGCAATCAAGTCCCTTTACAAGTGAAAATCACCCCCAGGAAGGGTTAAAAGCTGTTCACACTTTAATGGGTTTTTATTTCCAACTTGGTAATGGTAAAACTCATTCAATTCTGTAGTACAATAGAAAGTAAGTCCCCATCAGAATGAGACATGGGACCAAGGGGATACTTGATGTTCAGAGAAGATATAGGAGGTGAGAGTTTTCCAAAAGACAACACTGTCTACTTCATTTCAGCTTTGCAAACCTTAAGCTATAAAAATCTGAGTTATTATTCACAGTTTTATTTAGGGATCCCTAATGCTAACCTATTTAGCTAATAACCATAAATTGTTTGCGGGAAAAAAGACAATTTATCTTAAATTACTTTCGATGATGAGGAAGATGGAAAATATGATTATTTTATTTCACTTTATGGTTAATCATACAATACTTAGTGAAGTGCACAGGCAAACTAAACAATGGCATCATCAGATCTGTCCTAGAGCTGAATAGTGACAGGCCTATTTATTCCCTAAAGAAATTAGTGAGGTCAGAGAAGAGGTGCAAGACAGACGTTTTATTACAAGATTAAGAGAAGAACTTGACACTTTCATTCCTTTCCATCTCACTCACTAAGTACACTGTCCATAGTGTGCACTTGGTAAAGGTCTATTGAATTGAATTCATGGGGTTTTATGTTCAAGGTCAAAGCATACAATTCATAAGCAGATGTGTGACTTTTGACAAGTTTGCTGATAAGAAAGCTGCTGATAGGTACAGTCCCAGAACTGCCTAGAAAGAAAGAAGAGTAGCTTATTTGCATATAGAACAGGCCTCTTAGTGTGTCAGTTCTACACATTCACAGTCACATTGAAGTTTTTTAGGTCATGTTTCTGACAATTCAGGTAAAACATTAGAAATGAATGCAAACGTAAACTCCTTTCTGTTATATCGTGTTTACATAAGGCCAGATTTCATCTGTCTTCAGTTCTGGGTCAGTAGGTAGCAAAAGAAGTTCTGGACCAGGAGAAAAAATACACATAAGTGGCAAATGATGGTCTTACACATTAATTTGTGCATTTTCTAAAGGGATGACTTTTCTAACATTAATCTCATTCATACAAGTGGCAACTCTGCTGTGCCCTTATATTGTGAAGGGGAAATAAAATTTCAACACATGTTTTCAACACTCATAAAATACATATGATATTGGGAGATGGTTAAAATAATATTATTATTATAAATAGTGATAGTAATGGATAGTAGTTATGGTAGTAGAGGTGGTGGTAGTAACCGCATGACAATCAGATGCAAATTCTACATAAGTACTTTTGAAGTAAGCAGACAACACTTAGATACAGCAAAAGCTGATAGAATACTGGCTTTTGGGTCTGTAAAATATAAGCAAAAGTGGATTACCACTGGATAGAACCTATAAAATGGTGAACATAAAAAATGGAATCAAAATATCCTTCATGGACAATGTCTGCCTGAATTCAGCTAGCAATATTCAGTGAAGAAAAATTAAACAAATGGCTGAGTCACATGGATTTATTGGGGGGGGGGTGGTAGTGGAGGAATTTCTGTTGGTACTTAAGGATCATGTCATTGCTACTAGAAATTACAGAAGGGTTATTTTTAAGGAGTCCATACTTAATGAGAGTATAGATTATGCTAAAAAATACTGGGAAAATGTAATAGACCAGAAAAAATTGTAAAAAATTTATTACCTACTAAATATCTAGCAAGACATAGTGTTGTGGTAAAAAGTTTTAACAGTCGGTTAGCGATAATGGAGAGACGCCAGTTTTTTTAAGGACCACCCTTTCAGGGAGGAGAACAACGGCATGAGCTATGCACGCCAGTCGGCCCACTAAGCACTCCACTTCCGGGGTGCGAGGTTAAAAGGCAAGGAGAGAACGGAAGTGGGATCTCTTTCATGCTCTGCTGGTCCCCTGGCTGTGCTGCACAGACAGACGCTGACTGGAGTTCGACTCGTCCGGCTTGCGGTTAGCAGCACACGCTTGACTTGGTCTCTCTCTCTCCCCAAAGGTGGCCTTGAGCTTTTGGTGAGTTTTATACAGAATATAGACTAAGCTTAGACTTAAGACTATTTGTTTTGTATTTCTACTTTCCTATACCTCTAATCAACATCACCTGGTAACTACCACACAATAAAAGCTCTAACTAGAAAACCAGAAGTTCCTTCCATTTACTAGTCTGGGAGATAAATTAAAGGAAAGGTTAAAGAGGGGAGATTTATGATCTCATATCCAATTTTTAATCTTACAGTGTGATGGCTAACATTATACATAAGAAGCTTGCTACTATTTATGGGATAATAGCCAACAAATTCTAATACTAGAAATACAGTCTTCAAGCTATTCTGAGGAACACAAACAAGAAATAGACTGGAACAATGGCCTGCTGACATCAAAATTTAATGAAAAGAACATATTTAAAGCAATTATATCCTAACAATAATAGTTTTACAACATACTTCTAGTGGTTAGAATAGTGCCTGGCACATAGTAGGTATTTCACAAATCTTGCTGATTTGACTTTTGACAGAGTATAATGGATATAACTAAACTAGAAAGGACCAAACAAAAACCTGTGCAGTGTTAAGGAAACACAAGACTCATTATCTGATGGCAGCTATGAAAAGATGAACTTTTCTTCAGGAGAAAGAAAAAGGAAATTGATAGATGTTGTTAGAGTACATATTATATAGGTTAAAATATACAGAAATTCTTTTCAAACCAAAAGGTTTCACTTTTCAAAAGAATAGTAAATAAAAATAAAAAGGTATATGGCCCTGGATTTGTCACCATGCATCGTTTATCTCTGAACAAATTCAATGGTGATTATGATAAACTGTTGTTAGATATGTTCCATGAATGGAATCAAAAAGCCCTCCATAAATAACATCCCCATGAACTCAACCAATAATATATATTTTTAAAAACCCTACCAAGCAAATGGCCAAATAAGGCAAATTTACTTACAGAAGTATTGTTTTTGGTGGGGCAATGAGGGTTCAGTGACTTGCCCAGGGTCACACAGCTAGTAAGTGTCAAGTGTCTGAGGCCAGATTTTAACTCAGGTCCTCCTGAATCCAGGGCTGGTGTTTTATCCACTGTGCCACCCAGCTGCCCCCTAGATGTATTTTTGTTTGTTTGTTTGTTTTTTAGTGAGGCAATTGGGGTTAAGTGACTTTCCCAGGGTAACACAGCTAGTAAGTGTTAAGTGTCTGAGGCCAGATTTGAACTCAGGTACTCCTGACTCCAGGGCCGGTACTCTATCCACTGCGCCACCTAGCTGCCCCAGATGTATTTTTAATAGAGATTTAAGATCAGAATATTGTTATCAAAAGTTACAAACTAAGCTGTAAGGGATCCAGGTTTAGTGATTAATGTAGATTATGAAATCAGCTGGTGAAAATCTGCCACATATCACTTCAGGTTGCAAAAATTTAACATCTACCAGATACCTAAAAACACTTGAAGTATAATTATATGCCAAAGGCTTGCTCTCCTGCATAAAATCACAAGTTTTGAATCTCCATAATATAAATATTAATTCTAAAATAACGTGAGAAATCAGCAGGTAACTTGTACTAGAATCAAAGAAACATCACACAGAGTACAACTGTTTATTACTGCCTAAATATAACAATGATTGACAAAGATGTAAGGACAATATTTTAATAGATTCCACATACCTAATAGTAATCATCCTTAAACTTCATGATGTTAAAACTCTAAAAATATAGAGACCCAGTAGAAAAAAAATGAGACCCCATGGAGCCACGAAAGGGTATATTTCATCCCTGTCTTCTGCCTGCTACTAGTTTTCTTAAATATATTTTTAGTGAATCTACAAAAAATACCTTGTAAGTGTTGGATAAGATGTGGGAAAATTGAGACACTAATGCATAGTTGGTGGAATTGTGAACTCCAACCATTCTGAAGAATAATTTGGAGCTTTGAAAATCCTTTTATATAGCAATACCACTACTGGGTCTGTGTCCCAAATATATCATAAAAAAGGGAAAAGGACCTACATGTACAAAATATTTATAGTATCTCTTTTTCTGGGGCCAAATAATTGGATATTTAGGAGATGCCCATCAATTGGGAAATGACTGAATAAGTTATGGTATATGAATGTAATGGAATAATATTGTGCTATAAGAAATGATGAGTAGGTGAATTTCAGAAAAAAAAAAAACAACCTGGAAAGACTTACATAAGCTGATGCTGAGTGAAGTGAGCAGAACCAGGAGAATATTGTACACAGTAACAGCAACCTTGTGTGATAATCAACTATAATAGACTTAGGTCTTCTCAGCAATACAATGATCCAAGACAATTCCAAAACACTCATGATGGAAAAAGCCCTTCCCATTCAGAGAAAGAATTCTGTAGTCTGAATGCAGATCAAAACATACTATTTTCACTTTCTTTTGTTTTTCTTTCTTATGGTTTTTCCCTTTTGCTTTTCCACAAAATGATTAATGTGGAAATATGTTCAATGTGATTGCACATATGTAACATATCAAATTGTTTGTTTTCTTGGGGAAAGGGAGGACAAGGAGGAAGGGAGAAAAATTTGGAACTCAAAATCTTATAAATGAATGTTGAAAAATATATTTAAATGTAATTGGAAAAAATGAAATACTATTTATGAAAAAGGAAATTAATAAAGTAAGTATATCTTTCACCTCAATTAAATTATAAAGAGTAATTATTTTATCTTCCTGTACAATAGTCTGTAGAACTTAAAATGGGAAAGACAAATAGTAGGAGAGTAAATTGTTGTAGAGCCATATCCATCAGAACTTCATTTAAAAATGAAAACAAGAGAGCAATAATAATATCATCTTTACTATGTACTAGTATGCTATAATAACAACATTGGAAACAAGTATTACCACTTATAATTAATCAATTCAGACTGTTTTTTTTATCAAGAATATCTTCAGCTCTATGTCACCTAAGAGAGTATTACCCACTAGAGGAAGGAAATTGTTTAAAAAAAAAAACACCTTATCCCAAATTTTAGATGAAATATAGTAAGTGCTGAAAAGGAAGAACCAGGGAAATCTAAAGAAATAAAATTTGAAGAACCTGAGGCAGGGCAGCTAAGTAGCACAGTGGATAAAGCACCGGCCCTTGATTTAGGAGGACCTGAGTTCAAATCCAGACTCAGACACTTGACAATTACTAGCCATGTGACCCTGGGCAAGTCACTTAAACCTCATTGCCCCACAAAAAACAAAAAACAAAACAAAACAAAACAAAAAAGAACCTGAGGGCACTGAAAATCTTTATTTAACAACATACTCTAGAAATTATATTTACCAAAAAAAATGGATGTCAAAAGAAGTCTAGTAGGGAGTGTGGAGGTGTGAGACAGGGTGGTAAGAAGCAGTGTGGCTCCCTTAAAAAAGCAAACAACTCCTCCAAACAGATCTAGAAAATGCATTGGACTGCATTCTGATGGAAAAATCTAGAAAAAGTCACAGTGAGGCATTTGTCCAGCCCAGTTAGGTATTAGGAGGAAGGCAGGGAGTTCTATGGACACTGGAGATCAGTTCAGGCTAAGAGGACAGAGCACTCTAGTGCCTTGTGAAAGGTTGTGCTCAAGGGAAAGATGAAGTTCCAGACCCAGACTAGCTTATAGCCTAGACCCATGCCTGGGCATTGTGGAAGTGGCAGGTCCTACTGGTAGCTTTGTCACTCACTATTCAATTCCAGGTCATAGATCCAGGACAGAATGAGAAGAGGATCTGTGTACAGATGTTATTTCTATTTCATTCAAAAATAGGGAGACCCTGAGAAAGGAGAAAATTTAGATGCCAGCAGGAGCAGTGTGGGTCAGACACCAGGAACAGAACAGTGTCTTATTATTAGCATGCAACCTAGCTTTCAGGAGAATAACTAAGGTAGGAATCCCAGAACAAAGGGCAGTCTGCAATTCTGTCATTAAACCAACAGAGATTTCCAGCAGCAACATTCACTCCAGAAGTTCCAAAGAGCATGGCACAAACATTGAATTCAAAGTCAAGAAGTAGACTGGAATAATGATAAAATACCAATACCACCTTGCCATAAAGAGCAATTATTGTGTCAAGGAAGTTCAGGACACAAACCTAGAAGAAAATTATGATTATAAAACATTTATAAGCAAATTCTCAGAGTAAAACATTGCTTGAGCAGAAAATCAATTAGAATTCCTGGAAGAGTGAGTCAAAGTTGAAAAAAAAATGTTCAAAGTATTTTTCCATATGGAGTGAGGGCCCTTGAGAGGGAACAAAAGGAAAATAAATGATAGCTACAGGAGAAAAATGTTAGAAAATGGATTGACAGTTTAGTGCAAGAGGTATAAAACCTGGTCCAATCAAAAACTCCCTGAAAAATTAGAAAGCACCAAATAGAAGCCAATGACTACAAGAAGCAAAAAGATATATTAAAACAAAATCAAAAGATGGAAAGAGAAGAATGTAAGGTATCTCATAGCAAAAACAACTGACATGGAAAAGAGAGAAGAAAAAAATCATAAATAAATAGAACTGAATGCCATCACTCATACACACATACACACAAAGACCCTATATATAATATTTCAATAAATCTTAAAACATACAAAGAAAAATCCCTGCCCAGATCTTTTGGAAACTGAGGGCAAAATGGAAATAGAAATAATGTATCAGAGAGCCAGTGGGGCTCAAGGTAGAGCCAAGACAGCACAGAAAAGCCAGGAAGTTGCCTGAGTTATTCCCAGTTTCTCTCAAGAAGAACATTAAATCAAGCCTCTAAAACTCTGAAGGGACAGAACCCACAAAGGACAGAGTGAATTGACTCTCCAGGCCAAGATAACTTAGAAAGACTTCAGGAAATTTATGCCTCACTTAGATAAAAGGGGAGCATGGCCCAGTGCTGTGTCCTGGCAAGCCAGCAGGAGGCTCTTAGCCACAGCACAGATCAGCAACCAAGATCCCATGGTCCTGGCTCAGTAGAACAGTGGCACAAAAAGCCAGCTCTTAGACTTCCAGCCCCTGTACAGCAGAAAACTGCGAGCCTCAGAACCTAGGCCACAGCAGGCACAACTATGCCAGGCTACCCTAGTACATAGGGCAAGCCACCAGCCTTGGCGCCCAGTGCAAGAAGCTTGATATAGTGCCCCTTGTACCTGAGAAATGGACCTCAACTTTAAAAGTTGTAAAATATGTTAGAAAAGAGTAAAAAATTAAAAAGAGCTCTGATCATAGAAAACTACTATGGCAACAGGGAAAACCAAAACACAAACTCAAAAGAGGACAACAATGCCAAAATGCCTGCATGTGAAGCCTCAATGAGGAATATGAATTGGTCTCCAGTTAAAAAAATTCCTCTTTGAAGAGCTCAAAAACAATTTTAAAAAATCAGAGAGGTAGAAGAAAAATTGTGACAAGAAATGAGAATTATACACGAAAATTATGAAAGAATACACTGGCCACCACCTGAATGCAACCACAAAATAAAAACTCTCAGAAACATTATAGCCCAAATTCAGAACATCCAGGTCAAAGAAACAAAACAAAACAAAACACTGCAAGTAGTCAGAAAAAAAAAATTCACATACTGAGGAGCTCCACTCAGAATAAAGCAGGATTTAATAGCTATCATTATAAAGGAGTGGAGAATTTGGAATTCAATATTCCAGAAAGCAAAGATAGTGTGATACAGTCAAGAATAACTGTTCTGTAAAAATTGAATATAATCTTATAGGGAAAAATAGGTCTTTCATGAAATAAAATACTCCAAAGCATTCCTGATAAAATGACTAATGTTGCATAACATCTTTGCAGTTCAGAAAACATGAGTGAAGAGAAACATAAAGCAGAAATATGAATAAATAATGATAAAGGATAAAATAAAGCTAAATTGCTTACATTTGAATACGAGATGATACATGCATTCCCCACTGAACCCTAACATCTTCTGGGGTCATAGAGAGAGTCCAATTAGACAAGACCTGGGATTGGTTCTGTTATGTTTTGGTAATCTTAAGAATGGAAACCAAGAGAAAGGAATACACTGGGGCAAAAGGGAAAGGAAGATTAGGAGAAATTATCTTGTAAACATTGTGAGCAAGTAGATTATTTTAAATTTTATGATCCCCTGCATCCCTAATATGATTAAGAATTCTGTATATAGGAATAGTTGTGAAAAGTATGTCCTCTTGTCTTTCTGTTTTTGTCTCCCTATTGCTGTTTTGTTAATGATATAACTTTTGGTTTTTAGGTCACATATTCATTTTGACCATACAGTACAAACTCTTTGTCTATACCTAATTTTTGTCATAGTGCTTTGCTATTCTTTTAGCAGTTCTTGTCAAATATGAAGTTTTTGACTTTGGGGGATTTATGAAATTCTGGAGTAATGGTTTTGATTGCTACTATTTCTTGCTTATCTAGTCAATGCTACTGATTAATAATGGACATTTCCTCCTCTTCCCTTTTCCCTCTAACTTACACCAAGAAGTTCTCAGGATGCATTTAAAGACTGAGATTTCTGCTTGGCTTCTGCCTTGCCACATTTCTAGTATGGTACAAATGTTTCCACATGGTGCAAAGTGTTTACATGCTTATAGCCCAACTTTTATATCTCTTACATTCTAACATAATATTAGTTTTCTTAAATGTATGTTTTATGTATTTTATTAAATATTTCCCAATTACATGAAAAAATAACATTTATTTTAAAAAATGAGTTCTAAGTCCTCCTCCTCCCTCACTTTCCTTACTTATTATGACTTTTATATATACCTAATAAATTTCAAGTAATAGAAAAGTATAAATTGAGATTAATAAAGTAACATGATTTTAGATGACTCGGAATACACTAATATACATCATGGCAACCTGACACTTTGCAAAGTGAATTTTCCTAAGCTATTTTATAAGTACTAGCTTGATACACACCCTATTTTGACATGATTACATAAATCTTTTATGGCAGAAATTATTAAGAAATCCATTTACTAAGCTCTTGACTACCCAATAAAATATTTCTAATCATTCTCATTGTCAAGTCAAAGTAACAGTTATAAAATCCTGGGCTTGGGGGATTGTTGAGTGAATGAAAAAATCTAGAGAAAATCTTGAAAAATGTGATGGGATCCTTCTCTTCTAAGACAAAGAAAAAATAGTTATTTAGACCCATGAAAACACATTTAGGAGAAGAAAATGGAATCTCTGTTCTGTTTAACTACCCATATGAATGTTCACATATAAGTGTAGCACTTCATGTCTCAAAACTTTTATTAAACAAATGATGACTAATGGAGCTACAACTGAATAGTAAAATAAGTGGATAAGTGAAAAACATCACCTGATAAATTGCATGAACAATTAGTTGCTCTTATAATGTAATTCTTTTAGGTATAATTTGATTCATTTAAAATGTTTTTTCTTTAAACTCACTTTGCTTTTTGATTAAAACAAAACAAAACCAGTCATTTTTCTACCTGGAAGCGGGGAAAAACAATGCTTGAAGGCACTTTTCTGCCTTGCAGTGATATGCTTTTGAGAGTACAAATGGGAATCCCACTATTTGGAAGTAAGTGTACACAAAAGCATTACAAACTCATATTCCTCATCTCTAAGGGAAGGAACATTTCACTTCATTCCCAATGCCCCTAAGCCACAAAGAAAGTAAAAGTTCTCCTTTTTCAACCTAAGCTTGGCTGTATATTCTTTCAGCTAGGAGTCACTTGTGGTAACAAGCTCAAGGGAAGCATAGAGGTTCAGGTCAGTGGTAGGTGAAGTTAAAAAAAGAGAAAAGCTAGAAAATTTCAGTCCTTTAAAGTGGGTGCAAAATGTTGCTTTGGGCTTTTTGGTAAAGCTTGATAAAATCATGTCATATCAAGAGAAAAGGAATGAATCACCTCTTATGAAATTAGTGGATGTAGAGAACCAGATAAACACATCTAATTAATTTCATTTAATGAATTTTGGCTATTAACTTGGTTGTGATTATGTCTTTTAAACTGATAGATTAATTGAGCTTGTTAATTTATCAAAAATTTAGCATGAGATTTATATTTACAACATAAGCACAGGCAATTTTTTAAGCACCTGATATAGAATAACAATATTACCAACTGCATTAGGTTTTACCACATTTCAAATGAGGGGACACAATTGAAATGCCATGTGGTTTGTGTAGCAAGGACCTGAGGATGCAGGCATGTTCCTGGTGATAGTGGTCAGAGGTTCTTTATGGTGTGAATGAAGCCTTGTAATTCCCTATTTGATTTTAGTTGATTTCCAGAGGAGTTGTAAGCCTTATATGTTTGGAAGTCTTTTTGATTCTTTTCCTATAGCTTGCTGCTTTTCCTATCTTTAAAGAAAATATTACTATGATTTCTTTGCAGAAAAATAATAATGATTAAAAATTTGAACAATTTGGGGTGGAAACCTGACATTTAAAGGGAGTTAGGGAGGGTCTCTGTGACCACAAAATAATTTCTTAAAAAGTGAAAAAATAATCTTAAGGAATTATTTTGTCTACACACCCACCATTTTACTTTTTATTTTACTGAATTGACTATCTTAATTGGTTATTTGAGGGCATATCACTACATTCCCATGCCTGGCATGTAGGTGATTAATATTTGCTGACCTGCACTGAAATTATTTAGGATCTGAGGATATTGATCCTTTCCAAGAAAATCATAAATATCTCAGAATAATAGAATTTTAGAGGTAGAAAGAAGTCCTAGAGATTAATTGTCAGAAATACCATTTTACAGATGAAGAAACAGAGGTACAGAGAAATTAAATAATTTATTCAAAGCTTCACAGCAGCATAAGTGAAATAAAAGAAAGGGTTCATTTTTATTTTTGAGAACTGAGCCTGTTGGCTTTTATAATGCATAGTTATCTAATTTCCTGAGAAACCCATAATGCCAGAGAATGTTACGGATTTTTTTACATATGGTAATAATTGTATTTTTACAGCTCTTCTTTTAAGAAGAGACAGTAATTCAAACAGAGAACAAGGATGGAGCATAAAACTATCACATTTGATATAATTGGTACTGTATCCTATATTGTGGCTTAAGTAATTTCTTTTCTCCAACCACATCATCTATTTCTATTGACAGTAATTTCTTTTACGAAAACATTTTAGAATAAGTCCTTGCTTGAAAATGTTAGTGTTTTCTTTTACATTTACCATGTGCAAGGGCATAGACAATTCCTGATGGAATAATAGATGATGTAAGCCCACAATTAAGATGTGGGTTATAAGGGGGAAAAGGAAAAGCAAAACAAAATAAAAGAAAACTTAAAGTTTGTTTCTGCCCTTGAGCAGTTGTCCCTATCTAGTGTTGAAAAAATATGTAATTTTAAGATGTATTAAGGGAAATTTTTTTAAAAGATTAAAACTGAGATAAATTAAAACATTTTCTGTAGTTATCCCCATACATAACATTCTCAGTTACATTTTAAAATTTTCTTTCTTTTTGGAATCTAACAGTTCAATATTTAATAGCTTTCCCACAGTCTCTGATGATTTAGTATTTGTTTTCTCTGTATATAATTGATTATTTCTTGATTTTTATGATCATCTTGGTTGAAAATAGGTATGTTGGGGCAGCTAGGTGGCAGAGTGGATAAAACACTGGCCCTAGATTCAGGAGGACCTGAGTTCAAACCCGGCCTCAGACACTTGACACTCACTAGCTGTGTGACCATGGGCAAGTCACTTAACCCTTATTGCCCTTCCAAAAAAAAAAAAAAAAGAAAATATGTATGTTGCTGTTTTCCCTGTTTTACTTGTTATACACACACACATATACATATGCATATATATACACATACATGCATAACTATATTTTTATGTATACATACACATATATATCTACCTCCTTTTATATATATATATGTGTGTGTGTGTGTGCTTATATATTTGTTTTTATATTCATATGCCTACATAAACACACATATTTGTTATATGTATGTGTGTTTGTGTGTGTGTGTGTGTGTGTGTGTGTGTGTGTTTTGGGGATATAGAAAGACAGAGGGAAAGAGACAGAGAGAGAGAATAATTTTAATCAGTCAGTCAGTCAACAACTGTTTATTCAGCACTTACTAAGTGCCAGGTATGCTGTTAAAACTCACTGTCTAATAGCAGAATATACAATTATCATGTCCATAGGAAATAAAATTAAAATAAATTTTATAAATTATCATTTAAAACAAATCCACACTAAGAATGATTGCTGTGTTCAGTCATGTCTGACTCTGTGATCCCATGGACCATACTGTCCATGAAGTTTTTGTGGCAAAGATACTTAAATGGTTTGCCATTTCCTTTTCCAATAGAATAAGACAAACAGAGGTTAAATGACTTGCCTAGTAAGTATCTGAGACTGGATTTGAATTGAGATCTTTCTGACTTTAGGCCCTATTGACTGAGCTACCTGTCTGCTCAAGAATGATTAGGATATTGAATAAATGAATGACAAACAATTAACAAATATTTATTAAGCAACATACTTCAAGTGTACTGTACAAAGAGACAAAGGACAATAAAAAAGGAAATAGTACCTGCCCTCAAGAACTTGCACAGCAGGAAATAATAAGTACATATATATAATATGGAAAAAGACTTTTGAAAATTATGATCCTAAATTTAGAATTAGAAGACATTTTCGGGTCATCTACTCTTGCCCCCTTCATTTTCCAGGTCAGGAAACAGAAGTACTTACCGCATGAGGCTGTTGTGAAACTCAAATGAGATAATGTTAATAAAGTGTTTTGTAAACTTTAAAGGAGTACAAAAATTTTTATGATCATTCTGCTAATAACAATATAAAAATCAATCAATGAATAGCTATGATAGACTGTTAAAATCTTACTAGAATTCTAAATTTGAAGCTCATTTTAAAGTATGTGCTGAAACCACTTAATATCTATACAATATCAGTCAGTGTGCACTTTCAGAACTATAAATTGTACTCAAAAAGTGTTGGTTTTTTTTTTGGTTGGGAAATGAGGGTTAAGTGACTTGCCCAGGGTCACACAACTAGTGAGTGTCAAGTGTCTGAGGCCAGATTTGAACTCAGGTCCTCCTGAATCCAGGGAGGGTGCTTTATCCACTGTGCCACCCAGCTGCCTCCACTCAAATAGATTTCAAAGCATCCTATAAATCCCATTATTATAATTAAATAAAAGACCTATGGAAAGATTAATACTTCTTTACCAAAAAGGAGAAAGATGATTTATACATACTCTTAATTCACATAAGTAAAAAAAAAATCTATAGAATTTTTTGTTTGATTTTTGGGTTGATTTTTCCCCCAATTTTATATTAAGACAATTTTTAGCATTCATTTTTACAAGATTTTAAGTACCAATTTTTTTTTCTTCCTTCCTCCCCCTTTCCTGAAATGGTAGGCAATTTGATGTTATGTATGTGTAATTATGTAAAACATATTACCATATTAGTCACAATTGTGAAAGAAAAAAAAGATCAAAAGGAAAAAATACAAAAAAGTGAAAAAGTATGCTTCAGTATGCATTCAGAGTCCTTTATCAGTTCTTTATCTGGATGTGTATAGCATTTTCCATTATGAGTCTTTGTACTTGTCTTGGATGACTGTGTTGCTGAGAAGAACAAAGTCATTCATAGTTGATCATCAGACAATATTGCTGATACTGTGTACAATGTTTTCCTGATTCTGATTATTTCATGCAGCATCAGTTCATATGTCTTTACAGGTTTTTCAGAAATTCACTTGGTCACCATTTCTTATTGCACAATAGTATTCTATTACATTTATATACCATAGCTTTTTCAGCTATTCCCCAATTTTGCCACCATGACAAGGGCTGCTATAAATATTTTTGCACATGTAGGTCTTTTTCCCATTTTTATCATATATTTGGGATTGAGACCTAGTAGTGGTATTGCTGGATCAAAGGGTGTGCACAGTTTTATAGCCCTTTGGACATTGTTCCAAATTGCTCTCCAGAATGATTGGATAAGTTCACAGCTCCACCAACAGTGCATTAGTGTCCCAATTTTCCCAATATTGTTTCCAACATTTAACATTTTTCCATTTTTGTTATATTAGCCAATCTGGATAGGTTTGAGTTGGTACCTCAGAGTGGTTTTAATTTGCAGTTCTATAATCAATAGTGATTTAGAGCATTTTTTCCTATGTCAATTGAGAGCTTTGATTTTTTCATCTGAAAACTGCCTGTTCATATCCTTTGACAATTTATCAATTGGGGAATGGCTTATATTACAGAAATATTTTGGAATAAGCAATTGTCAATTTTCCTTACAACAGTAAAGGTCAATAACACCTAATAACCATTAGATTTGTTGAATATAACTACTCAGCATTTTCCTCCAAATGGAGCCTTTGAAATGAGTGAAATCCAAGGGTAGAACCAAAAAGCCCATAGACAACACACAGGCCATTATAGGAAACATCTGTGTTAAATGAAGGAATGATATTTTAATGCAAAAGTACTGACATGCTTGTGTCATGGAGATATATTTCTAGAAATGGAGGACTTTAAGATGGCATTTCAAGGGGCAGCTATGTGGCTCAGTGGATGGAGCACAGGCCCTGGAGTCAGGAGGACCTGAGTTCAAATCCGGCATCAGACACTTAACACTTACTAGCTCTGTGACCCTGGGCAAGTCACTTAACCCCAATTGCCTCCCCCCCCAAAAAAAAAAATTTAAATAAAATAAAATTTAAAAAAATATGGCATTTCAGGATCTCATCAATACCATAGGAAACTACCAAAAGGTTACTCAAAAGGATTCAGGACTTGGTGATCAAGAAAGATTATGTAAGGAAATAATAGAAATTGAGCAACCTATCACAGTTGCACCAAATCCCAAGCTTTATAGGAATGGTGGGTAGCATTATTTATTAGATTCTCTCTCCTTTATGGACTGACACATATACTGGAAAAGAAAGTAATGGAACTTAACTATGTTCACAAACCAAATTGTTGCCCACAATCCCCTTGACAAATGTTGAATCATATGAACTTAAAAACACCATTTTAAAAAAATTTTAAAGAAATATTTCTAATTCCCCCAACTACACAGAAAGAATGATATAAAAATAGAAACAACTAAAAGAGAAATCAAAATAATTTGGGAACAGGATGAAATCAACTGAATGCAATAATTTTACCCAACTGTGTAATAGTCAAAATAATTTTAAACATATAAAAGAAAAATAGCATGATAGCAACTTCTCCATGGACTCTTTTTGTATGAACCCCAATTGAAAGAGATCAGAAGAATGATATAATTTTGTTTAAGAATATTCTATCCATATGAATATTTACATCAATGCATATGTAATCTAATTAATATGGACATGCTCTCCAATAGCACAGATTGGAACTTATCCATGATTTTTCATCCCCAAACTCAGATCACCATAGTACCTCAAGACCATGTTCTGATACTTACTGCCCTTGTGACATTAAGCAAGTTATTCAGCCTCTCTGTATAAGATGTTCAGCCACTCTACACAGTTTCTTCATGTATAAAATTAATAGACTGAAGGTGATTACACCAAATGTGCTTTCTATGAACACTAGATCTGTAATCGTATGATTGCTAGAGGTGTTAAATGATATATACATGTAATAAGTATGAAGATTAAGGTAAACAGAGGCTCTTATAGTCTTATTCATATATTTTTGGATATACCACAGACATCATAAGGAGAAAAAAAGTATTTTATACATATATACATATATATGTATGTACAGACATTTATCTATATAGGTGTGTATGTACATATATGTATAAATGTTTACATAGTTACATTATGACTACATATATGTATTCCTTTTTTTAGATGAAAAAGCTGTGAAGAGAGACTAACATCTTGCTTGACATCACATGCAGTAAGTATTAGAAGACGGTTTTGAAGTACTCTTTCTGAGTGATCTGAATTACAGGATGAAAAGTGATGGATGGGTTCAATCTGCACTATTGGAGAGTGTGCCCATATTAATTAAACCACAGGTGTTTAGATATAATTATTTATATAATGTGTAATTTAAGATTCTAAATGTGGATTCTAATGTGTTCCCCCAGTTTGGGGGAAACTGACTAAAAATCACTGATAAAACGAGTTTAGGGTTTTAAGGGTTTATTGGAAAATAGAAAGAAAAAGATTGAGAACAGAATTCTAACAGTCTGGCATTCCTATCTTTCCTCAAATCTCCTGTGAAGTCCTCTGCCGCCACCACCATCAAGTCCGGAAGCCAAAAGGGCCTGCGCTCCCTGCGCAGGCTCCCTTTCCTCCTTCCTGTCTCCTCCCAGACCATAGGAGGCTCCTCCAGTTGATTGGCTGGTAGACTTGATAGACAGCACCCATGAGCAAGCGTCATTTCCTGACGCCAAGGAAAAGCCACAATGCCTCTGAGGCATTTTCCTCATGGTGGAGCTCTCCACAGCAAGTCTCCAGTAGGTGGCGTCATTCCAATCATTACAATAAGATTAGATGTAACATCCTTAACCAGAGTTATCATCTCATTTTTCTGATCTCTTTCAATTGGGGTTCATATAAAAAGAATCCTTAGACAAGTTGCAATAATGCTAATATTTTTATATTTTAAAATGATATTGCCTGTTGCATAGTTGGATTAAATTACTGCACTCTGTAGATTTCATATTGTTCCCAAATGATTTTGGTTTCTTTGCTGGTTATTTCTTTTTTTAAAATTTAATTTTTTTTAAAATTTTTTGGTCATTTCTATTTTGATATTTTTCATCCTATCCTTCATATACACACACACACACACACACACACACATTGTCTTGTGGCAAGTAGAACGCAAGAAAGGCAAAGTGAAGCATGTTTTGTATAAGCAAGAGAATAGTTTATTAACAGTGACATGTAACTGTTAACAAATCAGGTCTCTGGCCACCTCAGAAAAGCCAGGGACCACCAGAGAAGGAGGGGCTCTCTTTATTAATTCTTTTGCAGAGGGGTCAATAAGGGTTAAGTGACTTGTCCAGGGTCACACAGCTTATAAGTGTAAAGTGTCTGAGGTCAAATTTGAACTTAGGTCCTCCTGAATCCAGGGCCAGTGCTTTATCTAATGTGCCACCTAGCTTCCCCAGAGGGGCTCTCTTTATAAACACACATGTAAGAAGAGGTCTTAGTAAGCATGGAGAAAAGGCAATAGTTTTTAGGGTTGGGGCAGGAACATTACAATTGACTATTGAGAAAGATCATCTGGCATTCAGTTAAGGTGGCCTGGTATTTAGGTATGACTAATCCCACTCCTCTCTAACAATTGAGAAATGTTGTTTTATGGTGGGGTTGGGGGGATCTGTATCCTGAAGTTTTTGCTAGAGGCTGACTTAACTATCTCCTTTGAAGAGATAAAAACTTTCCCTTAACTATAAAAAAATAGGAAAGGGCCCACCATATCTTTGGGGGATGGTAATTCTATGGGGCTAAACAATTAGATGTTCATGAAGTATCCTAAGGGATACCAGTATGGAAGGGGGAGATAACAACCTTTCTTTTAAACTAAACTAATTTAGACTTTGCACAGCTGGATTCCTGAGCTCAATTCTAGCCAGACTCAATAGGATTCCTGAGCTAAATTCTAACCAGTTGGATGCAGACCCAATCATAAAATTAATACAATATAAAAGCAGTTACATTGTAGAAACAATACAGTAAAAATCAAAACAGAAATAATATTGTTATAGTCCTAAAAGTAATAATTCAATTTTATAGCTACTAAGTTTATAGGTATTGAATTGAAATTTAAAATTTCACTAAAGGGACAGCTAGGTGGTGCAATGGATAAAGCACTGGCCCTGTATTTAGAAGGACCTGAGTTCAAATCCAGCTTTAGACACTTGACACTATCTGTGTCACCCTGGGCAAGTCACTTAACCCTCATTGTCCTTCCCCCAAATAAATAAAAAGAAATAATAATAATAATAAAACTGCACTAAAACTTGTATCTCTATGAAAGTCAATGGAAAACCAGAAATTATCTCAATAATCAAGGCAAAAATATTTTGCCATAATAAATTAAGAAAAAGAAGAATTCAGAGAGAAATGGAAGGACTTTTATGATTTAATGGAGGGTAAAATGGGCAAAGCCAGAAACATTTAGGAAATAACATCAATATTAGAAAAATGAATAATTTCATGCAATGAGAACTCATTAACTAAATGATCAACTATAATACTAAAGGAGTGATGCTACCCTCCTTGGCGGGGAGGAACAGAAGAAATACACATTGAGGTAACACCTGCTCTGTGTCAGATACTGCACTTAGCACAAATATATTCTCTCATTAGATCCTCACAATGACCCTACAAATTAGATGCTGTTATTATCTCAATTTTATAGTTGAGGAAATAGAAGCAATGAGAGGTTAGGTGATTTGTCCAGATTCACACCACTAATAACTGTCTGAGGCTGCATTTGAACTTCATTCCAGAGCTCTATCCACTGAAGCATTTTGATGGTGATGGACAAAGATGCAGTATATATATATATATATATATATATATATATATATATATATATATATATATATAGTAACAATTGGAATGATGCCACCTGCTGGAGACTTATTGTAGGAAAGCTCCAACATAAGGAGAGGGCCCCTGAGGGCAGGACCATGTGGCTAAGAAATTTCTTAGGTAAGAAATTTCCCCTGCCCTGTCCCTTTAAACTGCTAAGTACTGGCTGTTTTTCCCTTTAAATGTTCAAATGGATTTTAACTCCCTAAATAACCTATTTCTGATTTTACTCTGTTTAACCATACAAATGGGGGAAAAGATCATGTTAATGCTTTGTTTTTGTGGATTTTCTCTTTTGATTTTTGTTAGAAGAGCCAGCAAGGTGCTCACACAAGGGAATATAAATATCGCCCCCTTCTCCCAACCAGGCTCTTTCAAAAAAACCTCTGATTCCTGCAGCTTTTCCAAATTCTAATGCTAATTGTTGCTCTAATTTTGCATGCCTGGAGGCAACAACCCAGCCTCTAGAAACCTTTAATCCCCTAGCAGTGGGGGAAGGGGAACCCAGGCCTGAGTTTCAAAATCAAGTCAGATTCAAATTGCCCTGGTCCCTCCCATCCTCTCCAGACCCCACCTTCTACTTCTCCCATGGCCAAACCCCTAGCTTCCCCTGCCAGGGAAGTTCAGAGGTCTAATGCGCATGCACAGCTTTCTCTACATGCATTTGCAGGTTCAGGCTCAGCCCTTCCACAGCCTGGCTGTGCTTCTGACTCAAACTTAGAAAACCCTTTAAATTCCAGATATGCTCCTTTTGTTCATAATTTTGCTAATCTGCTTTTGACTTTAATTAGTAACCTTATAAAGCATTTGTATTATGAAAGGACCGACAGACAATATAGAGGGGTTAAGAAGACATACTTGAGCTGAATAAAAATGATAATCATCATCATAGTTCAGGACTCTGCTTCTTTTGCCATGGAAGGGTAAATATTTTACAGAAATATAGAAGTAAACAGCAAGCTATTGATATGAGTATTGGGAATTTTATATATTGGAATCAAAAGTGTTCTAAATTCACTCAGAGAAATAATGTCAGTTCAGAGGTTACATAGGATTTCTATACTATTACATCTACATTTTGAAATTAATGGTATGGGTTTATTTTCATAGAGATTTTCAGGCTTTTGAGATTGTGTTTTATACTTAGTTTTTTTTTTAAAGGAGAATATTTGTAAAAGCTTTTTATAGTCATGTAATCAAGTTTATATTTTGTAATACTCTTATTAATGTTAAGTTCATATTCATTTAGATTTCCCTAATTTGAATTTCATTGTCTTTTATTCTTTCATGTGTATTTTCTTCTATTCATTCATCTATCTCATTTTGAAACAATGCAAGATGGTTTTGATTTCATAATACAATGTTAATTCTAGAAGTATCGTCCTCTCAGATTCTGAGTTGTTTGTTTTTGTTATTTTTTTTCTCTCAACTCAGTATTTGATCGAACTCTATAAAGCATTTCCCTGTCAAATTGGTTGCCATGGCAAGTGTAAATTGATTCTAGAAGTAATATTTTTGATAAGCCCATTCCCCCCCCCCAAAAAAAGAGAACATTTGTAAAAGTTTTCTTTTTTCAAAAAAACCTTTTCTTTGAGATTGTGTTGTGCTTTAACATGTATTTAAATATGTACTGATTTTTCACAAAAGTAATTGTATACTTAGTAAAAAAATTGGTATTATTCGAAATTGTTGCATAATTATATATTATATTCTGAGTCAAGATATAGTCACATTTTTTGTGATCATTTATTATCCTCAATTTTTAAATCCATATGAGACTTGGATTGTGGGACCTTATCATTTAAGACATTGTGTTAATTCTGAGTTATCAGATGCCAGTTGGCCAAGATGCCATCCAATCACAAGAGGAATACATGGAAGATCAGACACTGAACTGTCACATAAGGGGAGACATGCATGAAGTCAAGGTATAGCTGATGGAACGACTTTTGACAAATGTTGTGGTTGGTTTCTCTTGGTTTAATTTTTTTTTTCTTCCCCACAATATTGTACAGATGACTGGAAGTTTTGATCCCACCCATCTCATTCTACACCTGGCTTCTATGCCCCCTCCTATATGCATGATGACATGGACATCTCAATCCCATGCATTTGATTAAGTCTGACTCAATTTCCTCCAATATGTTCAGTGGCATGGACATATATTCCATCCACCTATTTTAAGCCAGGCATACTGCATGGGCAGTATATAGTGCTCAAGTGTGGGAATGCTCATATCCCATCATTTCTCTGTTCTTTTATGGTAACCCTCATAATTATCTCAGGTGTCATGATAAACACAGTGTTGAATTTAGCTTTGACATCTGTTACTAATTATATTAGATTTTTAAATTTCTCATAGTGGCATGAGGATAATTAGGCAGATGATGCAAAAAGTGATGAAACAAAGACAAAAATTATTTTTTAAAATTAATATCGCAGCAATTGTCTTCTCAATTTACCCTCCACAAGGGGGGACTATAGTAATATTAAGTTTTAGAGAATGTTTCAATTTTTGTTTTATTCTATGTTTCATGTGTAACAACTAAGATTCTGAATTCCCTTAGACATGTTTTTGAGAACTTTCATTGTTTGTTTTGATTATTGACAAAGCTATTTTAAAGTTTTCTTAAGCTCAATTTTGTAAGAAAGATTCCTGGCTTATTACTAGCATGCACACATCAACCCCTGAAAAGACTTCCATTCCATGACTAGAACCAGAGGATGTCCCAAGTGTCATCTGAGAAAAGACTTTCAAAGACATTAAATGAACAGTTTGGTTTTGTTGTTTTTCTTTTTCCCTTCTGTTATTATATACACCATTTGTAACATGTATTCTCTGCAGAGGTCCTCCCTTTGCAAGACCAATGTCAAAGTGCCGGTTCAAGAAGGACTGCCCTTCTGGACAAAACTTTCCTCTCTCCCTTTTCTATATTGTTATTAACATATTGTTAGTTAGCATAGGTTATTATATTCTGTTATTTTTGATTGTTTCACCAAGGAAACGCCCCGTTTCTTGAAGAAACAAAGCAGGGACTATAACAATTGGAATGATGCCACCTGCTGGAGACTTACTGTAGGAAAGCTCCAACATGAGGAGAGGGCCTCTGGGGGCAGGACCGTATGGCTTTTCTTTGTTGTCAGGAAGTGACATTGGCTGGTAGGAGGAAAAAGGGGGAGGCTGGTGCTCTGACTCGTTCTCTTTCCTGAGGATTCTGGTGGAGAAGGGAGCTAGAAATGTGTTCTCCCTTTAATAGATAGATGAATCTAGGCCTTTCTCTCTCTTTTTACCAAATTCTTATTCTCATTAATAAATGCTTAAATGTCTAACTCTTGCTAAAGATTATTGGTGACCACTCAGATATTTTAGACAGTATAGCTAGAATTTTAGCCCCTTACTCTCACTCTCTGTCTCTCTGTCTCTGTCTGTCTGTCTGTCTGTCTGTCTCTCTCTCTCTCTCTCTATATATATATATATGTGTGTGTGTGTGTGTGTGTATGGATGTATTTTTAGATATAATCAATGTGGAAGTATGTTTCATTTAGGTGTGTCTGTGTGATAAAGGAGTGTGGCATTTCCTCCCTTCCTTTCTTCCTTCTTCCTTTCCTTCCTGCCTTCCTTCTTTTTTTCCTTCCAACCTGCCTTCCTGCCTTCTTAACTTATATCACAAAGTAGATGATCAATTGGCAATGAGGCTCTCCACACTGTGCTAAGTGATGGATGAAGGAAGGAAGGAAGGAAGGAAGGAAGGAAGGAAGGAAGAAAAAAATCACAATTCCTTAATTTCCTATACCCATGTAGAGGATGAAAACTGATAGAGTAGTTGGTCAGGGATATTTTCATGATAGATAGAGATAGTAGACTGCATAGTGGAACTGAGATTAAATCTTCACTCTTCTACTTACTATCCATGTGATCTTGGGAAAGCTCCTTTTGGTGTCTGGTCCCCTTATTTGTAAAATGATTAGGTTTGATGAGAACAGTGGTCTTCAAAATCAAGGGTAGGGGGTCCCCTGGTGTGCCATGACTTGGCCACTAGAGTTATGGGATCAACAAATCAAAGCGTAAAAAGAAGGGTCAAAGACGACTTCCCTTGTGATAACCAATTATGAATCTTGTCTTCATTACAACTGTTTATTTTCATTTTGTTAGTCCCAACCTGTCATGTAATTTAAAACAAACACAGTATTTTAAAGTATACATTTTTTACTCATTGGTGCTTTATGGTTCTAACATTATCTTGTCCTTTAATGCTTTTCATCTTTCCTTTATCTTCAATTAACACAGTGCCATAGGCTCAGCTAACCAATAAATACAAATTATATATGTGTACATGGCTGCTTATTTTCTAAAGGTCTAACCTAACCCTATGCGAGATACATAATATACTAACTTTTAAAAAAAATTTAAATTGGACCACTGCCTAATATACTGGTCACCTAAACTATGACAGATAATATGAGAACTCATACAAGAGAAATGAGTCATCTTGAGGTTGATTCTATTTTCATATAAGATGCATATTTTGAAAGTGTTTTGTGAGGATATTGAGACATGAACTGGGTTTGCATAGACTTAATAGAGATGTTAATAAGGGGTGAGATAATTTAAATAATGGCTAGCATAGCACAATATTTTAGTTAATACTTTTTAAAGTTGAAATTTTTTAGAAGAATAAAAGGAGCATGATAACTTGCAGCATTAAATCAACCTGATGTTTAGGAAGATACCATTATTCCTGATTTCACAGCAATCTACTCCTTCCCCCCTCCCCTTCCCCCACCTTACTGTGAAAGCTTTACTGGAAGAGCACTTTAGACAAGCTTTCCATTGGAGTGGTCACGTTTCCTCTTCCTCTTTCTAATTTCATACAGGCAGATTCCCAATTTAGTAATATTTTATCCTTCAATATAAGGCCATTTCAATATTCTTCCTTTATAATATGTTTTGGAGAATAAATTTGTGGATTTATTGGGATTTGGGGGCAGTTCTTCCCTTTAAGAAAGGATTTCAAAACTCAAATGAGTCAACAAACTTCAAATGCAACAATGAAGCATAATATATGCCTTCAGAACACCCATTCTTAGGTATGAAAATTCATAAATCAGCCCACTGTTCTTCAGTTTGTCTATAGCTACATATGGGTTCATTCAGAGTCTGGAAGGACATTTCTGTGTTTTTCAGCAGTTGGGCACCTGGAAACCAGTGTTAGCAAATATATGTGCAACAAGAGAAATACATCTATACATACATCTTCAAATCAACAATACAACATTTGGAAGTGTCTTCCTGCCCTACTCTGATGTGACAGGTGGCTAAAAAACCTGTTCACACTTTCAATTCTAGGTGTCTTTCTCTCTGTCACTATTCTTCCTGTCCTTTCATATCTTATAACTTGCTTACAGTTTTGTATCAGGTATACGTTTCTCCTGTTTATTTTCTCTCAAAATGTTCTTTCATATTTTGAAAAATCTGTTTCTTTTTCTTTTATTTTTTTCTTTCATCCTGGGATCCATAATTTTTCCCACCATGAAATTTTAGGTTTCTTTGAGTTTATTTTATGAAATTTACAAGTTTCCATTTTGATGTGAAATCTATCCCACCCCCATTTTTTAGTTCTATTTATTTGATTTTTAATTTATGGAATAAAACAAACATTTACATAACAGTACAATAAAAAGATGATTGCACATGAAAGTGCAAATCTACTATGCACAACTTGCTATTCTTTTCAAATATACAACAAAATTATCATATAAATTAATTTTTTCCCTCCCCCATCTGCTCTAGAAATGGCTACCATTAGAAAGAAATAGGTATACACACATATGCATATATATGTATATATGTGTATAACATATAAAATATAGGTATATATTATATAGATATATATACTATATATAATTATATGTGTAAAATTATTCTATACATACTTCTATTTATCGGTTCTTTCTCTGCATGCAGATAAGCATCTTTCTTCAGATATCCTTTATAATTTGGGTATTTATAAAAAAGAACTTATTTTTTGAAAGTTGTCTTTGAGACAATATTGCAGATTTTTTAAGAAGAAAAATGGATCCCCCTACCCATGGCTTGGAGCAGTTCCCAAAATAGATTTTTTTTTTTTTTTGCAGGACAATGAGGGTTAAGTGACTTGCCCAGGTTCACACAGGTAGTAAGTGTCAAGTGTCGCATTTTAACGCAGGTCCTCCTGAATCCAAGGCCAAGGCTTTATCCACTGTGCCACATAGCTGTCCCCCAAAATAGATTTTTAGCATATTTTAGTCCAAAACCAGATATTCATTTTGCATGTTTTTGATGAATTACATGGCTATCTGTTTCTGCTTTTAACTTCACTATATGGTCATGGGATAGTTTTTTAGTGGTTGTTGCAGAAAAGGTACAAGAAATACCTGATTCCCTAGTCTTCTATGGGCTGATACTTCAGATTTTTCATTAAAATTAAACTCATTTTCAAACTAAGCATTAACTTGTTACGTGTTCTAATATCATCCTATAGTCCATAGTAAGGAAAAATTCCCATGGGGTTTCATAATTTGTCTGG
This sequence comes from Dromiciops gliroides, assembly GCF_019393635.1. Lineage (NCBI taxonomy): Eukaryota > Metazoa > Chordata > Mammalia > Microbiotheria > Microbiotheriidae > Dromiciops > Dromiciops gliroides. The sequence continues at coordinate 337,626,602 of NC_057862.1, read as the reverse complement.
CAGAACTGTTCCTTTGTTCTTAGCTTGATCTTGCACATTTTAAAAGCAATTGAACATTGAGATTTCTATAGTTTAATCATAGTAATTTAATCACACACATCTACTGTGCATAATACCTTCATATACTGTGAATATTTATACCTCTATTGCTCTGTATCTACATAAACATGCAATTAAGGAATTGGGTAACCATACTATCAGTCTTATTGTTTAAATTAAAGTCTTGCACATAAAGAATGAGGGAAAACTATTTTATATAAAATCATGAAATCATGGGGATCTAGATTTGATTCCCTGAAGTGCTAACTATTACCTGTGAGACATTGGAGAAGTCATTGAATATCTCTCAGTTCCCTTTGTAATTCTTCTAAGTGATTCTATGGTTTTCTTGTAGTAAGGAATTTACATTCTTGTTTATACTTTAGCCTAACAAATCTCCTTAAAGGAAAGGGAGTGATCTAGAAGAAATAATACCAAGCTTGGAATTGTAGGACATCCAGCTCCAGATTTTCTTCCTAGGTGATCTTGTGCAATTTAACCTCTCTCTGCAAAAAAATAACAGAGTTGGACTAAATGATTTCTACCCTCCTTTCCAATCCTAGATCTATGAACCTATGAAATAATGACTGGAACTGACTTAGTTTTGGAAAGAATGCATCAGAATTTGAATGTGTATGAATCCAAAGTCATAATCAGGGAAAATAGAGGTGGAAGGGACGCTGGAGTTCCCATCTAAACTCCTCATTATCTAAATGAAGAAAATTTGAGTTCAGGAAAGTGAAATAACTTGCCTAAGATATAATAATAACATTAACAATAGCAATAACAATAACATTAACAACAATACAATCTAAAATTGATATATCACCTACTATGTGCCACGCAACATGATAAAGACTTTACAATTATTCTCTTATTTCATCCTCATAATTGTCTTGGGAAATCGGTGCTATCATTACTCTCATTTTATACATGAAGAAACTAAGGCAAATAGGTTAAGTGACTTGCCTAGTGTTACACAGCTAGTAAATATTTGAGATCATATTTGAACTTAGGTCTTCCTCACTCCAGGGCTGGCACTGGTGGCAATGTCACCTAATTGTTCCTATTCTATCACCTAAATTTCTCACAATGTCCTTGCCAACCATTCCATATAAGGTCCCAAGTATTAGATTAGAAAAGTGATATTTGAAATCTGATAATTTAATCCATCTGTTTTGCCTTCAAAAAGTCATGGAACCTCCATGGGCCTCTATATTCTCTTTTGCAAAATCAGAGGTTGGAATAGAAGGTCTCTGAGATCTCATCTAACTCTCTATCTAGGAACCTATGGTTTAAAAAAAATTCTGTTTTATGTCTTCATTTGGGTCAGAAAGAAGTCAAAAGCAAAACAAAACAAACTAAATAGGAAATGAAGAGCTGATGCTACTGAACATCACATAGATTGTCCCACAAATAGATAATCTGGGTAGAGAGGTCAATATCAGGAAATTGAGGGAGGGAAGGGTAAAAGGCTTAAACAAATTACTGACACTATAGCTTTGGTCTGCCTCACCATGCAATTCTCCTATTCCAGGAAATATTTTTCACTAATGTTGTCAAAAGGTAGATCTAGAAACTAGGCCAGAGTACATGTTTTTTTTTCCCTCGATCTCTGGAGCATTCCCATTCCTGTCCTCTTAAATATGTGCTAAGGTGATTTTGAATATGAGTTAGATGTCTCACATCTGAAGTTGAGAGGGGGTGAAGGGGTGAGTGGAAAAAAAGTTTCAGAAGAATATTTTTTTATATATAATAGTTGATCAGTCTGGGAGGAAATTTAGGGGAAGGATGAGAAAGGCAATACTAATTCTTTTGGAAGTCTGTTCTTGGATTCTACTACAAAGGTGCCATTTTTCTCTGTCCATTACAATGTTTACACTATATTCAGAAAAGTGAATGGGCTCTCTCGTGGAAAATGATAAAGACGCAGTTTCTCCTTTGTTAAAACACGTTGATTTGATGTATAACTTTCTTCAAGCCAACTATCTGTTTTCTAATTCCTTCCACTTTTCATACTATGAAATTATTCAATCACATAATGATTTAACCTGTATAGAAAGTCAAGCTTGGAAAAGCAGTTTTCAATCATGTAATAAGGGGAGTTATGTCATGTCATGACACTCCTGCACTGTCATTTTCAAAGGATTTTTGAGAATATTCTCCCTCTCTGGGAACTGACAGTTGTTTTTACTTGCTAAAGCCAAAGACTTTTCTTACCTCATAAGTATTCCAATCAGGAAGTCACAGCCCCTCATCAGAAGTCCTGAGCATTTATTTTATAGGGCATAAGACATCACAGGGTAAATCATTCACCACCAAAAATGAGAAATCATTTATCAAATACGAGATCCAAATTGCTAAATATTTTGTTTCAAAAGAGAATATTGTGTCATTTCTATTGTGCATCTTAACCTTTGCCCAAGAGTGAACAAAATGGCCCTCAAAAAAGACATATTAGTCTGTATGCAAATCAGTACTGAACCTTTCAAGTAAAGAGTGATTGTATCAAACTGTGCCAAGGAAAACACACTGAAAAAGCAAAATCTATTTGAATTTCCTTTTGAAGCCAGAAGTAGCAAGGGATTCCTGCCTTTGAGCAATTTTAGATTTTCTTGTGATCACCACTTCAATACAGGGACAAGGACAGCAACCTGAAACTATATATTCTATGCATCCTATTTAGACCAGGGCTTTAATGTCTTAGAATAAAAATGTTGCCATGACCTTCTACCAGAAAAAAGGCCATTTGCAGCCATTATAAATTCACAGTTAATTAAAGGTTAAAAGCAACTTGCCAATTAGTATGAAAGATAATTGTTCTCCTTTTGGTTACCTGATTATATGTACCATTGGGTATGTGAGAATGAGTGTTGTTGTCCTCTTGTTTAAATGCAGTTGCCCGCTTTTGCCGCAGCTATAACTCCCTAAAGACTTGCCCTTGGAAACCAAAATTGAGATGAAAAACCTTCCTTTTCTTATGAAAATTGAATTCCTGCTATTTCTAACATGTAGGAAGGAAAGAAAGGATACAAGGGAGGAGTGAAGGATTGAGTGAAGGAATAAAGAAGGGAAGGAAGACTAGAAGTAAGGAGGGAGGGAGAGAAAGAAGAGAGGAGGGAAGAAAGGAAGGAAAAAAGAAAGGAAAGAAAGATGGAATGTGGGAAGGAAGGAAGAAAGTAAGGAAAGAAGGGAGGGAGGGAGGAAGGAGGGAGTAAAGAAATTAAAAGAGGCAGTAAGGAGTAAAAGAAGGTGGTGGGAGAAAAGAAAGAGAGAAAGGAAGAAAGGAGGGAGGGAAAAGGGAAGGAAGGAAGGAAGGAAAGAAAAGAGAAAGGAAGAAGAGAAGAAAAGCAAGAGAAAGAAGAGAGGAAAGAAGGATGAGAAGAAGATAGAGAGAAAAGAATAAAGGAAGGGGAAAAGAGGAAGATAAAACTAAAATCCCTGGGTTAGTATGTATGTTGAAGAGAAAGTTACATATTAGCAAGCAAAACATTTGACTCAAGATACTTTAGTTACTAAAACTCTGGAGTCCTCAAAATGGTCCTTAAGTAGAATATAATATGTGAGAATAAAGCATGGGTGTGTGTATAGAGAATTAAGACTATATAAAGGGTCTGTGTCATAAGTGGGTGTATGTATGTGAGTAGTTTGAAAAAAGAGTGAGAAATTATACAAAGACTAAATAGCATATAGAACCTTCCCAAAGAAATTTAACCACATGCTACAAAATTTGTAGATTTGAAGATGAGGGCTCTAAAAGTGTCAATACAGTTGCAAAAGTTTACCTTAAAAACTGCAGAATTACTGACAAGTCATAGATTTGCTTTCTTGAGGGCACTGTAAATCTATGGGCTACATTAGACTTAGAGCTGTATTGATATGAATAAGTTTAGTAGCTTTGTTGGTATCACTGATTTTCTGAATTGGTTGTGAATTATTGTTGGAGGGACAATCAGATAAACAGTTCACAATTCTTCCTACTATATTTATTTGCTGTAATTAAAATAATTCATTAGCCTTCCTGTCTAAGGATATCATGTTAGTGTAATTTATTCCCTTTTTAAAGAAGAGCTTTAGCTACCTCATATAAATGAGATGTTTGTTCAAGGAATTCACATAACAGAATTGTAATATGAAGAATATGAGTATAGGAAAGAGAGCCACTCCTCTCCCTAAATAAAGGTGTAGCTAAGAAAAGACTAGTGAGAGGATTGTTCCTTTTCAGAATAATAAATATTAACTATTTTAGACATATTTCCAAAATGTATTTACTTACTTTTTGCCAAAAGAAAAAGAAATTTTAAAATGAAATGGCTAGCTGAAGGCCACTGGTAATTGTTTTGGAGAAGGGAAAAACAAAATAAATCCTGAAAAAAAAATTTATGTTGAAAAACAAAACTGAGTTCAGTATCTGGTCATTATATTTTCTAGGCACTTTTACCCTGGAGAATGAGATGCTGAGTCATTTGCTTATTTACATGATCTTAGTACTGTGGAAATTTATTTTGATTTGGGGACCCTACCTTTGGGCTGAGATTAGAAAGCCTTAGGCCCTCAGGGTCTCTTCTGTGTGGGAGGAGCTTTTGCCCCTCCCCCTCTGCTTCAGCTGAGCCAAAAAGCCCCATGGGCTGTACAAGACGGAGAGCTGGGGGGAAAAAAAAGCCCCAGCTCTCTCCGACCTGAGCAGAGCTATCTGAAAGATCCTGGATAGCCTGTGCTGAGGCAGGTGAGGCTGGAGTGCACCCCCCCCCCCACAAGCTGCAGCCCTGGCTAGCAGATTAGCTTGGTCTGTGGGGGTGCAGGAAGCCCCGAGATTTAAGTGGAGAGAAGAAAAGGTATATATAGACCTGGGAGTTAGACTCAGGGGGGCAGCTGATGAGATTAGCGGGGGTTAGGACAGATGAGAGAGACTGAGAAGAGGTTCGGACAAGGAGACGGGGATGAGACGAACAGTAACGCAGGACTAGGAGCAAGGAGGAAAGGCCGGTGGACAAGATTAAGAGAGGCGGACAAGATTAGAGGGGTGGCAAAGGCAGCAGGGGGCAGACTGATGGAGCAGACAGACAGAAGTTCGTTGAGAGAGAAACACAGGGGTTCAGCAGTGGCAGTTAAGAGAGGAAAGTTAGGAGCAGGGGGATTTACAAAGTGAAAGGGGCTCAGAGTTAGAATAAAGTACCTAAGTGCCCTAAGGCAAGTGGCAGCTAAGGCCCTTATTGTATTCAAGAAGTTCCAAAGAGACACAGTGGAAAGAGAAGTGCCACAACGCAGTCAGGTTGTACATTTTATTTCCCTGTATTCTTAATTTTCAATAGTATCTCATAAATAAACTCTGCTTTGATTATTTGGTTAAGAGACTTCTTAATATTTTGCTTATCAATTTGGGAGTAGAGCAGTGTGGTGGAACTTTATAAACAGCCCAAACTAAGTTAATAGCAGTCAGATAGCCAAATAGTCAAAAGTCCCCAGATTAGTCATCCACAGTTTAGTTCCCCCAAAATTAGGCCCAGCTAGTCATTTAAAATATTTCTACAGTTCCAAATGAAGATGATAAGCATGTTTTAAGATTCCTACACAATTTTTCCATAAGTTTCAAGAGAAGGTTCATGCGATAGTGGTATAACTTATAAACCCAGGAACAAAGAGTCATGCATACCAGAAATACACTCTATGTCAGCTCCTTCCAGTATGCAAATAGGCAGTACTTTGTAAATGCATGTCTGTTTTATGCTTGCCAATAAGGGAGGCTATTGATTAAAACATAAAAGCTTCAAGGTAAGCAACTGCATTTCTTCACTTTCAGAAAGTATTTCATTTGTAAGAGCCCCAGGCACTGTGAGATTAATTCTTTTATTGACCTTTGTTAATTTTGGAAAATTATCAGTCACAAATGATAGTCATCTTCTCCACCATGTTAATTCCATCCAGTTCAAGAAACATTTATTAAGCAATTAAGAAACTATATTAAACACTGAGTATAGAAAGGTGGGAAAAAAGGGAAGGAATCCTTAACATTAAGAAGATTATACTGTACTGGAGCAGGAAAGGGACAGCAATAAAGCATGTATTATACACATGTAAATATATTATAAACACATATATATCATAACCAATGTAAATGTGACACATTCATGTGTATAATATGCACGTGTCTGTATGTACATTCATATATGTGTTATGTGTATAAATATTTACATATACATAGACAAACACATTAGATATATATGCATACATATATATGTATATAGTAAAAGGAAAATTCAAACTTTACTCAGGTTGCTAAACTGGTCATTGGAACGATAGTGGTTTTGTCAGGAGAAATTGGGAAATAAAAAAGGGGTGTGTTTAATGGGAGAATTCACTGGGTCTTTGTTGAGTTTGAGAGCACTGTGGAACATCAAAGTTGAGATGTCCAGCATTTGGTGATAGAGGAACAAAGTTCAGTAGACACATGAGGGCTGCACATATTCCTTTAAAGTCATCTTCAGAAATGGACTTAGTGCACAAAATATAATTACACCTCTGATAAAGGTTATGAAAAGAGATGAGACAAGATGAGGTGAAATGGTACGGGTCCAGAAGAAAAGGAAAAAGAAGAGAAAAGAAGAGATGATCTATTATAGACATTCAGGGCCTGCCTAAGTCATAGGTGATGACCCAGCATAGAAGACAAAAAAAAGAGTGGTCAGATAGGAAGAAAAAGCAGGAAATTATTATTATTAGTATTATGGACACTCACAAGGAGAATATCTAAAAGAAAAGGGGAGTTAAGCCGCAGTGTTCAAGAAAGATGAGGACTGAGGAAAAACAATATTGGAACTAAGAATTAAGAAATCCTTAAAGATTTTAGAGTGAACAGCTTCAATTGAGTTATACTTTCAGAAGCCATAGTGCAAGAGGTGAAGGCATGATTGGGAGGTGAGAAAGTAGAGGCAACAAATGCAGGTGGCTTTTTTAAAAAGAGTTTGAGGAGATGAAACATCACATTATCTTTTGTTTTTGTTTTTGAACGAATGGGGAAGGTCTGATCATGTCTGTGGGTAGTAGAGTCCAGCAGATAAAAGAAGGGATAATTGAAGATGCACACTTCAGAAGGAGCTGGGGGGTGATGGGATCAATATGTAATCACAGAGGGGTCAGCCTTGTCAAGCAAAAGGGACACCTCTTCCTCTGAGACTACAGTTAAACAGAAGGGAATGGAAGATGATAGTGAGGATTTGAGGAATAATACTGAGGAGATAATAAATAACTTCTTTTTGATTTACCTGACAATGATTCATAAGAATAAAAGAAATAGTCAGGATCCCAGATCTTGAGCTGGAAGGAACCTCAGAAGCCATGTAGTCCAACTCTCTTATTTTAAAGATGAAGAAAATGATGTCCATGGAGGTAAAGTGCCTTAACAATGTCACACAGGAAATATCAGTGGCAGAATATGAAGGATCTCTAACTCTGGAGCATTGGTTCCCGATCATTTGTTTGGTATGTGTATATGTGACTGTAGGTTCAGTCTCACATTTTTGTATAGATTTATAAAAAATTGTGCTGAAGGAAATTAAAAGGAAATTCTAGTATTTTTTCCTTCTTTTAACTTTTATTTTACTCTTTACTTTAGAACAAGAAAGTTTTCAACATAAAAGATGGGAAGCCTTTGGAAAAATAAGTAGGAATTTGGAAAACCATTCTAACTTTAGACAATAATTCCTAAATATATTTAGAAAATAAATAAATAAATCCTCTCTAACCTCATTCAGTCAGTGGCTTTCATTTGAGTTTGCAAGATTTCAAACTGCACTCTGTATTTATTGAGCTCAGTGAGGCAAATGTCTATTAAAACCCCAGCAAGCAACTTAGAAACTATTAAAAACCTTCCAAAGGGGCATCACTGTTAAAGTCAGTCAATAAATTAACCACTGGGTTAGGCAAGCCTGGGACTCATCTATCTTTTTGAACACTGTTAATGAAGCCTACATTTTTGTATGGTAGTTGCTGTGAAGCTGCCAGTGACACATGTTTCTAAACTACTGTGCCTTGCGTCCGGGCATTAAGTGTCTAGTAGTTCATTAGAACATTGATGATGTGTAATTATCTCACAAAGGTTGTCACCAAACAGAAATTTAGAGAACCATTATAATAGTCTGAAATTATCATTAGAGAGTCACATCATCTGGAAATGCTGTGTGGTTACAGATTAAAGATACTTCAGAGGTATAGCTACAGATTGACCATGGATAGCATTAATCTTTCATCCAACGATAGCGATAAGAAATAGTTTTCAAACCAGACACAATGGCTTTCATTTGAGTTTGTGCACACACACGCGCGCACACACACACACACACACATTTCCTTTTGTTCAAGGAGAGTTAATTATGGGACTATCAAAGAGATTCTTTATGTGATACCAATTTTCCCTGTTTTTAAACTACTATTTGTTTAGTATTATTACACCTGCTTGCTAGCAGTTATATATCAAGATATTTTATAAAGAAGTTTCAATGAAGGAAAAAATAGATTCTGATACATACAGTGTGTCTTAAAGTTTACAAAGCACCTAACATTACCACATTTTAGCCTCCCAACACTTCTATGAGGTAGATACTACCATCATTATTACCCCCCATTTTATAAATGAACAAACTGAGACTAAGAAAAGTTGAATAATTTGTCCATAGTAACAGGACTAGTCAATGCTCAAGTTAAGATTTGAAATAAAATCTTCTTGACTCCAAACTGAGTACTCCATTTTGCCCTGCTAGTGAAGTATGTAATAATAAATATCATTAGATTTATTTGTACAGATGAAGAAACTAATGCTCATATAAATTATTTGGTCACTTTGAGTACTCAGTCTCAAACTCAGGTCTTGAAGTTCTCTCTTATATCTTCTCTTCATTCTTCCACAATCACTACATAAGTGACTTGTTGACCCCATTATTCTACTCAAAACAATGTTTCATGTCAATGGAAAAGAAGTGTGGGACTGAAAAGATGATTTGGGTGAACCTTAATGATCTAAAATTAACAACATTATTTCCTTGTTGTCCCTCCTTAGAGAAACAATTAATTTCTCTGAAAACCTGGGAAGTCTATGTGTCATCTAGTATTATACTAATGATGTTTATAAGGCAAAAAAAGAATAGATCAAGGATTTCATTATTGAATTGGATATCATGGAGCTCTAAATAAGATGAAAGGGAAATTATGATTACATCAATTTAAATCACAAGGAAGAAAAGAGATATACTAGGATATACTACAAAGATTCTCCAGCTTGCTGGCTTGAATTGATATTATATGGGTTTTTTTTTAAGGTCCTTTCTCATTTCATAGAAGTTTTATGTTGAAAGGGACCTCCTCTAACCCAATTCTTATGTCCTCTGCACCCATCTGAGGCTGTAAAAGACCATGCGCTTTTCTTAAGGTGACCTAGATAATGAGGGGTCAGATCTGGGACTAAAATCCAGGTTTGCTTCATTAATAGTATGGGGCTCTTTCCATTCTACCATGTTATGTTTTTATCATCCATCATTACATAGGAAACCCCTTCATAAGGGTGAATTTTACACTGATGATGGGCAGCAAGATAAGCCCAGAAATGAAAGTGTAAAAACAGAACACAGACAAGTTGGCACCAAATGTCAGCCCCCAAATCAGTACTGGTAACAAAAAGCCCACACATCTTCCATAAATATAACCCACACATCAGCAGTCATCTTGCTTATAGCTATTTAGCACATTGCTGAAAACTGGCATATGTTAGTAAAATTGTACTTATGCCTACTTCCAGGGCTGTCCTTGGAGATGGCAGAGACTTCGAATAAACAATGTGTGCCCATCCCCCTGCCTGACCAGAGGTGGAGCAATTTAGAACACTGTCCACACAATCAGAATTAATGATATAGCTAGTAGATTGCTAGATTTGGAACCTACAAGACTTGTTTTAAAAAAACATTTCAGGGGCAGCTACATGGCAAAGTGGGTAGAGCATCAGCCCTGGAGTCAGGAGGACCTGAGTTCAAATCCAGTCTCAGACACTTAACACTTACTAGTTGTGTGACCTGGGCAAGTCACTTAACCCTAATTGCCTCGCAAAAAAACCCCCAAAAAACCAAAACCAAACAAAAAAAAACCATTTCAACTCCTTGCTAATTATGTGACTTTGGGTAAGTCACTTTGGGTATCCCTAGCACTTAAAAAGTACTTAACACATGTGTTTTGATTGATTTGCTTACTAAATTTCTCAGATGCTTTGTTTCTGCATCTGTAGAATGGGGAAATAATATTTGCCTTACTGGGTTTTTATGATGAGTAAATTAGATAACACATGTCATATTTTCACTTGCTCTCTTCCATATCTGGAATTCTGTTGCTCTTTACTTTTCCCTCCATGCTTCCCTGGCTTTCTTTGTGTCTCAGATAAAATCTTGACCTTCTTTAAGAAACTTTTTCTAGGCCTCCTTTCCTCTGATATTATCTCCAAGATTCTGAAGATTACTTAGCAAGATAAGATACTGGACACTGAGGTCCTTTCTTCAGCTATACTGCCAAGCATTCAAACTCTACTGCAGAGAATGTGACTCTGATGTGCTGGTCACATAGCCCGAATGCCAAATGCCTACCTAAAAGATTATTTTACTGAGCATCTGAATAAGACAAACTATGGTCAAATTAAGTGGTATGAGGACTGTCTCAAGGTCTCTGAAAAACTTTAATATCCATTGTGAGACATGGGAGACTCTGGGACAGGACCAAGCTGCCGAGTGGGCCAACATCAAAGAAGGTTCTGTTTTCCATGAGCAAAGCAGAATTGCGGTAATACAAAAGAAAATGTGAGACATCCACATCCTAAATGTTCTAATGGATTACTTGTGGCCAACCTATAGTAGAGATTTCCAAGCACTTATTGTCCTGATCAGCTACAACCAAACACACTGTACCTTGAATCCAACACCATGATGCCATTGGTCTTTGAAAATGAAGGATGAACAACATCTCCAAGTTATCCTATATGTGTGTGTATGTGCATATACCTTATTTGTATATTTGTTTGGATGTTGTATATATATTTATATATTGTCTGCTTGTTTGTAAGTTGTCTCCTCTATTAAACTGTGAACTCCTTATGGTCAGGATCTGTTTTTGCTTTCTTTGTATCACTCGTCATTTAGCACAATGCCTATAAAGTAGGCACTTTATATATGGACTTTACTTAACTAGTTGACTTGAATATATTACTTTGTAAACTTCAAAACAAAAGAGATCACACATATAAAATATTTAAAATCTTAAAGCCCTATGAAAATATAAGTTATCATTAGTAATAATAAGGAACATAAAGTGATTTGTAAATACTAAACACCATTTGTAATGATTATCATTAAATAGATAATTAAAAGAGAACATTTAGGGCAACCATGAAAGGAAAAAAGGCAGCCTGGTGTAATGGAAAGGGAAAGAGTTTTAAGCAAGAAAGCAAGAAAGATGTGGGTTCATGTCTTACTTCTTATACATATGAGCTGTATGACCTTAAGCAAATTACTTAACCTCTCAGTGATCTAGCCAACTCTCTAAAGCTATATATAAGATTCAGAGAAGGTATCTATCTACATTGGAAAAAGCAATTCCTTCATCTAGGAGTTATCTATACCAATGATCACAGGCTGTGTCCCCAAACTTGAAAATAAAAATAAGTTACCAGAAGATATCATGTAGCCTAAAGGGGCCCCATTTTCCTCATCTATATATCAAATGATTAAAATGATTAAATGATTAAAAGTCTAAATGATTAAAAAGTCTTTTCTGACTCCAACATGCTAAAGTACTGAAGAGTATATCTGAGAGAAAGGAGAATATAGTCCATTATTCCTTCTTGATGATAATGGGTAGGCACACACAGACATATATAAACACACAAAGATACATGCACATACCACAAAGAGTTACACATCTACACACAAGCACACATAGATACACATACACACAAACACATAAATATACACACAAACATATATGTACAAGTGCTTTGGTGGTACCAGTTGGTAATTACACTATCTTTTTACCTCCTTCACTTGTGTTGACTCCCCATTACTCCCTAAATAACTGCCCACCTATCCTAAGTCAGGAACAACAAAATGGGTTTCCTCAAACCCCAGGACCTGAGTGACATGCATTGTTATCCTATTCTAGAGGTAGCTCTTTTCTCTTTAAAAACTTTTGTTTCATTATAGTAAATGAGATGAGACACTGCAAGAAAGTATTTGGTGGACTCCTATGGAACAAAAAGAAGAAGCTAAATCAGGGATAAGCCCTAAAATAAATGCTGCAAAAGTCTGAGTCAGCAAGGATTTAGCCCAAATATAGCTGTAACTGAGAGAAGAACCCCATCCAATTACTAGCTTATTTCAGAAAAGTAATCTTAATTACTAGGTGTTAAACTCTATTGTTTTTATGTTCCTCACAGACTCCAAACATAATCAGTGTTATTTAAATTTGAAACCCTGCAGCAAAGGCCTAGTTGCCCCAACTTAGTTGGGTATTTATTCAAAATAGAGAAATGGTCTCATTCAAAGGCAGCAAAGGGAATAGTAGCTTTACATGTATCCAAAAATCACAAAAGCATAACCCATGCCTGCAGGGGAAAAGCTGCAAAACCACAATGGTAAGATGAAATGCAGATAACATGAGACAGACTGAGTCCTTAGAGGTAGAAACTGTTCATATTTACAGCTCAGTATCATTGTGATGAATGAAGGTAGTATCAGTGGTACAGACAATCACAGCTATTCCTTTGATGAAGAGCAATGTAACTCGAGCAATCATGGCCTGCTAATGTAAGCCATTAGAGAAACAGCAGGAGACAGGAATTTGTTCAGTATAACAAAGTATAATGTTTATCAGTGTTCATTAGCTAGTGTGTATCATGGACACGGACTTGATAGTGATGGTCATCATGTTAGAAAGGTGCTCAAAAATAATACTTTTCTTGGAAGCCTCTGAGACCAGCTTATGACCAAATTACACATGGAGGGGGCCAATATGGACACCTCATCCAAAAATCTAAAAAGTATGTGCAGAATCTATGCAGAAGGGGAAATTCTGTTTCTTTGAACTATTAGCTATGTCCAAATGATTCTACCTGAAACTAATGTGGGCTAGAATGGCCTGTGAAGGACTGATGGACAAGGATAGGTTTGAGTTGGGCCTTGAAAGATCAATAACTCTAGTATTTAACAATCCAAAGTAGGCACTTGATCAACAGTTGATGTTGATACTGATGGTGATTATGAAGAGAATGTAGGATTCTACAGATGAAAAACAGAAGGGGAAGAAATCCTGTGAGCAAAGGCAGAAAGGCAGAATGCTCACATTGGTATAGAATTCATGTGGGCAGGGACAGAAGTGCATTCAATTTAAGGGGGAAGTATTATTATTATTATTATTATTATTATTATTATTATTATTATTATTATTATTATTATTATTATTAGACTAAAAATAGATTAGAACATTAGAGTTTAAAAGGACCTCAATTACCATTTCATTGGAGCCCCAGATTTTATAAATGAGGATACTGATGCCTAGAAATGATTGTGATTTGTCAAAAGTCAAACGGTGGCAGAGGCAGGTCTGCTTTTCTGTACAATGCTCTTTCTACCAGTTTAGACTGTAGGCAGATCATTCACTGAAGAGGCACTGAAATTGAGAATGGAAGTACTAAGATGGAAATGGGATTGGAAGAGGAATAATTTGGTAGCATATTAAGAGTTGGATTGTCTATGATGACGAGAGAATGGGGAAAATGGTTAAGAAAACCACAGTATACCAGACAAGAGAGATAACATAACCTCTGTCTTCATACTATGTCCTTCTCTGTAATCAAGTCTAGGTTTTAAAATTAAGTATTACATAAAGGCAGGGAGTAAAATGGTGACTGATATAATAAACATAGCTTCTCATCATTCCAAATCTGGCACTCTATGCTACATGTTGACAGCTTGATACAGTGGGTCCCACCTCTGCTTCTTGTCTCAATTGTATAGGTGGTAGCTTTGATGGCTTCTGAGGCACCTTGCAACTCTAGATCTATGAACTATAAATCACTAAGAAACAGGTAATGGTTTGTCAAACACTAGAAATTTTTGTAGTATAAATGTCAATTCTACTACAAAAATGATGCCCCTAAATATAGAAGCAAAAGTTTCTCTGAAGTACTCTTCTGTGAATGTCCTGCCCAGAAATTTAATAGGCATTTTTTTTTCTTTGCTTGTGAAATTCTCTTTTCTTTTTAAGGACAGATTCCAGCATTCCTTGAGCACATGTATTTAATTTAATTTAATTTAAACCATCATTTACTGAATGCCCTCCCATACCAAGATAAACTGACTAACAACAAGATAAAGGCCTATGCTTCAAGGAATTTGCAATATATTGAGGAAATCAAATATAAAACAAATAAGAAAATAGATAGATAAATGGATAGGTGGATAGATAGATGATAGATGAATGGATGGATAGATAAGATGATAAATAGGTAGAGAATAGGTAGACAGATAAATTTAATTATCTGGTAAAGTGCTACATAGGTTAGATTGGATGAGAAGACAGTGTAGGTAAAAAGATTGATTAGGAGATTATTATAGTAGTCTTAACATCTGATGAGTGCCTGAACTCAGGTGTGTTAGCAAAGGGGATTTAAAGGAGTACATGGCTTTCACAGACATTGTAAAAGTAAAATCAATAATATTTAGTAACTGTGAGGGATCTCTGGCCAGAGGATAGGTCCTCAATCTCAGAATCAGGAAGACCTGGTTTCAAGTGCTGCCTCTGAAAACACTGTTTATGTGACCCTGGACAATTCACTTAATCTCCTCAGAGCTCAAGTGACTCTCTGAGACTATAAATTGCACTGGAAGCACAAATTTATAGTGACTAAGGAAGATTCCTCACAAGAAGTTACCTATACCAATGAAATCACAGACTTTATTTGAAAAAAAAATTACTGGAATTATGATGGTCCCATTAACAGAAAGAGGGAAGTCATTAATAATTCAATGTCAATTGGATTGGGTCTTAAGGAATGCCCTTGGGGTTTGTGCTTGGCCTTTTTATGTTTAGCATTTTACTCAATGCCTGGACTATTTCCAGTCACTTCCAAACCATCCCTGCCTGTACTCTGGCCATCAGGCTCATCCCATCAAAAACAGAGAATCTACCCCAGGATTTCTGGACTCTAATAGGTTTGTTTTCACCTTATCTTGCCTGAAACCATATTTCTACATATTCTCTTTGCTAGCTCTATACGATGCATTAGTATAGTACGTACCTACCCTTTTCGATGCCCTTCTTCCTTTTATGTATTGTTTTCCCCCATTAGAATATAGCCTCCTTGGGGCAGCTAGGTGGCACAGTGGATGGAGCACTGGCTCTGGAGTCAGTAGTACCTGAGTTCAAATCCGGCCTCAGACACATAACACTTGCTAACTGTGTGACCCTGGGAAGTCACTTAACCCCAATTGCCTCACTAAAAAAAAAAAAAAATGAATCTAGCCTCCTTGATGACAGCAAATATGTTGCTGTCCCTGGCTCTTAGCACAATGCTTGTTGTATAGTAAGCATTTTTTAAGTATTCTATCTAGGCAATTGATAGGCCACTGGGATTGGAGTCAGGAAGATGTGAGGTCAAATATGGCCTCAGAAACCTACAATCTGGGAAAGTCATTTTAACCTCTATTTGCCTCAGTTCCCTCAACTGTAAAATGGACATAATTATGTACTTACCTCTCAGTTGTTGTGAGGATAAATTGAGGTAATATATATAAAGCACTTAACATTGTGCCTGGCACATAGTAGTGGCTTAATAAATGCTTGTTTCTTTCCTTCTATCTATGCATAGGTGGTATGCTTATCACATTCGCAGATGACATGAAGTTGGGAGAGGTAGTTAATACTTTGGATGATAGAATTTTTAAAAATCTTGCCAGCTTGGACTGAATAAAATGAAATTTTAAAGGAAAAACAGTATAGTTCTATAATTGGTTGAAAAATAATTTTCATTTGTATGAGATTTCAATGTACAAGTTTATTTGAAAAAATCTGGAAATTTTAGTAGATTGCAAAGTCAACCTGAATCATCAGTGTGGCATGGCATACTAAAGAACAATAACAATCTTAAGACTATATTAAGAGAGGTACAATATAAAGGACTGGGTAGGTGGTAGTCCCACTATTAAGTGCCCTGAGGAATTTATATATTGAATATGTCCTGTGCTGAGTGTCATATTTTAGGAAATACGTTGATAATCTAGAGAGTATCCAGAGAAATGGAATCAGGATGAAAAGATAATTTAGATTGATTGAAGGAAATATATGTGGTTCAGCTGGAGAAGAAGAAAATGAATGAGTCCACAAATAATGAACAATATTGTACTGTTGAAGATAGATTAGACAAATTCTGCTTGGCCCCAGTACATAGAATTAGGACCAAGTGTTGAACATTTCAGAGACACATTTATTCAACTTAAGGTAATAAAGCAAAGCAAAACAAAATTGAGTTGCTTTGGGAGATGCAGCTTCCACCAGGATGATTACTTGTCAGGTATATTGTAAAAGAGATTCTTATTCAGGTTCTAGTGAATGAATGAAAGGCAGAATTAATTAATTAATCAATCAATTAATTAATTAACTGATTGATTGGTTAATGCAAATTCAAGTCACCCAGTTGAACTCCCTTTAGATCCAGAAAGAACTGGAAGATATGATTGCCACGCCACTGTTACTGATCATAGAAAATGGGGGAAAGTAACGAAGGATTAGAAAAAGGAAAATCTTGTTTCAATTTTCCAAAAAATCACTGTGAATATGTTGTCAAAATATAGACCAGCCATCTTGACTTTGATTCCTGGGAAAATTCTAGAATGGAGCAGTCCTTGTCAAATATCTAGAAAGGGAAGGAGTCATTACAACATGGCTTCATCAAAACATGTCCTGCTAGGGGCAGCTAGGTGGCGCAGTAGTGGATAAAGCACCGGCCCTGGATTCAGGAGTTACTGAGTTCAAATCCGGCCTCAGACACTTGACATTTACTAGCTGTGTGACCCTGGGCAAGTCACTTAACCCCCATTGCCCTGCAAAACAAAAACAAAAAAAAACAAAAAAAACAAAACATGTCCTGCTAAACTGACCTCATTTGCTTCCTTGACAGTTTTACTAAACTATTAAATGAGGAGTTTGCTGCAGATATTGTATAGATTTTGACAAAGCATTTGATAATCTATCACATACTATTCTCATGGAGAAAACCAGAATGTATGAATTAAACAATGATCCAATGAGATAGATTCAGAAGTGGTTAGATGGCTGGACTCAAGAAATACTTGCTCATTTGGTCAATGTCATTGGGCAGGGGGTCTCCATGAAGTACCAAGGATTCTGTGCTTGGCCTTCTCCTATTTGAGTGTTTAATCAATGATTTGGATAATAGCATAGATGTCACAATCATCGTTTTTGCAGATGCCACAAAGGTGGCAAAACTTTCTAAGAATTAGAGCTTTGAGATAAGGTTTCTCAAGCGTTGGTAGGTTTGCCATCCTTAAAGAGTTTCAATTAGAGGTTGAATAATCAGAAAATGAATATTAAAACAAACAAAAACTTAAGGAAAGAAAAAAACAGGACAAAATTACAACTCTTGCAAATCACACTTGGGGACAAGAGGAAACACATGAGAAAATGAAATTGGTGGTCAACAAGAGGTAAGAGGAAAACCAGGAGAATTTCATTTCAAAGAAGCCATAAAGGAGAAAGTACAGGAAAGTAGGGGGTTATCAAAGAAAACGAGGGCTGAGGAAGTGCCACTAAAGTCTTTAATTTAAAGATCAGTGATTTCATGGGGATTTCGCAGGGGATTTAAGCCAGATTTCAGGGGATCTAGGAAGAGGTGGAGAGGAAGCATAGTCAGTAAATCTAGACCTTCAGTAAAGAAAGGGAGGAGAGAAATAGAATGGATATTTGTACCACAGGAACTCTGATTAATATTCCATGTCAGAGTTGTACTTATGCATATGTGAATTATGGGACAATTATTTCAGGGTAAGTAGTTAGGTCCTCAGTACTTTAAAGAATCTTCTATCTTTCCTCATCTAATCCTCATCCTGATTCCTTTAATTTTATCTAAAGTATCTTGTTCCTCTAGAAGGTGAAGGCTTTGAATCTTTGTTAAAATTTTTAAAAAGTGAACCCAACAAGAACCTTACTTTAAGTTGTGTCATATTTTTTATTCCATAAACTTCTGATATTAATTAAAAAATAAACGAAGGAATTGGGAGGAAAAAAAAGTCAAGTATTCATGTTTGCCCAGGGTTAGTCTTGTTTTGAGTCCACTTCAAGATATATGGAAGGGGGGGAATGTGAGGGTGGGGGTGGAGGTAAATATTAAGGCTGATGGAGTAGACTCATAGACTAAAAGTTCATTTCCACATCTGTAAAATGAGACAATTAAATTATATGTACCCCAAGATCTCTTCCAAATCAAAGTCTATGATTCTCTGATCTTATGAACTTATAGTGTATTTCCTACAGAAAATAATGATATTAAAATTCTGAAGTAGAAACTTTCCTTCTGAGAAGTGTTCAAGTGTTGCCTAATGAAATACATTATTTTACTGTTAGATATGGAGTAGATGTTAATTTTTTTAAATGATGTGCTCTAAACCCATCAGAATTGATCCAGGTGTCTTACACTTTGGTTTAAAAAATAAAAATAAAACTTTAATCCAAAGCAGTAAAGCTAGAATTAGAAAGCCATAAATAATACTTACTTTTGGGGGGAAAAACTGACAGGTACTTTGTCACACTTTTAAATTAAGGCACATAACAAGCAGCAGAGAAGCAAGGAATACATTTGGTTTAATTCCTTTTACTGGGAAAAAAGCACCGAGAAGAGCAGAAATGGGATTGGATTTTAAGGGTTTATAACATCAGAGCTGCTAAAGAACTAACCGGAGCTTTACTATAAAAAGGAAAACAATTTGGGAATCAGAAGTACCTAGGTAGCAACAAGGTGATAATTTGGGCAGCAGTAGAACTGTTTATTGGGATATTGTTAATTGTATGAACAAACTGGAAATTGCAAAGAGAAAATTTTTTCAACTTAATAAAATCCCTAGAAGCCTGGGTTAAATCTTGGACTCCCCCTTTTTTCTTACTTATATCTGTCTGCTTAATTACTCATTAAGATTTTTTTGGAATTCCATTCCCTCCCAGACCAAGGAACATCAGGAATGCAATAAATTAACTAAATTGTTGTTTATTTTTCTAAGAGTGGTTGGCTTTATGGATTAATTTAAAAAACAACAAACAAAAAACTTCTCTCAAAACCCAA
This sequence comes from Dromiciops gliroides, assembly GCF_019393635.1. NCBI lineage: Eukaryota > Metazoa > Chordata > Mammalia > Microbiotheria > Microbiotheriidae > Dromiciops > Dromiciops gliroides. The sequence goes on along the minus strand of NC_057862.1, from coordinate 337,607,188 downwards.
TGCCTGATTTTACACTATGCATTTCATGTTACAAAGTGATCCTGGAGCACAGTGAATGTTTGGCTTCCTGTGAGGGTTTTACTGAATGAAACTGTCAACAATGTCTTTTTTTGTTTTGTTTTTTCTCTACTACTCCTGACATCTGGAAACCTTCTTTCTCTGCAGAAGCAGACACATGGGCAGTAAAAAGCAGAGTGTCCAAGCAGGCTTTTCCTACTGCCCAGGTCCAAGGTTGTGTCCCTGCTAGAAGTCTTCAGAGCTGGTTCTGTGTAATTTCCCAGATCTGAGTATCACTGAGAGTGCACATAAAACAAACAGCAAAACTGTGGCTGGTATAGCCATAGCACATTTTGCTAGGTGGATGTATTTACTTTTTAACATTTTAAAATGGAATTTGGAGGGGAGAAATAAAAGCACATTATGACATTACTGTGAGACTATAAAGCATTTCAGAGAAAATTTCTGAAAATATGTAAGCCCTCACCACTATTTTGACTGGCATTTTAATGGGTATTTGACTGAATTGCTCTTTTTCAAAAGCTGAGATAAATATATCTTATGAATATTGAAATGCAAATGTTAATTTTTGAAATGCATGGTTAACCAGAAAAAAATGTTTTAAACCCACATACTTTTTTTTTTCTTGAAAAACAACACATTAAAACAATATCTTCAAAGAATAATTTATCACACTGACTTCTAGCTTTCTATCTCTTTCCTGGTCAAAATTACTAATTCAGCGCCAACATTCTTACAAGTGGTGCTTGGAACATATTTGTGTCAATCCATCACAGTGGCCCACAATAAAACTCACGTGTTCATTTTTGTGTCAACATTCACAAAGTTGCATGGGAAGTTTGGGAATGACACTAAGTAAAAGAACATACAGAGAAGAGCAACCAGGATGATGAAAACTCAAGTACATGCCATATAAGGAAGCTCAGAAAGATGGGGAGCAGACTTGAGGGAGGCAAATAGGAGGAGAGGGACAAGATCTATTATCTTCTGGTGGCAGGTTATCATATGAAAGGGGAGTTAGAAACTAGTGAAAGGTAGTTAAAGAGAGGTAAACGTGGCCTTGATTTAACAGGGGAAAAAACAGACAAAGGAATGAATTATCACCAAGAACAACTTCCTAAAAATTTAACTTGTCTAAAAGTGGAATGGGATTCCTGGGTAGTGGTAAGTTCCTCCTTGTTGGAAGCAAAGACTGGATGAACACTTGGGTATGTTTCAGGGAAAAGACTTGTTCAGATATAGGATGGATTTGACAGTCTCTGAAGTAATTTGTAGCTTCGTTTGCATAATTACTAAAATTAGTTAATTCTTGGGTGAGGAACCTTTGTCTATTTAACCTGCCTGATATTCCATTCTTTTAATGTTTAAATGCACCAGTACACTAATTATTATGTAGTTACTTTTTTTCAGTGTTTCTCTTTTATTGGGGCAGGAGGGAAATGTGTAGGTGTAGGGGTGTATGTGTATGTGTGACAAAAATAAAAATGATTGAGAAATAGAAATTTTCAATCAATTAAAAACTGTTACTCTAATATGACCCCTACCCCAAAAGACTGGAATGATGTGTTTCCATGGAATAGAAAAATTTTCAGCCAATATCCAGATAATTTTCATGAGGTGTGTCTATGTGAGTGTACATGAAACAAAAGCAAAGAAACAAAAAAGACCTTGAGAGGGAAAAAAGTTCTTTGAGCCAGTACTCTTCTTTCTAGCTTTCCACTTTGTTCAGTGCTTCCAGACAAATGTATTGCTTTAGCTACTTTGAAACAGGCTAAAGATTAAAGAGGGGTGTGTGTGTGTGTGTGTGTGTGTGTGTGTAAGAATACTATGCTACTATAGTATACAGGAACTCAGAGTCTAGGGAAAGAAATATATGAATAATTAAAACGAAAATCAAATTAACATGGACTTTTAAAGAACAGATTTTTTTAAATGAGTCAATAAATTCCAAAGAGATAACAATTGCCCTTTCTCACTAAATCTCCCTATTTTCCTTTGGTTTTTGTTTTTTAATTTTTTTTGAGGAGGGAGGGTGGGGAACATATTTATAGTTTGTCTTTTTATTTATGTTCTTGCTGCTTTATTTCCATTTGTTATTATCAGTCTTGTCCATTCCCCTAACAACAGACATCTCATGAGACCATTTTCACTAATCCTACTCCCAACTGTTAGCTCCATTTGTTTATCTTCTTTCTTGACTTGTAGCCCAAACCTTCTGTATCAGTTTTGTTCCCACTGAGGGTAGCAGGAAGAGGAATCGTATGGTATTTTTACAGCCATTTGTTATTGCTACAGCGATGAATCTGCAGCACTTTGCACAGATTGTCAGCTTTTCCTGTGATGGGAGAATACATAGTTAGAGAAATCAGTAGTTAAGAGCTTGCTTATTTAACACTTTTCCTAATGAGAAGCATGAGGAAAAGAGTGTCCTCCAGAAAGTCAGGTCTTAAACTCTGATACTACCTGATTCTTTGCTGTTGTGGCAGTCCCTAAGCTTCTGTGGTTTTAGAGATGTGAAATCTTACATGGACTTTCTCATAGATGAGGTTGATATATCATTAGTTTTATTTAGCTATTTTCTTTTGTTATCAAAAACTAGGAACAATCTGTAAATACTTATAATTTAAAGCAAAACAAACTCACACATTAATAAAACTGGGGGGCATGGGAGGGAAGTAATAGGTGGTTAGAGCAAATGATGTCTTTGGTTCTTTTCAGCTTTAACATTCTATGAGGGCTTCAATTATATAAGTAATATCAAAGAGAATATTCTCCAGTGTTTGGAGATTCCATTAAGGGAAATAGAATTGCCTTTCCCATTGCCAGTATAAATTGACCTATAGTCAATTTCTGCCTCTACTTCCTAAAATTTTCTTATTGTTCATATAGTTCTCCACAACTTACAGGAATATGATTGCTTGATATATTTATTTTGTAGCTAATTGGGTAATAGACCTCCTTCAGTAAAACCACTTCAGTTGCTTTAACTGGCTAGTTATCAAACATACTTTACCTCAAGAATCATGTTAAAGATTACAGGATGGAAACAAGAAAAAAAAAGTTTTTCCCAAACTACTTGGGATTTTTGTTTGTTTGTTTCTATGATTAGGAGAGCTATTATGTGAGAAATTATGAATAAAGTTTGCAAACACAAACTAGCTTTTAAAAAGTAACTGAATTCAGACAAACAACAGCTCCCTTTATTCTGGCCAGGCAATGAGGCTTAAGTGACTTGCCCAGGGTCACACAGCTAGTAAGTATCAAGTGTCTGAGGCTGGATTTGAATTCAGGTCCTCCTGAATCCAGGGCTTGTACTTTATCCACTGCACTAACTAGCTGCCCCAAAACACAACTCACTTTTAAGAAGTTTGCTTGAGATATTTTTTAAAAAGCTTTGAACCATCTCTCATGGTATGTAGATATAATCTACATACCAGATGTCATACCAAATCACTTGAAGGAATATGATACCTTTTTTTTTCTTTATGCAGCAGTAGTTTTTTTTTGAACATCACTCTATCACACGTTTCCCTAAAAAAATGTATGGCATAATATTTTCTGAAAGAATGTAACCTAGGAGCATAGAAACATAGACTGTTAATAATAGCTAATACCTAGTATTTTATAGACCTTCAAAGTTTGCAAAATTCTGTACGAATATTAAGATCCTCAAAACAACCCTAAGAGATAGGCGCTATTATTATCATCATCCCCATTTTACAGATGAAGAAACTGAAGTAGAGGTTAAATGACTCGCCCAGAATCACACAACTAACATATAAAGCTGAATTTGAACTCAGGTCTTCCTGAATCCAAGTCCAACACTTTGCCATCTTAACTTCCCAACTGATAGAGCTAGGAGAGTGCAGTAAAAACAACTCCCTCACTTTACACATGAGAAAACTGAATTACAGAGACTTTGAGTTACTTGCACACAACTAATTGTCACAGAAGCTCTTTGATGCTGACAATTAGCCAAATGTTTATGTGGACAAATGGGGACAAATAGGTGGGGTTTTTTCTATTCCTTATACTTTTATATCATAAAGATAATTTCATCTGATCCCCTTACATTACAGATGAAACTGAGACCTGGGGGGTGGTGGTTAAATCACTTGTTCAATCTCATATATATTATAAGCATTGTAGGCAGGATTTGTATTGAGATCATTTAATTGTACTTCCAGTGCCTTTTCATCTATATCATAGATTGAAAATACTTAATTCACAACATTGATTTTGAACTTATCAACTAATATTCTTTTTTTTGTTTTGTTTTGTTTTTTTAGTGAGGCAATTGGGGTTAAGTGACTTGGCCAGGGTCACACAGCTAGTAAGTGTTAAGTGTCTGAGGCCAGATTTGAACTCAGGTACTCCTGACTCCAGGTCCGGTGCTCTATCCACTACACCACCTAGCTGCCCCTTCAACTAATATTCTTAAAACTGCATTCCATGAAAAGAAAGTGTGAGATTTTTATTGGAATCAAATGTATGACTTCTAGTTAAAAGGCATATAGGTATATACATCCCATTAAACTTTTTGGGAAATTGGTATTAATCAGGTAAATATATTTAATCGTGTAGACTAATTTCATTCTGCCTTATGATGGAAGTCCAACTGAGTCTGAAAATGTATTCAAGACATTAGGTAAGAAAGTAATTCCTGGTAGAGGTATTGTATATCATTCATTAATTCTGTTTTATATCTGGGAACTTATGCCCTACACACCAGTATTTGTGATTTTTAATAGCATTTTCTAGATCATAGAATGCTCTATATTTAGTATTAATGGTGCCTACATTTTTTTTCTAAGAACATCCATGCATTCTGTAGAGGGACAGAGGCAGCATGGAACTGTATAGTGTCAAACATTTTATAACCCACCTTGAGAAAAAAAAAAAGCTTTATGAAAGGTACCACTTTTCCCTATTACTCCTTGAGTAAGTTTGACATGAAACCCAAAATCACAATCATTTTTGCTGACCTGCTGCCATTATATGGTGCAGAGGGAGTTATTGGATGAGAGAGGATGAAATACTTGTCAGGTACTTAATTCATAAAAGTGCTTACTTTTTTTTTTTGTAAATAAGGTCACAAGTGTCTAACAGCAAATCAATAGTAATAAGTGGTCATTGATATTATAATAAAGTATTCTTTCCCTCTTAATTATTTAATAGCTTGGCTTCCCCAATATTTCCCTTTACATCTTACTATTTCCATGACTTTTGGAAATATGTGGACTCTAGTGGATGGAGCAGAGGTCATTTTGTCTGCTTGCGAAATTATAAAAAGGGAAAGCAGCATCAACCTCCTAGGGTTGCTTTGAGAATCAAATGAGATAATCTTTGTAAAAAGTGCTTAGCATAGTGTCTGGCACAGAGAAGGCACTTGATAAATGCATATTCTCTTCCCCTGTAATAGCAAGTGTCTTCTGTTTAACTTGAAAATTCTGAAAGAAAGCATTCCACTATGTTTAATAATGGGTGGATCCTTAGATCTTCCATGTGGCTCTAGATCATGGCTTGTTTTCACCTTAAAAAACAGAGATCCTCCTTTATCAACTTGATTATAATTCCTCTGAATCTGAGAAGAGAATCACAAAAGAAAGGAGGTTGTATATAGTTTCTGAATATTGTTTACTCTTGTCTCGTTAGAAACTTTCTCATTATTCCTAGGGCATACACCCCCTATAAACATTTCTGTGACCTATCTTTCTATAGCTACCACTATATAGTTTGTTTATGTCACACCCTATATATATATATGTATTCTATTCAGAAGGGAAAAATAGGTCTTTGAAGGCTAAATCATCACTAGAAAGAAGACTCAGCAGAAATTGGAACTGGTATTACTCCTAGTGTGTGAATTGATTAGATATTCCCCCAAATTACAAAATCTTGGATAAATAGAAAGGTGTTTTTGTTTCAAAGTCCCTCCCACTAACAGCCTGACTCAATGCCTGCAATACATTATCAGATTGGCTGAGAGGCAACAGGGTCATAAAGAAATAAGGCACAGGAAATGTACTTTTTAAAAATTATGGTGGGGTTTAAGAGAAGAAAAAAAGATATTTTTTACATTGCTGATTACTGTAAGTCTTCATTCAAAGGCTGGATAACACTCCAGAATTTGTGATTCATGTAAGACTCAATGTAATCTGATTTGATAAACACATATTATAGAATCATAGAATTTTATAGTTGGAAGGCTTCTGAGAACTTAGAAGTCATCTAACTCAAATCTTAAATTAAACCTAGATTTTTTCCCCAAAGTGGCATAAGATTATATGATTCCTTTTAGTAATTCTAGGGACTTAGGGAGTCCAATAGACAGTGAGGTGCTAACCCAAGGGCACTGAATATGCAGAGGAGAGAGTCTTTTTTCTGTTTTTTTTTTTGGCAGGACAATGAGGGTTAAGTGACCTACCCAGGGTCACACAGCTAGTAAGTGTCAAGTGTCTGAGGCTGGATTTGAACTCAGGTCCTCCTGTATCCAGGGCCAGTGCCTTATCCACTGTGCCACCTAGCTTCCCCCAGAGAATCTTAAATGTGTAAGTAAAAATATACATAAGGAGATGGAATAGAGTTAAAAACAAAATTGTCCTCCTTGACAATATGATCAGTTTGTGAACAATAAACTTATTGGGAAAACACAATCTAGCTAATTAAGCTGGACTTTCTCAACCAAATCTATCATATGTTGGCTGTTTCCTTTTTTTTCCTTTGCAAAATATAGATTAAAGTTTTGTTCAGAAGCGAATGATTCTCTGTGTGTTAGAGAAAGAGTGAGTGTGTGTGTGTGTGTGTGTGTGTGTGTGTGTGTGTGAGAGAGAGAGAGAGAGAGGGGGGGGGAGATCTTTCTACCTATGCATGGTCACACATGGAAATAAAAGTAGTGACAAAGCAAAATAAACCTCATCCTGTTGTATTTGAGCACTAAAAATAGGGATAGGCACATGAAATGCCTACTCTGGTAATTAATTCTTCAGCTGCCAGCATCACTGGCTCCCCAATTGATAGTATGTGCTGAGTTCCTCTGTTGGAGGCTCTTTGCTGTTATTCACACATGGCGATGCTTGACTCCTTTTATGTAATTTTTAAATGGTGAAAAGAGATAAACATTCTGATTATCTGTGCATTTGATAAATGAATGTCTCAACAAAATTTTACAGCTAAAAAGGTTATTTACTTAAGTGAGATTTTCTGCGCATGGAAAGGTCAGATTTTTCCCCCTATTGCTGTGAAATTGCTTCTGCCTTTTAGCAAATCTTCTAAGACGGCTTCTCTCCTTGTAGTGTTGACAAGGACACAGGAAGGATGTGGCCCGAGGAAATCAAATGAGCAGCATAAAATCCTGGCTGGAATCTCGGCAGCCCACAGTTTGTGGTTTTTGAAATTCTGTCAAAAAAGTTGCACTATATGAAAGCAGAGACAGGACTTCTGAACAAAAATCAATAGCTGAATCTTTTGAACTGCCCATGTACAAAGTTCTAATGAAAATGTCCTTGAGGGAAGTTTTAATAGTGGACTTTGAGATCAGCTACTCCACTGGTCTGATAGCACTGCCGAGCATTTGAAGTTTTCAAAGGTTCCAAACCATGGAAAGTTTGACTCAAACACTAAGGATGTAAATGCCTTCAAGGGATCCAAGAAATAGCAATCCACCACCACTAAAGAATATACAATGGATGTATTTTCTGTACCATGTCAAGTTTTAGCCAGAGGATACAATTTACTTCAAGAGGGTTGATAACTCTCTAAAAAGCATCACTCTATGTTCAAACTAATAATTGATCAGGCACTAGGTACTGGTTAAAAAGGTCACTGCGATGACTAAAAATATCTCACTTAGGATACCAGATGAGGAGATGCTTTGTAAAGAAAGGAAAGAAGAAAGGAAAGGAAAGGAAAGGAAAGGAAAGGAAAGGAAAGGAAAGGAAAGGAAAGGAAAGGAAAGGAAAGGAAAGGAAAGGAAAGGAAAGGAAAGGAAAGGAAAGGAAAGGAAAGGAAAGGAAAGGAAAGGAAAGGAAAGGAAAGGAAAGGAAAGGAAAGGAAAGGAAAGGAAAGGAAAGGAAAGGAAAGGAAAGGAAAGAAGGAAGGAAGGAAGGAAGGAAGGAAGGAAGGAAGGAAGGAAGGAAGGAAAGAAAGAAAGAAAGAAAGAAAGAAAGAAAGAAAGAAAGAAAGAAAGAAAGAAAGAAAGAAAGAAAGAAAGAAAGAAGGAATATAGGAAGAAAGATTAACTTTAACATTTCATTCATTGAAGTAGTATTTTCTGGTATTTGTTCTTGTTGATTTATGCTGAAAATGATAATTGATTATTGAAATCCTACAATGGAACTGTGGGATCAGAACTGAAAGGGAAAAGAAGTTTGGTATCATGCAGTTCAACCTGCTATTTCTATGTAGAGATTCTTACTCCAAAATAACTGAAAAGTTTTCATCACCATTTATCATTTTGAGTGGCAAGGAACACACTTCCTCAAAACACAGACCATTCCTATGTAGTACAGCTTACACTGTTAGGAAAATATTCTTTATATTGGACCGAATTTTTCCTTCCTCTAATTTTACAATCTGTTCCTAGTTCTATATAGATAATGTTAAGTCTCTTTTCTTATGAGTCCTTCCAGATAGCTATCATGCTTTTTACTTATGTCTTGTCTTGATTGGTTGCAACAGTCCCCGTTTTAAAATCTTTTCTTGTTACAACATGGTTTTGAATATATTCACCATGCTAGTTACCTTTTTAAAGTCTGATACCCTGAGGCACTACTATAGAAGCCTGAGGTTAAAATATTAGCTTATAAGTTACTTGCACTGCATACCCTTCTCCCATTTTCCAACTTCCTAACTCTTCTACCCTAGAGGGAAAGAATACACATTTATTCCTTTGTCCTTATCTATACAAGTGAGATATATTATTTGGTGGATTTGGGAAAAAATGCTATAGTTATTATAGAAGACAATGCATTTGGAAAATGCATCAGGAAACCTGGACCCAAGAATTTGACATTTTAGTTTTCATGGGAATAGTCTATCTATCTATCTAAATACATACACACATATACATATATACACACATACATACACACACACACACACACACACACACACACACACATATATATTTAAGTCAGCCCCAAGAATACACTTTTCTTTTTGAGGGTTGAGTAATAAAGAATACTGCTTTCTTCCCCACCCCCACCCCCCACTGCCCAGGAAATAGAAAAAAAAAAGAGTTTTATTTATAAGGAGATAGAAGAACTTGAGGGTTGGAACAGAGTGAAAAGATTTCCTAGTCTAATTCATATCTGGCACATGAATTCCATCTATAAGCCCCCTGATTACTGTAGAGTCAACTTCTTTAAGAAATCTAGTGATGAAGAACTTGCTACTTGGCAAGGCAGTCAATGCCACTAGGGGAAGCTTGAAGCATTAGTATGTTTTCCCCATATCAAATCAAAAAATCTGCCTCCCTTAATCAAATTCCATCTGTTTCTCTGATTTCTGCTCTCTGGGGCCAAGCAGGAAATGTCTAGTCATTCTTCCACACGACAAACCTTCACATATTTAAAGAAGATGATCATGTGTTATTAGATTAATAAAAGGACCTATTAGGCATATAGTGCCTTTTCTTTTCTTTTAGAGCATTGAACTTGAATTAGGGTCATGATTTTAGAAGGATATGGGAGAAAGGGCCATGATTATACCAATGGAGGACTTTAAGAACTCACATGTTATCACATCCTCAGCATTCTAAAAATAAATATTATAGTAAACTCATTAATATATATTAGACACTGACATTAATATTTTATTATTAATTATTCCCCCAACTATAATATAAATGCTATCCTTGTCTTACAAGACTATTTTTACACTTTTCAAAGAACTTTCACATTAGCCATCACATTTTATTTCATAATAAACCTGATTTATACAGGATGTTGGGCAAATCCAATAATATTATGCATATTCAAAATCCTGACACTATTTTCTACTATGTCTTGGGTCATTTCAGTACTCAGCAAAATTTGACTTAAGATGTTCCATCTGTCACAACAACCCCCTTTTGCTCTATAATAAGAAATACACTATTATTTCAAAATATAAGAAGTAATTTGAATATTGCAATAAAAGTAGTTAAAATACTAGTATCTACTATGTTAAAATGCAATCCCCTTTAGATAATTTTCCAACTCATACTCTGTTTATTTGTATATCTACATATGTCTCCACACAGACATATTTATGTGTGTATATATTGATAGATAGATTAGATAGATAAGTAGATAGATATATAGATAGATAGACAGACAGACAGATAGCAAAGAACAAAGGAACATGTGTGTATATGTGTGTCAGACAGACAGACAGTGACAGAGACAGTGCCAGATAGAAACTGTCTTTCATCTACAAAGGTAGTAGGGCATATTGGGACTAGTATATATAGTGACAATGGCATTATGGTGCCTAAGATTTGAATACTTGTTTTTCTGGCAGTAATAACGGATTTGCACTGTTCTAGTCCCACTTATGGTTAATAGCACACATCTCTAAGGCTCTCAGCTACTTTTGGAGTGTGGTGTATGATCATGAAAAAAGAAAAACAAATTGAAATTGGTGGAGAGGTGTTCAAATAAGCAATTTTAGCATCTCGTATGGACACAACTCTTGTTCAAAATGCAATAGACTCACTAGCGGTGTGACCCTGGGCAAGTCACTTAACCCCCATTGCCCCGCAAAAAAAAAAATGCAATAGACTGTGTATTTTGTCTCTTTCTATTTATCTGTTAACAGGAATGAGTAAAAGAGAGCATAGGTGGATAGATCAAGAAGTCAAGGAAGTGAATTTGATGCAGTAAAGGCAGCATTGAAGTAGAAGTAAGAATTTCTAGGTTCTGTTCTTGCCTATGAAAGCCACTAGCGTGTAGAAACTGATTTTATTCCATGGGACCTGTTGTGTCCTTTCTTGAGAGACTAAATGATCTCTAAGATAGCATTAGACTTTTTCAATGTTATGTTTGATGGGCTGAATTTCAGTCCCAACACCACCAAGAAACTATTTGTAGATCAAGATTTATGGTCAGTCTACCTGTGAATCATTGTAAATGTTCCCAAACTTCAGTGGGTAGATGTTTGCTTAGCAATATATTAGGGTAACCTGAACTATTGTAAAGCTAATTCTGGACATTCCTATTTAGATTTCCTACAGTTACTTCAAATTCAATGACCCTACAACTAAACTCAGTATTTTCTTCCTAGAACTATTGCTTCTCTTGAATTTTCCATTTTATGTCCATGATATTATCATTTTCATAAATATCCTCATTTTGGGATCTTTCTAGTCAGTATTCCCCCATATCTCATTTTCAGTTCTTTCTTTTCAATGTTACTTATATCAAGGAATCTTATATTACATGTTTAATAACCAGGTCTTTGAAAAAAATATATATGCATACAACATGATTTTAAGTTTAATCTGTATTATTAATACTTTTGCCATTATTTTCTAAATTTTAAATAATCAACAAAACAAGAAAGCTGGCCCTTATTTATAGCATTTAACAGTTTCTCAGGTATAAATGCTCTTACTCAAAATTAATAATTAGCTTTCTTTGGCAAGTGTGCGTTGACTCCAGCGAATACTCCTACGTTGTCCTTGCTTTCCATTCTCCCTGATGCCACCCTGCTTAAGCTCTTGCTACTTATATCTGGACTATTAAAGTATCTTCCAAACAGATCTATCTCCCTGTAGCCATTATTTCTCCCCCCAATCTATCCTGTACACTGCTACCTGTCACCTTACTAAAACCACTTATTCCCTGATTCTCCTACATAAATACTCCACTGGATCTTGTTGCCCACAAAATAAGGTCTTGATTCCTTTTCTATACTAACATTCAAGACCCTCCAGAACCTGTCCCCAACTTATCCTTCTGGCTTTTCTTTTAGTTTCATACCCCTAAAAAGAATCTCTATCCTTACTCAAAGTCATTGGAATACTAGGCCTTTTTGTGCTTTCCTGCCTTCAAGCCTATTCTCATGCCATCATCTTTTCTTGCAATGTGCTTTCCATTCTGCCCTTCTAACTCCTCCCTAAGTGGAAAATCTCAACTAGGAACCATACAGACTCATTCCTTACAGACTCAGGACTACCAATTAATGTGCATGCTTCACTATCTCTTGTGAATGATACTTGGACGGTAATAAATGGAAAACTTAGGGAATACTCAAAAGCCATGATTTTCTCTCTGGTGTTTATGGAAGGTCAACTTTTTTTTTTCTTTTTTGGTACCATAATAAAAAGAAATGGAATTGACTAAATTACTTACTTCCTTATTTTCCCTTGAGTCCATCCTATACCAGACTACAGAGAAAGAAGCCAAATAATTAATAATTACCTGCCTTCTGGTTAAAACTCTAAAGGCTAGTTTCTCTCATTGTGATTATTCACTTAGCCCTAATTGAATCAGTATTTAAATACCATAATAGGATGGGACTTTTTGGAGAATTTTCTTCCCTATCATTATAATGTTTTCTCCTTTAAAGTCAGCCAAGTATAATAACTAAAATACTTTTCTACCAGTAAAGTGAATGGCAAAAGCAGAAATGTAAGTCTTTTAAGAAGGACAGTTGAAAATGAAATAAAATTTGTACCATTGTTCTCATTCTGCTAATATGTTTTGAAATACAAAATGCAAATCCACAATGGGATGCTTAATATAAAACAATGAAAAATCAATGAAATGAATCTTTCATATTTTTTTTCAAACAAGCATAATACACAAAGAAACAATCACTCTGCTCTCTATAAGTAAATCAAAGGACCACCAGAAAATTAAAATGTAATATTAGATTTATAACATTAAATATAATTTAAAGTCAAATGGAACATGAATTACTCTTTACAACAGAAGTAAACAAATGCATTCCAGAAGAGCTAATGGAAAGATTTTGTTTAAACATAAAATAAATTGCTAAAACAATGTATATAGGAAACATGATCTTTGATAGGAATTAGAAAGGAAATAATTAGTAATCCTTTCTCACAGTTAGGAAGTTTTATGTGTCCCTCTTTCCTTCTGGATAATTAACATGAGCTGAACTACATTATTGTCAGTGTCACTAATTTCCTATATTTGTGAAAATTATATTTATCATCATTGATGCCATCATCCTCATAGGTAGCATTTATATTAAATTTTTGTTTGCAAAAACATTTACATGTTATCACATTTGGTCCTCACACCAACCATGTGAAATTGTTTTCATTATTATCCCCATTTTCCTGATGGGGAAACTAAGTTCAGAACTTCAGTGATTTGCCCCAAAAGACATAACTATTAAGTGTCTGAGATAGAATAATGCTACTTTAATTCACTGTAAACTTGCACTGTGCTAGATGATGTATTACTTATAGAAATATGTCCTTTAGGTTTAAAAGCGCATCTTGTCAAACCCTTAGCAATAGCCTTAAAAGACTGATCCAGCAGGTAATCCATTAAAGATCAAAGCAATGGAATCCCATACAGAATCTGACCCATAAGAGTATTAACTAGTTGGGAGTATTTGTGAACTTCTAGGTTGTACAGAGCTGCTGAGGCTCTGGTCTTGGGCTTTGAAATTGCCTGACCTGATGTAGGAAAAAAAAATCACCTTCTTATAGAAGGTGGAGTGGGGGAGGAGGAGGAAAAATGAGAAGGGAAGAAAGAATGGATATATTTCTTATGCCCTTGAGATTCTGAGCTGCTTAGTGAGAGATGAATGTTCATACAGATACTGGCAAAATCAATTCAGTCAGTTGTACTTGACTTGCCTTTCTGCTGGACATGACCTATGTGTGAACAAGAAGGGCAGCTTGTTGCACCACTGGGAAGAACAAAAAGTGACATGAATGGACAAAAACAATTGTCCCTTCACTGATGTAGGTTTGTGTGTGTCGGTGGCATATAAAGCTCCTCACAATAATGTCTTGCTGTTGTAGACAACCACAACAGGGTAGTGGTGGTGGGTGATGTGTTTGTGTGTGTGTGTGTGTGTGTGTGTGTGTGTGTGTGTGTGTGTGTGTGTGTGAAAGGGAATAGGAGAGCACTATCAGGGTCATAGTTTAAAATTTTATTTCCTATAAGTGAGTATCACTATCTTTGGAATGAACCCCCTACCTCTGTGTAGGATCAAAGGGTCATATGACCAAAGGATCATATGATCCAGATTATAAAAATGGAAATGTGCCTCGGGGCGATCTAGCCCAAACCTGCTATTTACAGATAAGGAAACTAAGGGCCAGAGAAACTGCAACTTACCCAAGTGACCCAGATCATTACCTTCAGAAACCAAATTGATAGGTCCTTAGATTAATATCTCCTTTTTAGCTTTAAAATGACTGAGGAATTTTAATGCTATCTGTATTTGTGAAATTGTATAAAATATAGGACTATATGACAATTGAAAAAAGTCTTTAATCATCATTCCACCCACTTAGTCAGAAAGCTTTTTGTATTACTGTGCACCTGGAGTAGCCATCAGGTCATGTTGCCTTTGGAGGTCATGTCTACTGAGCCTTATTTTAACTTCAGTCTCTTCAATCAGGATCTATGCTCATCTATAGCCAACTACCTTTCCACTACCTCTAAGTTACATGCAGTTTTCCAGAAACTAGTGAGCGGAGGGGATTCAGATTTGAAGCACTTGTGAGGAGGCTGATTATAGAACTAGAGGATTTTTACATTACTTATCACTTTGGGGTGATAAGGGTTTAATGCCTTATGACTCAAATCTAGATAGAACTTCTGAGTTCCCCTCTGAGAAGGGATCTTTTCTCCTACAGTATGAAGAACACTTGGGGAAGATCATAGTTCATTGTTACTAGAAGTGAAAAGAACCACCTACCTAGAAAAAGCAGAAGAAAATTGTGTAATTTTGTGCATGTGTCCATATTACTTTGTGATTATTTTCAAGTCACTAAGGAGCTATATGTTTTGTTTCAATCAATAAATTTAATGCTTTGGGAGGCTGGGGACCACACTGTTTTTATATTACCCTATAAAAATGTATAGTGAAGTGCCATACACAACTATTAGGATCATAGATTTAAAGCTAGAAGCTACCTTGAAAGCCTCTAGTCCAAATTTTACAAATGAAGAATGGCAATTCAGAGAGGTCACATCTGTAACAATGAATAGCAAAGATGAGATTCAAATCCACCTTCTCCGACTCCACAGAAATTCTTCTACCATGCCAAGCAGCCTCAATAACAGCTATTAAGTGTTTGTTAATTACCGGAGTACATCATTACCTCTGTATTTGGTGTATGGTAATTTGAGGGAGGGGGGGAGAGTAAAGAGACAAAACTGCTGACATACATTTTTTAAAAAAATGAGTTCTTAATTCAGTTTCAACACCAACTTTTACCAGTTGCATGATGGATAAACACCAGCTTTGTGACAAATTTGGAAATATATGGAAATGGGAATAAAACCTTACCTGAAGGACAATCTACTTAGACAAACTAACATCTTTCACAGTATTCAAACAAAACACTAAAAATAATGAACCCTCTCAAGCTATGTTAATTACTTCTTCAATGGTTATTTAACAGATGGCACGTTTCCTATTTCAAATGAGGAAAAACTCTGACATTTTAAAGTTTGCAAAGGCTTTATATACCTTATATCAATGGATAGCACACCACCTTGTGAAATTCCTCAAAGAAAAGTTTATTATTTGGAGTACAATTTCTTTAAACTAATGACTTCATTCTCAGTAAAGATCTATGTTTTTATGTCTAGGATTTATCTTGTCAATAACTATGGAGATACCTCATTAATTTAGATAAACTATGATTCAGGGGTGCAGAGCCAATTCCTTTTTACTTGAGAATGCCCAGTTAAATTTTCAGTGGAAGCATTTGCACTTCAGAAATTAGTGAATGCCACAAATCAGGCTTAATTTATTGTTTTGTTGATTGTCTGGATTTAAGAGAGTGATGGAGAAAATGTTAAAAATGAAAATTAAATTTAAATGTGTATCGTGCGTACATTTTATTTTTCTTGGGGAGTCTGTTAAACATTTATTGGAACATCCCTGACTATGACCCATATAGTGCTAGGGTCAGAAAGTGAATAATCCAAAGTCTTCCTCTGATATTTATTGATTTTTTATAAGTGTAAAATTGGTTCAACAATGGGCTAATCAATTAAAATGTCAGCATATCATTTTCCTCATCTGTGAAGTGGGGATAAGAGTATCTACTTCAGCTTTTCATGGTCCTTATAAGCCTCAGATGTGATAATATATGTAAAGTATTTTGCAGATTTTAAAGTACTATATAAATATTTATTATTATATTCTATTTAAAGAAATAACTCAAGTTTCCATAAAGTTTAACATTGAGAAAAATATAAATACATCTTCTTTAGACTTCTTCACAATAACTCTTTAAGGCACATCATGCACGCATTTTGATCCCCATTTTACAGATGAGGAAATTGAGGTTCAGTTATGGTAAGTGGCTTACCAATGACTTTAAATTTTATTACTTAAATTATAGGACACTAACATGAACTAGTGACTATGAGATATTGCTAAGATCTGCTTTGATGAAGAATTAAGAAACCATTATTTGCATAATGTGACTAAATGGATGCTAAGTACCTAAAAGTAATTTATCCTGCTAAATTAATGTAGGTTAAACATTTTCCCCATTATATTGTTTGTACTATTCATTTATTTACTCAATCTTTCTCCAAGATGCTGATAAGATAAACTTCAACCTTTGGAAAGGGGTGTGCAGTCTGAATCATCACAAATTCAGAATTAATGGTGTCTGAAAAAAATCAATGTCATATCATTTTCTAATGATAAAATCCTGTATTTGGATCTCAGTCCCTAAGCTGTGGGAAGACAGGTGGTCCCTTCTTCCCCAGCTATTGGTCAAACATGCCTGGAAAACTGTCTTTATTTAATATTTTTTATCCAAGAAGTGCAGAATTCTGGCAGCAGTGAAATATCAAATTTTCATGGGTTTGTGAGGGGAAAAAATCAGCACGAAGTAGTATTCATTCTCATCATTGATATTTTAACATAGAATACAGAAAGGGGAGAGATGTCCATACCAATAAGCTTTTTATCAAAAATGAAATGAAAAACTTTCCAAGGAACTGGATATTAACTAACCGTTAAGAAAGGTTTACTATTGGATAAGAAAAGAGGTAGCCTGGGGTGTGGGGGAAGGCACAGATTAAATATCAGAAAGTACCAATAAATCTTCACAAAGCCCAAATGAGCAATTCTATATACCTCCTCCTCTAAATGAGCTAAAAATTATTTTAAAAGGTTGCCTTCCCTAAAAGAGGATTCTTTAACAGAAATATTTCTTCTTATTATTTAGCAAAGCACTACTTTTATGGGGATTTTGGAATTGAATTCCTGGAAATACATATTTAAAGAAGAAAGAAAAGGAGAGTATAGATTGTATACCATATTCCACAATGAAGCAAAACATTTATTTAATTTTTTTCCATCTCAAGAAACATATTTTGGCATTTGCAACTAAATATGATGAAAGAACGTGGATTTTCTGTTTTCACAAGATTTTATGGAGAATATTTGTTATACTTTGAAGCTTAAATTTCCTTAGTATAATTTTCCTTGTGTTTGAAGTATAATGTTTTGTAGTGATTCAGACATAAGATTTAAGGCAAAGACTAAGGTTTTATAAGTTTTATGAATTTTTCCCTGCCCTTATTATGAAACAGGTAAAAGAGAGAGAATGAGAGGGGGGGAGGGTTGTAATATATGGGGAGAAGATACTTAAGAGAAATATTATGAAAGTGTATTTGATATTAGCTGTTACATTAAAGAGTTAGTCTGATACTTCATGGAAGTGACTGGATTTTGTTTTCCAACACATGCCGATTGACTTGACCATCATAGCAGACTGAATTGTATTTTTGTACAGCTCTTCAACAGGCAGCCAAATAAATAGCTTTTCCCCTGCTGCATGGTTTGCTGTTTGCTTAAGCAAAAATCCAATTTCTGGAGAGGACTCCGTAAGGGCTAAATTCCCTGCCATTTACAAGTGTCCCATTAGAGTAGCTTTCTATATGGAAATAACATTCCAAGACAAGGAGAGAAACGCTGGGTCTGAGGTCCGCTGTTCCTGATGTGTTTTATTATTTCTTTTTCATTTGAAGAGTAGAGCTGTGTTCCCAGGAGAAAGAAGGAGAAAGAGAGAGTCATGTTTGAATACAAATGTCTCAAGAAACTGGAGCTTCTTTTAAAAGTAAAATCTTGCTTTAAAAAAAAAAAATTTTTAACTTTTGGTATGCATCAAGGACAAGAGTAGACAGCTTCAGACTCAAACTGCCTCTCATTAAAAGGTTTTTAATTAAGAATTCAAAGATAAAAAAAAATCCTCCAACTGGAACAGCATATATTAGCGATGTTGGGATTTGGATTTGATTACTCTTTTCTTTAATACTGTTTGAGGTAGCCTGTATTTGAAAACAATAACAATTAAGTTGAAGAAAAGCAATCCATATACACAACTTATAGAAGATGCCACACATAAACATGATATTTATGACTTATAATGGAATACATTTTAATGAATACTAACACATTTTCTGTTAAACCTAATAAGATAGGTGTTATTGATATACTAATCAGAATTATAATGAGGGTGGGATAAATGTATCCTTTGTCTTAAGATGTCTAAATTCATAAAATATTGCCAGCCTTTCTTACTTCAGCAAGTAGAAAAACTAAGCTTTGTACCTACTTAGTAAGAATAATTAGTTAATGTAGGAAGCTATCAAAAGGTGTTTTCTTCCATCTTCTTCCTAAGTGAGCTCCTCTCCAACTGTCACCTCATGTGTTTCAAGGTCTGAGGTCCCTCCCTCCTCTCTTACCTCAAATGAATTTATTTTGAACATTTAATACAACGACACATTTTGGGTTGTCTGCTCAGGGTGTCAGACATGCTAGATATGACTTTGATAATAATTGTTTACAATAATTATTATTATGGTAAAAATCAATGTCATGAGTTTCAAAAGTATTACATAATCTATGTTCAATTTTTTAAAATAATTTATAGTCCATGCAACTGTCTCTCATTTAGAGAAACCTACAAAATAAATAAATATATGCATATAAATAAATCCATACAAATTTTATTACAATTAAAACTGGACCAATTGAGAGGGAGTCAATTATTTGAATTTATTTGAACTAGATAAAGCCCTTCTGCAAAGATGCTATTTATAACTTAGAAATTCAAAGGTAAATTAGTGTTACTCTAAGAATCCCATTAAAGGAAATGGTTAAAGCATAAAGAAGAGGAGAAAATCTCTTTTCTCACTGGAAAAGTCCCTTTGTACCTTTTACAGTGGATAGTTGAGTTTATTTATTCATGTTTGTAAAAGTACTATTTGATATTTTTACAGTGTGTGTGTTTTTTTGCAAAGCATTTATGTCAAAGGTCTGGCCAAAGAACCACACAGGACACTTGGAAACATTTTAATCTAGGCAACTAAAGAGCTAGAAAATTGTTTCCTAGATCCCCCGTTAAGCTGACTCCACACTACCAAACAACAAGTCTTATTACATAGCAGGAGAAGGCTCTTTGACCAGTGGTATAAATTTAATGCAGTGGGAGGCGTTTTACTACTTCTGTGAGCATCCTGGATCCCAACAGAAACAAAATGAAAAGGACTTATACTCACAAACAAACAGCTCAGAATTTTAAGATTAAAGGTACCAATATTTTTTTTTTGGTCAAAGATGGGTCTTTATGGATGTAATTAAACTAGATGGGTCTAAGGCAGAGGCATATAGACACAGTGCAAAGAGCCATGAACTCAGAGGTAGGAGACCTGCCACTAACTAGCTGTAGGACCTGGGCAAGTAACTAAATAGTTTGATCTCATTGTTTTCATCTATAAAATGAAAATGTTAGGCATAATAACCTTTGACCCTCTTTTAGATCTAAGACTAATCTGGGCCATATAATTTGCATAGATCATCTCTATGGGACTGCTATTTATGCATTAAGATTGTCCTCGGAGGGGGTGGCTAGGTGATGCAGTAGATAGAACACTGGCCCTGGATTCAGGAGGACCTGAGTTCAAATCCAGCCTCACACACTTGACACTTACTAGCTATGTGACCCTGGGCAAGTCACTTAACCCCCATTGCCCCACAAAAACAAAAACAAAACAAAACAAAAAAGATTGTACTGGGTTTAGCAACAGGATTGTATTCTAATAAATGGTTTCCAGAGGGCACAGCCATCTAGTGGAATGTGTTCTGGGATTAGAGTGGAGTCACAAGTTCTTATCCCAACTACTAAACAGCAGAATAATTAATATTACTTTTTCCTTTTGGCTTTCAGTTTCCTCAGCTGTAAAATGATAGGGTAGAAGTAGATGACCTCTAAGATCCTTTCTAACCTGAAATCTATCCAATCCAATGAACATTTATTAATTACCTACTATGTGCCAGGCAGACCAATATAAATGGATATGCCACATAGACACACCCATACTTG
Source organism: Dromiciops gliroides (assembly GCF_019393635.1). Classification (NCBI taxonomy): domain Eukaryota; kingdom Metazoa; phylum Chordata; class Mammalia; order Microbiotheria; family Microbiotheriidae; genus Dromiciops; species Dromiciops gliroides. The sequence continues at coordinate 337,586,616 of NC_057862.1, read as the reverse complement.
GTTGATAATTCAGATATTGGGTGCCTCTAGTTAAAGAGAAAATAATCCTTGTACCTTCCAGAAATATATTTGAGGACTTAGATTATTTGCCTTGAAGGTTTGTATTTATCAATATCACAGGATAATTGCCCATTCTCCCTTTCTCCCTGTGATGTATAGTTACAACAAATGTGATACACACACCAGATGTGATGTGGCTCAGCACTTTAGCACTACCAGTCGAGCTGAGGAATGTTGTCATCTGTGGGCCAAATTAATATTTTCCTGATGCTAAATATGTTTACAGGGGAAAAGGGGGCAAAGCACTTTTCTCAAATTAGAGAGAGATGGTATTCAGAATTATTTGCAGGTGTCAGGAAAAGAAAAAAAATAAAGTACCCTACAAAATCACATTTCTTCCTGTGACTAGGACTCGATTTAGTTTCTGTAAAGTATCTCTCATCATTGGGCTACTACTGTGTTAGGATCTTGTTGCTTATTTAATGACCTGGGTCCCAGGTGCATTTTGCTGTACAAAAAAAAAAAATTCCCTCTCATTTTTTAATGTAACTAGTTAGCTGGAGACTTTACTGAAGAAGACATGCTCAGCATCAGTATCTTTCTCAATAAAATCCTCCCCAGCACATCAACATAGCTTCGTTATCACTGTGGGCTGGTTTCTTATTTGGCTCAGAGTCCCTGTGGAGTGAGGAACTCACAGCATAGTTGATGGGAGGTCTGTGGAGAGACAGGCTCTTCAGGGCTGCCAGGAAAAATGAGAAACTGGGCTCAGGTGAATATTTTCATCTAGTAACACTCTGCTAGTTGCTGAGGGCAAAGGTCATGGCAGTGTTTTGATTGCTACCAAAAGGGTGGGGTGAGAAAGAAAAAGTCAAGGTAGAATGTTTGTTCTTCTCTTTCACTGGAATGGACAGTGACTCTGAACAAAAAGCTAGGCCATTTCAAAGACCATCACAAATTCTGACTTTCAAAAATCGTTCAGCCTCTCTCTGTACCCCGCCCCCCATAAAGTGTACAGGCAGCAACAGTCACAAAACAATTCCTCTCCTTAACTTGTAGAGCCAGGTGACTAGCTCCCATTCAGTTTTCTTAAAATTGTGGTTGTTTCTATTAAGCCTGGTTTCCAGTTTCCAAGATTTTACCTTTCTAAATCACAGCCTAACTTCTAAGGGACAGATTGCAATAATCAATCTATCATTTCTTACCTAGGCTTGCATACCGGAAAGAACACTGGATTGGAGTCAAGGAAGGTGGAAGACATGAATTCAAATCCTGCCTCAGACACTAGCTATATAAATCCCTTAACCCTTTTAACCTCAGTTTCCTCATTAATAAAATGAAGACAGTAATAATACCTACTTCACAAGGACGTTGGAAAAATCAAATAACATATGAAAAGTGCTTTAAAAGCCACTATGCTATTGTTGCTCTTGTTGTTGTTGTCATTAAATGTCTAAAATTTTGCAGGTACTGAGCAAGATACTAGTGATAGAGAGACAAAAATCAAATAGTCCCTGCCATCAAGGAAATCACATTGTTATGACTCTTTGTTCTACAATATTATTACTACAAAATTCCAAATAATAGGATTAACTATGTGCGTATCTGTTTACATATGGATGAGGAAAGGAGCTATAATGTCATTGAAATAGGGAAGTATTGATGAGGAAACTCCCTTTAACAATTTAAGTTAGCATCTCCATAAATTTAGAGACTTAGATAATTATGTGGAATTCTGAGAGATTAAGAGACTGCCGCCAGGGACACCTATATCTCATAGTTGGAATTTGAATGTAGGTCTCCCTGGCTGAGTGTTTCTTCTTTGCCATGCTGCCATTCACATGCATGCACATACACCTACACCCACATATCTTAAATTCTAGATGAGGTGATCTTTACCAGGAATTCCCCATACCAATCTGCCAATCTGCCTATTATGCAAGATGAAAAACTCAACAATTTATTCTTCTATAATGATAGATTAAATACCTTTTTTATGGTTACACAGGTGGTATGAGTTAAAAGAAAGACTTTTTTTTTTTGGTGAGGCAATTGGGGTTAAGTGACTTGCCTAGGGTCACACAGCTAGTTAAGTGTTAAGTGTCTGAGGTCAGATTTGAACTCAGGTCCTCCTGACTTCAGGGCACCACCTAGCTGCCCCAAAAGAAAGACTTGAATACAGGTTTCTGTGACTACCAGGTCAGCCTGCAACTCGTGATTATAAACATATATAATATAAAGTTCTAAAAGACATTTTAAATATTCATAGATCATATGCTAATCTACTTTAATATTTACAAAGAACTAACACCCCAGAAATCCTGAAGGTATGGGTGGTAAAAAAAAGTTTCAACCATGTTTTGCATTTAAGGAAAAGGAGGCTCAGGGTTACAGTCATCTGCCCATTGTCACACATAAAATAAGAGTTTGAAATCACTTATCCAACCCCCTTATTATTTTAATCTGGAAATTAAGAGCAAGAGAACTAATACAACTTAATGAATGTGTCAATGTAATTGAGCCAATATTTAGAGACAATTTTGAGACAATGCCAAAAACCTTTCTATCTTCCCTCATAGGATGCCTACAACAGTGTTGATTTTAACCAGGATGTTGACTGTATTGAGTGTATGCACACTCACACATTTGTGCAACTTTTATCATTCTAATTTTAGCCTCAGGAAATTAGAAAAGATTTGAAATGTACTAAAAAATGTCATTTGTTCTAACCAAAAAATGGACAAATTGAACTTTCATAACTGTTCCTTTAATTTCCTCAACCAACCCTCTTGCTGAAGATAATCAATACATTTAACTCGAAATAAGCATCAGAATAAAAGAAGAGTAGAAGAGGACTTTTCAAAATATACAAACTAGGTAATTAAGCTCCTGAATAATTTGGAGATGGCTATATTTGGATAAGAAATATGTTATGAGCTCTGTGTGGAAGTTTGCCTACTATAATTTGAGGAAGGTAGATGAATTAAACCTATGCCCAAATGGAAACTGAATTTCCAGGGTGCTGAAGTAGGAAGAACTATATACTTACAGTCAGAAAGATGGGCTAGAATCCTAACTCAAACATGTGAAAACTTCAAAAGCTGTTTGACTGGGCGGAGACATTTTAGTTTCTAGACTCACTTTCCCTATATGTAAAATGGGAGTAATAAAGCACTCACTTCACAGGCTTGTTTAAAAGAGATAATATGAGTAAAGTGCTTAGTAATTGTAAAAGTACTTTAAAATTTCCTTTTAAAAAGCCATAAAATCAAGGTTTTTCAAAATCTATCTTATAAATACATTTTAATGGGCTCGGTTTTATTTTTTTTTCTACTTATCATATGAAAAGGCCAGGAACAATGACTAATTTCTGGGTCGAATAAAATTTTATGAACTAAAGAGTTCTATTTGTAAATACCAATTTTTCCTCTCTTAGCCAGAGCAGTTAAATATAACTTCTCTCCAAGATGTGAAATTACTACCAGGGCAAAATTCCAAAGGTGATTTCTGTGGTAAGAGGCTTCTTGTTGAGGATAGTAAAATGAACAAAACAAATATGGGAGGTTCATTATGAATGTTATTAAAATAATATATTGTATTATTATACTGGTCTGTCAAGTCAAGCATTTCCCTAATCAAATAACACTTGTTTTAGAAAGCTCAGGAGACTTACTTAGTCGAATCCAAATTTAGCTGTACTTGTTTTGATCATTTCCTTCTGTGAAAATGGTTGGGAATCTCATTTTTGAGTCCTTTCACTTTATATCAGATTCCCACTTTAATACTTATACTTTTAAAACTTTGAAATAACTCAAAATAGATATATTTTAAAAAATAGTATTCTGCGATAATACATGTCACCATGGAGTTCTGGAACTTATGCTTAAGGCAGAAATAATAAATATGGAATTGCATTAATCTTGTTCAAAGAACTTTCCACTGTGTCTCCTTCTGACAATTATATTTTTTGCCAAAGCTGGATCTGACTGAAATTAAACATGTTTTTAGAAGTTTGTGAGTTCAAGTTCTTTAGTGGTCTAAGTAATATAAGCATGATTTTTATTTTAAGATTAAGGCTAAAGTAAAAACTACATGGATAGTATTCCATAACCTTTAATATGCATGCTTTAAAAATAACATTTCAATTTCTTTCACATAATGTTCAAAAAACATATAAGAGGCAACTGACCAATTTATTCCTTGGAATTCAAAAGCAGGTTCAAATTGGGTGCACTTTGCATTATATGAACTCATTTTGTGAAAAATAGAAAATATTTGTTAAATTTCCTGAAAAAGGTATCTCTACTTTTTGACAGTACTACATTTGAATTAGTTCTGCCAGTAGTTTTAATTGGTGTACAGAGATTTCTTCTTTGCTGATGATAGCTTTCTGAATAATTTTTCTGCCCATTTAAACCATCCTTATATAATTTTAGTTTGAGAGATTATTTTTTCAGTAATATTTCCATCAGTTAGTAGATTTAACTTCCATTAGATAAGCTATCATTAAATGACAATTTTCCATGGAAAAACCTAAAAATTCACACCTAAGTCAAAAGAAATTGTGTTTTTTCCTTATTTTTTTTCTCTTCAAAACCAACACATAGAACCTACACATATGCAAATGAGCATATGGATCCCAGTTACAGTCAACTGTACAGTGTAAACTGAGAAATTGGTACAGTGGGGAAAATAATGGCTTTGGAGTCAGAGGGCCCAGGTTCAAATACTACATTTGCCATTTCATGTTATAACTGACCAAGATACTAAACTTTCTGAAGGTCTAGATTTTTTCATCTATAAAGTAAAAATGTACTAAAAAGCCCCCAGCATCTTTTAGAGTTCTCAATCAATGTGCTTATGAATTTGGGGAACCAAACAAAAAATAATGAAGGGAATATTTTATGTTGTGGTTTATTCAGATCCCTTGTATGTCATTCATTGATTAACATTCCTTGAATTAAAAAAAATTTTTTTAAGTGAGGCAATTGGGGTTAAGTGACTTGCCCAGGGTCACACAACTAGTAATTGTTAAGTGTCTGAGGCCAGATTTGAACTCAGGTCTTCCTGACTCCAGGGCCAGTACTCTATCCACTGCACCACCTAGCTGCCCCCTTGAATTTTTATTATAAATTTTGCCCATTACATTTGTCATTTCAATTAAGTGACTAAATAAACGAATAATTTTCCATGTGAACTAATATCTAGTTTTTTTGAGGAGTAGTCTGAAATAAAGAATTACAACTAATTTTTCTCTCTATTTTTTTTTAAATTTAAGGGGGGAGATTTAAGTTTAAAAGTTAAGGGGGCTGGAGGCACCTAGGTGGCACAGTGGATAAAGCACAGGCCCTGGATTCAGGAGTACCTGAGTTCAAATCCGACCTCAGACATTTGACACTTACTAGCTGTGTGGCCCTGGGCAAGTCACTTAACCCCCATTACACTGCAAAATAAATAAATAAATAAATAAATAAATAAAGGTAAGGGTGGGGGGAGCAGTTATCACAAACAATCTCATCACCACAGATCTTTTCTATGTAACACATTTTGTACTGCTTTCAATAAAATGGAAAATAACCTGGGTTTAAGATGGCAGAAAAGGGAAAGAGAAAACCCCTTCTCCTAGTGTGGGAAGACCAGAGTTGTTCTGCCAGGGGTTAAACTAACAGTTCATCTGCTTCCATTTTTTTTAACAAAAATAAATAAAAATAGGCCAGTATAGCCTAGTGTAAAAAGGGACACACATTTCCAGTGGATTTATAAAGAGGCTTTTGAGGGAGAGAAACTAGAAGATTAGTAGTAGTTACTATATTATACTAAATTATGTACTTTGTAGAGAAAGATAACTTTTGACTTCTATAGTGACTAGGAAAGTGTATTCTATATTGCAAGTCCTCAATACAGAAATGCTAAAACAATGAATTATGAAAATAAAGTGACTAAAATGCCAATTCCCTTTGATCCAGAGTATTCATATCTGGTATGTACTCCAAGGAGGTCATTGATAAAGACAAAGTCCCCATATACAACAAGGTATCTATAGCAGTACCTTTTGTGGTATCAAATAACTGGAAACAAGGTTGATGTTCATCAATGGGAAATGACTAAATAAATTAAAATAATAATAACTAGTATTTATATAACACTTACTATGTGCCAGCCACTGTACCTAAAAATATTATAATTATTATCTTTTTTGATCCTCATAAGAATTCTGGGATTTAGATGTCATTCCTGAACAATACAATGAGTACAGAGAAACATAAGAAGACTTCCATGAACTGATGCAGTCAAAAACTGTAGTAAAAATAAAAATTACAATGAATACGAAAATATAAATTCAAAGAACTACAACCAGAAAACAATTGAATTTTACATAATTACAAAGAAAAATTTTGAGAAAAGCTATAAGAAACACCTCCCTACACTACTTTACAAAGGTCCACAGGTATGGAAAATTACACTTATTTGCAAACTGTTTTACGTATAGATCACTTTTACTGATTTTCTCTCCTTATTTTCAATTGTTTATCTCTTACCTATTTATTTGTTTTTTTGTTTGTTTTTTGTTGCATGGAATAATTGGGTAAAGATATTGTGAGGCATTTAGGTGATATAATAAATATATAGATGGCACAGTAGAAAAGTGCTGGGCCTGAAGTCAGAAAAACCTGAGTTCAAATCTAGCCTTATACATTTATTTGTGACCCTGGGAAGTCACTTAATTTCTGTTTGCCTCAGTTTCCTCATTTGGAAAATGGAGATAATAATAGCAACTACCTCCCAAGGTTGTTGTAAGGATCAAATTAGATTATAATTGTAAAGTGTTTAGCACAATACCTGGATCATGGTAGGCTCTTTATAAATGATACTCATTTTTAATTACCATTATTATTTTAAAGAAATACATGCTAAAATTTGGATTCATTGTGTTCAAAGAATGTGTATGAAATCCCCAGAACTCAGGAAAATCAAGACCATGTATATTTAACCTCCAACTACTAGGTTAGTTTTCCATAAATTTTGGAGATAAGGCCTGCATGACTTAATAGCACAGTTTGAAAAATTAAGCTGTATCTTAGAAGGGATCTCAGAAATCATCTATTTCAATCTTTATTTTAAGAAATGCATATGAAGTTCTTTGAAAATATTAAATTACAATATAAATTCCAGATATACTCATTACTGTGAACAGATACTCCCTCTAAGACATCCATGGCATTCATTCCCTATTTAAAATCCTCTAGTGATCACAAACCCAGCAGTAACTGGGTGTATAATATGTAGGAAATGGGATGATTATATCATAATGATTAACTACATTTCATTCTGATTATTTCATAACTAGGAAAACAAAAGTCATTCATGCTTACTTTTTTAGACTCTATGAAATATTTAAACATAATTAACCAGAAATGAATTGCTTATCTGCAACAGGGAAGGAAGTTTCTCTTCAGGGAATTTCCCTACACAATAAATTTGAACTATCCTATAAATCAATGAGTAGAAATAACAATAGATAATAGCAAGCAGTGATATAGTACCTCCTATGTTCTAGGCACTATGCTAAGTGTTTTATAATTATAATCTCATGTGATCCTCACAACAACCCCAGGAAGTAGGAGATATTGTTATTCCCATTTTATAGATGTAATTTTGCCAAAACTGAGGCAAACAGAGGCTAAGTAGTTTGCCCAAGGTCACATAGCTGTGCTAACATTCATATATTCCTAAATTCAGGTCTACACTCTATCTACTTCACCACTCAGCTGCCATGGAATAGTGGTTTTCTGCTAGGTATACCTTTTCTTAAATATTAAAAAAAGAGAGAGAGAGAGAAATAAAGCTTACTTTTCTTTATTTCAAAATTATTTTCCCCACTGACATGGCAGCATAGAAAATTATTCATTTATTTATTTAGGGATTTATACAGATATTGTATGAAAATGTATATTATATATAAATATATGGATACATATATGTGAACATGTATATAATTTAATTTAATGACTTTGAATTCCCATTCTTTCCTAATGTTATTTCAGCCTTTAATCATAACTAGAATAAACACCAAACTCTGATTTTAATATATTATCTCACATGAAATCTAAATATATTTTGAATTCCCCTGATCTACCTTTCATCTATCTATCCATCTATCATTTATCTATCATCTATCCATCTGTCATCTTTCATCTTCATTTTCTTGCCAATACATAAAACAAAGCTCATCTTACTTTAATCCTTGCATTTAACTGACAAACTAGAAAAAGATTAAATTCACATAATCTAAATTTTCACTATTTACTATTTCTTCTACTCCTTGAAATCCGACTTCTATTCCCAACACTAGTGAAACTTCTTTCTCCACTAATGACCTTTTCAATAATCCCATTGGACCTTCACTGAGTAAACCTAAAAATACAATGTCTTATACAGTATTTATAGTCCCATTGTGCCCAGCACAATGCTAGTATAAGGAACTTGGTTCTTATATGTTGGTATTTAATGGCTGGGTAGGAGCACATTGTGGACACAAGGTCATTTTTTTTGAAATAGTCACATCATTTTCTTGTCACCAGCTTCAGTAAGAATCTGCATTATTTGAATGGGTATGGGGAAAGGAGGGCCAGTTCAGCAATGCATTTTAGGGTCTATCTGTATGTAGTATAACCTTTCTCTTCATTTTACTATGAAGACTCTGAGGCCCAGAGATCCTAAATTGTCAGTCTAGGTAGTTGAATGGCCACTCAGAGCTAACTCACAATCTTGTATCCTTTCAATTTTGCCACACAGTAGTCCCTCCATCTGAGCAAATCTCATTCTAGACATTTTTAATGAACTTTAAAACTCAGATATTGGCTCTGCCCCCTTCCCCCTTAGATTTATTATCATGTATTTATGTATTTTTTAATTGACACTAGATGGTGAAGTTGTTTAATTTTGTGGGAAAATAAATTCACAGCATTTCTCAGAGAACCTGCTGTTACTTTTTCAATATGTTTTTCATGGCTGATTAATGAGGAACTTTTGAAACAATTTAATCTATCCAGGGATGTGAATGTTAGTTTATATTTTTCAAGCCTGATTACGGAAGAACTTCTAAAGCAGTTTAATCTGTTCAGGGATGCTAAACAAATATGTCAACATTCATTGTGCATTTGTGTCTACAGCAGTTAAAGGGAGAAATGCTGAAATAAATAGGATTTAGAAACCTCTTATTTATTTTTTCAAGAACTAAGAAATGCCCACTGCATTTCACATTTCACATTTCACAGAGGATACAAACTTCTTACTAAGTTAAATGTATTTCATATTGAAGTTTTTAGTAACTTTATCAAGGTGTTTATGGGCTGACATTCTGCCAAAAAATCATCTTTAATCTTATAGTTCCCTATTATACAAATAATTGTGCCATGTTACTGGAGTGTTAAAATTATTCTCTAAGGATAATCCTGAACTTGAATTTATAATACAAGAATATGTTTATCATTTCATTTGAACCTAATTTACTTTTATAATAAATAAATATATCATTATTATAATATAATATTATTAAACATATCATGTGTATATTAAACTAATTTTTATTTTCTTTTTTTCTACATTATTCCATTATTGAATGACCCATACACATTTAGTGTTCTGCTTCCTGGATATTTTAATTTGTATTTCTATCAATGGAAATGTTCAAAGTCATGCCTTAAGGGGCTGAGGGTAAGAGGAGGGGGGACCATCAATGTACTCTTTAGAAACTGCTTGTGATCTCTAAGAAATGTTGAAAGTCATAATGCAACCCTGATTAATTAATTCTATGAACTAAAGCTGACATGTGCATATGCATCCAACCATGTTACACAGAGAATTAATCCTGAAGAACGGCTTATGAAATATAATCAAGATTGGAAGTTCATAATTAATCTGGGAAAGGTCAGTTGTAATATATATATGTTTCCTTTTTTAGTAAAGGGGAGGGGTCAGAATCACAGCTATGCAAGGTAAAATTCCCAAAAATATTGATTCTCCCCCAGACAATTTGACATGGATCTATCCTGTCATCAAGTAACAATATTGGAGAATCAAGATGAACAATGGATTTAATAGCTGGAAATGTGGTGAACTATATATGCTGTTTGGAGTTCTACTGAAAAAAAAATCAAATAAATGCCTGACAGACTTCATTTTGATGCCTTGGGTAGATCAGTACACATATCAAACAAGATGTATTACTTTAAATGTGCAGCAGTGTTGCAGGTTTCTACTCATGCATTGTATTGGGATTTTCTTTATCAGATTAAATTGTATAATGAATCACCTCCCAAGATTCCATTCAACTTATAATGTAAAATAATGAAATGCAAAATATAAGGAGAAGTAAAATGTCTTGCATGTTAAGCTGAATTCTAAGTGAAAATGGCAGCCACGGGTAGATGATTACCTGTGCTTTCAAATTTGTTTCCATGAGGTAGGACAATTTTAATATTGACTTGCTTTCATTCTTTAAACACTGACTACTATGCCACAATACAATACATAACTCACCAAATTCCCATGTTTTCACAGATTTTCAGTTGGTAGCTATATACAAGGTCAGCCTCATAAAAAAGCAGAGTGAGAGGTTGCCTATGTGATATGTTTTGATAAGCTTTAAAAGAGTGTTCCATTCTGAAATAATTCCCTACTTGTCCATCATGATCACTGAAATTCTCACCATCACTGCGTTAGGATAAGTCAAACTTTTAAAGGGAAAATAAATTATCTGGGATAAAGAACATGTCAAATTACTGTCCTCTTTCACTTAGGAAAACTTGGGTCCCTCTAGAATTCTTAACTTTTCTGGGGTCATGCTCCCTATAGCAGTCTGGTAAAAACTGTGGATCCCTTCTACCAAAGAAGCAAAAGTTTTAAAATGCAGGAAATTATCTAGATCTCCCCAAATTCACCCACAAGTAACTTAAAATAACAGCTCAATGTAAATTTTAGAGCAGCAGAAATGATTAAAAGTCAAGTTAAAGCAGTAGTCAAGCCTAAGACAACTTGGGAAGATGTTAGGAAATATCTGACCTTTCAGAGAGGGGAGGCACTAAAATTAAGGAATACTAGAAAAAAAAAGCTTATTGTAGTGTAGGTAAAGCTTGAAAGAGACAAATCTCAAAGGTATAGATGAGGTGGGAAACAGTTCAATGACTATGAAAAGGCTTGAACTCTGGAGATGGTGCAGCCTTTGTTGGACTTGCAAGGAGGTCAGTGTCACTGAATGACTGAGGATGTTGGAGGGGGTGGGGCATAAGGTATCAGATGACTGGAAAGGGAGAAAGAGTCCAGGTTACAGAAGTCTTTGAAAACCAAACAAAATAATTTGTATTTGATCCTGGAGGGCTTCTGGAATTGAAATGTGACATGGTAAGATTTGTGCTATAAGAAGATCAATTTGACAACTGAAAGGAGGGAGGACTGCAGTAGCAAGACACTTGATGTAGAGGAACCAACCATCAGTCTAGTGCAATATTTTGGATATAAGGCGATGAAGGCCTGAACCAAGATCATAGCTGTGTCAGAGGAGAGTTGGGCATTATATGAGAATATTATGAGGATAAAAACAACAGAATTTGGCATGTAATTGGAGATGTATAGTGAGAGAGAGTAAGGCTTTGAGGATGACACCTAGGTTATGAACATGAGGTTAAGAAAGATGATTGAGAAAAGACCCTTAGATTCAACAATTGAGAGATCAGCAGTAACTTTGGAGAGAGCAGTTTCAGTTGAACGATGAGGTCAGGAGCCAGAGTATAGTGTGGAGAAGAGAGTGAGAGTAGAGCAAGAGGAGTTATTGATTGTAGACAGTCTTTTTAAGGAGTTTAGTCATAAAACAGATATAGGATCTATAATGATAAATAGCAGGGGTGGATGGATCAAGCAAGGGTTTTTTTAGGATGTGGAACACATGTCTGAATTTTTAGACAGTAGAAAACAATAAGTAGACAGGAAAATATTTAAGATATGTGAAAGAATAGAGATTATAGAGGTAGAAACCTGGAAAAGATGGGAAGGAATGGAACAACTTATTCATGTAGAAGAGCTTGCTTTAGCAATGAACAAGGGTGCCTCTTTTTGTGAGATAGGACTGAAAGAGGAGAAATTTATCGAAGGCATCAGAGTAAGGTGAGATGAAAAGAAGGGGAAATGGAGTTCTCAGCAATAGGTTTCGATATTTTTCAGTGAAATATGAAGCAAGATTCTCAGCTGAAAGGTAGTGTGTGCAGAGGTGGTGGTAGTAGAAAAACCATTGGAAGTTTGAAAAGGTTTAGAAAAAGTACTGTGGTGAGTAGAATGGTGAGCAGATGAGAGAGTATAAAATGAATTTACATTCTTCAATGAGGTCCCAGTTGAGATTATCTAACAAAAATTTGTAGAGGATTCATTCAGCTTCTCCCACCACCCTCCATCTTTGTTCAGTAGTACACAAGTAAGAGCAATGATAGCAGATGTTGGGAGTAATCCTAGTCTAAGATTTGGTAGGGCTAGATCAGCAATACAATAAAGGATCAAGGAACTGGAGGGATCTAGATGAGGAAAAGAGACTAAGGTAGTCAATGTATGAGTGATAGCCTGAGAAAGAACTGAAGGGTAGAGAGATTGGAAATCATGGTAAGGATAAAGAACAGGTTTTGGAGTCACAAAGCAGAAGAGGAGCAATGATAACAAATTATGGTCCAATAAAGGAATTCTAGAATTCAGGAATATGGAAATGGTTTATTTGTGGGTAATTGCAAGATCAAGGGTACGACCATCTCTTTGTGTAGGTGAGGTTGGCAAAAGTCATGGGAAATTATTAAGTTGAAAACCTGAGTAACTGAAGTTTATGTCTTTTAACGAACGCAAGATTTGGGAAAGAAAGAAAAACTCTGAGATAGGCACTGAACTAATAGAAGAACATCTTGCAAGTCAGCAGACAAGAGTTACCAGAATCTTGATTGGGTAATATCTATGTATTAAATGAACCTTGGGGGTAGCTAGGTGGTGCAGTGGATAAAGCACTGGCCCTGTATTCAGGAGGACCTGAGTTCAAATGTGGCCTCAGACACTTGACATTTACTAGCTGTGTGACCCTGGGCAAGTCACTTAATGCCCATTGACCCCACACCCCGAAAAAAAAAATGAGTCTTAAAGGAAGAGAGCTTACTAAATGATGATGTAGACAGAGTCTAAAAGTGGCGATAGACTGCAAGGAATATTCTAACTCACCCACAATGAACAGTGAGTTGGTGGTTATGAGTGAAAGCATAACTAGTGCTTGAGAGGGTGTGCAGGGAAGGGATTTTATCAGGAGGGTCTTGGTGAATGCACAGAAGACATGGAAGGAGCGTGGAACAAAACGTTAGAAAATAAAAGACTTATTGGCTACAGAGAAAATTTCAGAGAACATAATAGAAGAGTTAAGTAATTTTAGAGTGGTCCCTTGGTGGGATTGAGTTAAAGGGAAGGGGAATAAGGGAGTGGTCACTGGGGGGTTTTAACAATGGCAGGAGGGGATTCAGAATCTTGCAATGAAGAGGAAATAAAAGGGCAGGAGCATGTTATCACTGAGGAATGAGTTCAGGTCCATAGAAGTTCAGCTTGAGAGTAGAATTTTCTCTAAGTTAAAAGATGGAGATGTTTTATTAATACTTTTCCCCCCTGGAAGGGTAAGAAGATAAATTGGAGATAAGACAATAGGGATGGGAAAAATGATAAAGTATAATGGAGACATTTTCTTTGTTTTCTTCATCTATTTGAATGACCTTTCAACTGAAAAATACTGTCTCAAAATCAGTATTATAGAGTTGATATGCAAAAGTAGAGGAATGTTAGCAGAGGACTTAATTTCCTTTGAGTAATTCAGGTCATCAGGTCCTATTCAATATACTGGCAGATATGATTGAAAAGCTAATGACAATGATCTGTGAAATATGGAGAATTGAAAAGACTCCATGAAACTCTAGGAAAGGTAAATGTTCCAATTTTCATGAGAGGGAACATAATGGAATTTACAAACCATATTGCAATGTGCTTGATTTCAATTTTGGGGTAATCCTAGAATATATCTAAAGTGTGTAAGAGTAGGCGAGATGGGAAGTTTACCACACATCTCTGATCAATTGATTTCCCTAAAGTGTAGCTGATGAGATTATAGAAAGCAAGGGACAAGTAAAAGAGACAATGAAGTATTAAAGTCTTTAAAAAAGTAAAAATGAAATGTTGACACTTTGCTATACCTTTTTAAAGAGTAAAGAAGCTCTTTATTTAAACTTAATAGCAAGTAATTAACTATATTAAGGCTCAGCCCCATATTTAGGTCATGTTTACCTGGTTCACAACTACAACAACAACAATAATACTCTAGGGTAGGGGTTTATTTGCCATTTATTTTTTGTGTATTAGGCACTTTGGGAAGTTTTGTGAAGTCTATGTATCCCATTTCAGAATGTTTTTAAATGTATAAAATAAAATATATGCAATTATAATTATACATTAGTTATTAAAATTATAATTATATGTATTAAATAGTTATCAAAATATTAAACAAAAATAAATTTGTGGGCCTCAGGTTAAGATCTCTTCCACTAGGAAGAGAATTGATATGGCAGACAGGTCTGATTATTGTGAACTTGTGACTCAAATGAAGTCAGCTATGGACAAAGAATTCTGCTCTTGAAAGGCAATCAATCCTTATTATTCAGAGGAAGATGAGGAATTTCTTTCTTCTCTCTTTAGTTGTCCGCCATGGTATCTTGCAGTGAAGCTAATAGCTCCTGAGGGAGCAGGTCCAGAGAGTCAAAGCATAAGATTCAAGAGCTTTTTGAGTTTAGAGCTAGCCCTGGCCATTGGCAGTCAAAATGTAGAGAGGATCTTGCCAAGGAAACCTTGCTGGGTGATCTAGCCTTTAAAGACACTGCAGTACAAGCATAACCCCAAAGAGAAAGCAGCCACTGGGGACATGACAAACCAGGAAGTGTGAATTATCTGGCCATGTGTAATCTTTTTGTATGGGTGTTCAAGGAGGGCTAGGACTTTTGGTGTGAGGACTTGTTGAGCCCTTTTTAGGGCCGCTCATCCACCTTCAGTGTCCACCTTTCAACTCTCACCTGTGGCTCCAAGAAGCTGAAGAGTTGCACAAGCACATGCTGGTAAAACCATGTCTTGGCAGACAGGCTAAATCAGGTTGAGTATAATGTACCAGCCTCAAACCTGTCAGTGAGTTAGGGGGTGTCTACCTGAAGCATGTGAAGTTTTTTCCCAGTGCAATGGGTAGATGAGAACAATGTGTTCCAATGGCCAGGAAGGCAGTGCTGTGGAATGCTTAGAGCTTTGTCAGACATTTAAGATGCCAAGGTCATCCATTACATCCCTAGTCATTGCCAGTGGTTCTGACTTTTGCCTTGCCACTGGACTTCTATGACTCGAAGAGAGAGTGAGGCTGATGACTATGTACAACTCTGCCTCCCTTAAATTCAATTCAAGATCAAGTCAAATCATCACTCTGTGATGCCATTGGTCTTTTTCTGAACAAAGAACAAATAGCAGTCTCCCTACCACTATTAATACTACTACTATTAGATAGCAAACAATATAGAGCATTCTACTTATTAGTTCACTTTCCCTACTATATACGATTGTGGGAAAGTACTCCCTAGGTTTAAAGGGACACTGCTTTGTGGCTCAATTCTGTTATCATCTGAGTAAAAATTTTTACTTCAAGCTAACTATTTCTACCAGATGACTGTCAAAGGTATTCAAATGGGGTGAGGAGGGAGAAGGAGAAGAGCTATAGTTTTGTAGTAATGTTATGCCTTCCACATTGAGACTTTCACCATTGCAGTTTTGATATATCATGGGTCAGGCATAGGAAATTAAATGGGAATTTTGGGATAGTTTCGCAGAAGCTGCAGATGGCAGATGAAGGATACCAGATAACATAGAAAAAAATTTAGAAACTCAGGAATGCATAAAATACATGTATAGTATTATACAATATCAGCATATTTTATTTTTTAATACCAAGATAATTCAGACTTCTTTTCTGGTATGAAAAGAGGAACAAAATTTTTTATGTGGATTGTCCAGACTGTAGGGGTGCTATGTCCCTAACTCCCATGATGTGGAAGAGATAATTATTTCCTAAACCTGAAGTAATCAGTTCCTAGTAAACCCAACTTTACAATGCAAGCTGGAGGGAATCTCAAGGGGATAGTATGTATTTTTTTGGGAGGGGGATGGCAATGAAGGTTAAGTAACTTGCCTACGGTCACACAGCTAGTAAGTGTCAAGTGTCTGAGGCTGAATTTGAAGGCAGGTCCTCCTGAATCCAGTGCCAGTGCTCTATCCACTGTACCACCTAGCTGCCCCCCTTCACACTCTTAAAAATTACTGAGTAGAGTGTATACTATTGGTAGTATATATTATTAATAGGATGACCATCCCCTAAGAGAAACAGTGATCACAAAAAGGCCTTACTAAGAGGTGAAATCAGACCAACATCATTTCCTCTTCTACCACGTCCCCCCACCTACACATCAGAGTTTACCTAGTACTTATTTTTTTTTATAAGGCAATTGGGGTTAAGTGACTTGCACAGGGTCACACAGCTAGTAAGTGTCAAGTTTCTAAGGCCGGATTTGAACTCAGGTCCTCCTGAATCCAAGGCCAGTGCTTTATCCACTGCGCCACCTAGCTGCCCCTTACCTAGTACATATAAAATTAGTTTTACAATTCTCTCCAAAAAATGGAGTGAGGTATTAGTTAATAATAAAGCTAAACAGATTAAAACCTGTTGGATGGAACTATGATCAAATAAAGTCTATTATTTTTCTGGATGAGGTGTGCCCATCTACACCCTTATGCCCTCGCTCAACAACCCTATAAATTTTCAGAACCAGAGTGCTTCTCCCTAACCACTACTCAGTTATGTGTATTGTCTCCACTATTTGAATATCAGTAACTTGAAGATAAGGGTTCTCTTTAATCCCAAAACATATGCATACACATATCCAGCAAAGCTCTAAATTCCTGGCAATAGGGTTATCAACAGAAAATAGAAATCATTTATTTAGAAGCAAAACAAACCATATTTTCTTAAAAAGTTAAATATAAACATAAGAATATAATATTATGCAAAGCCAAATATGAGAGACTAAAGTTATGGTCATGATTAGCATGGTCATTTGTATTATGCACTGCAGCCCTGCTCTATCCAATCTCTCTGACATTGCTTATGTTTATAATAGGATTCTCTGCCATTCCCTTACCCCTCATATCCTATTTTCATCTTTTGAGATTCCTACTTTTCCTAAACTTAACAGCCTAACAGCCTTTTACTGAACTTAACAGCCTACTCATTCATGAAGCCTTCTTTAACCACTTTCCTCCTTCCCAACCAAGATGAAAGTGACTTCACATGCCTAAAATTCATCACTGTTATTTGCCTGGATGTCTACTTTGCATTTATTTCATTCTCCCTCATATGATAGTTATTGTCATTTAATCCTTCCTTTTATTAGTCAGTCAACAAGCATTTGTTAAACACATACTATGTGCCAGGCATCGTCCTAAGATCTGTGGCTGCTAAGAAATACAAAATATAGTCCCTGCTTTCAAGACATTCAAGATTGTAAATCCTTTGAAAGCAGGGTCTATATTCAGGCTATATTTGCATCCTTAGCACCTAGAATAATGACTTGTACCCAGGTGACATGACAAATGTTTACTGAGTTAATTTAAAGATACTTTATAAAATGAAACACAGAAAGCCTGGAAGGAACTTCATTAAGACTAATATTCTCAATGTTTTTCTCAATTGTTCTAAACAAGATAATTAAATTATTCATCAGATTCCAATTAATGCAGGTAATTCTTTCAGCTGTGACAACTTGGAATTTTTTTTTTTATTAGAACCAGGCAATAAAGACATACATACATACACACACACACACACACACACACACACACACACACACACACACACACACCTGAAGCCCTATAGGTACTGTGGTTTTATGGGAAAAGCAGTAGTTTCAGAGCAAGACATGAGTTCTAATCCTGGCTCTGTGTTTGCCAGTTGTAACATCAGGCAATTTTTTTCTCCTTTCTGGTCATTAGCTTATACATCTAAAAATGATAGAGGAGGGGCAGCTGTGTGGCACAGTGGGTAAAGCACCAGCCCTAGATTCAGGAGGATCTATGTTCAAATCCAGCCTTGGACACTTGACACTTACTAGTTGTGTGATCCTGGGACAAAAGAAAGAAAACAATATGATAGAGGATTCATGAGAATAGATGATTTCTTATAGGTGATCCATAAGGACCAGTTTCTGAATCTTGTCTCTGCTGTTTGCAACATATATGAATTTGGGCAAGTCAGAATTTGTCTGGGTATCAAGTCTCCTACTATATAAAATGAACTTGTTGGGCTAGATGCCACTGGGGCCCCTTCTAGCTATCAATCTATAATCCTATGATCTTCTAAGTCCCTTTAAACTTTCTTATGAAATAAGTTCCCTTAACTACAAAAGCATAGTCTATTATACCATGGTATCAAACATCTGACAAGAAAACTTTCACTTAAAAAAAAATCAAAAACCTGCATTTGCTTTTATCATATGCTTTTGCTAGCTGCAAACTATGCAGGGGGAAAAATTGGGTTGCATATTCACTACCCAGCACTGCATAATAAGGAAAATGTTAATTATCTAACAGCATGTTCACATTTCCCAGTAGTTGGCAACTCTATGGTCTTGGCTGCTATCAATTCTCCAATAGGTAGTGGAGTTTTACACATTTGTTATCAGCACAGAATTTGCCTTGTCTAGTTTGTGCTGCCTACATGTTCCACTGTTCCAGGAGTCATTTAAGCATATAATAAATTGAGTTTCAATGAGCTGGAACCTCCCGCTTCAGCCGATTTTTCAGCAAATTATTTTCCAGCTGTAGCTTCAGCAGGAGTTTTTCCTACTCCTGAAAAGATGGCTGTAATGGCCACATATTTTATATGCCAATTCTAAAATCATTTTAATGGGCTAGTTATTATGCATTAAGTCAGTGATGAGCAAATTTAAAGAGGGTTCAAATCACTCTATGGGTATGGCAAGTATCTTTAATAGACTTTGTGTTTTGGCACTAAAACCTACTATGACAAAAACAAGGCCAATAAATTTGGTGCTTTGCCACAGAACAAAATGCTGCTTCAACATTTGCAGTATGCTCTTCTGCACATTGAGTTTCTTGAAAAGCTTCAGGGAAAAAAGAAACAAGTACAGGCTTGGAAGTGTATGAGGAGCCCAAGCTTTGCTATTGAATCTAATTAGATTTTCAATCACCTCAATGTGGTGCATTTCAGTTTCAATGCTGCACTTTATGGACCACATGTGCCACTTGGAAGCATAATTTTGAGAACCCAAGGATTTAAGGAGCTTCACAATGGGTCAAACCAATACTCCATTCAGTACAAGATACTGTCACTGTGGTCACAAAGAATGCTGGATCGCAGAAGTCACATACCTTCTATAAAATCACTTTAAAAGCTTAAGAACATTTCCCAAACTTTCTCAATAAGCTACGGTAGACACATTTTTTCTGATTTCAAGTACTTATTAAATTTGTTTCTATGTTAAGCCAAAAGGATAAAGTGGTATAGTGGAAAGAGTATAAACACTGGGAGAATGACATCCTGGGTGGTAGGCCCACTATAACTAGTCATATGATCTTGAATAAATCTCTTCAACTCTCTGACACTCAGCTTCCTTTTTGTCAAATGAGGAGTTTGGACAAGGTGATCTTATGGTTCCTTACTAAGCTAAAATTCTGAGACAATAATTCCGTGCTTTGAAGTAGAGTTCTACTAGTGTATTTTACTGCTTTGTAAAGGAGAATTTCCTTTTATATGTTTTAAAAAGAACATTTTTTCCAACTCAAAGAATGGTCTTTATTTTGAATATTTGGGAATTTGTTAAAAAAAATATCAAAAGTATACTTTCCGTACCTTTCATAATATAAAGAACCATGATTGATCATATCTACTATCAAATCTTATCTTTTCAGATGGAAGTGCCATAGGTTTTGACACTTCCTTGTCCCAACTGAAATGTCCTTCCAAATAGAACTCACTGACATTTTATCTTTTTTTTTTTTCTTTTTCGGCAATGAGGGTTAAGTAACTTGCCCAGAGTCACACAGCTAGTAAGTGTCAAGTGTCTGAGGTCAGATTTGAACTCAGGAAGATGAATCTTCCTGACTTCAGACATAGGACTCTATCCACTTTGCCACATAGCTGCATGTATATGTGTATATGTGTGCATATACACACACAAACATATACATGTATATATGTACATATTTATGTACATATACACACATGTGTATGCACATGCATATACACATATACATACTACAAACACACATATAATACATTCCCTGAAAATACTATCTATCCATCCATCCATCTATCTGAAACATTTCTACTTGAAGGAAATTTCACAACTTCCAATTGCTCTAGTGAGATTATCTAGTCACATCTGAATCTTCTCTTGGTTTCATCTACTTTCTTTCTTGGCTTTGACATATCCCAAATGAATATCTCTAATTATGTTGGTGAATATTTAAGTTATTCAATAGATTCATCCCAAACTGTATGTTTATGATCTCTACACATATATGCTCTATCAATAATTCCTAAGGATTGATTATGAATAGCCAAAGTGAGGCACTCTATATATATTCTTCAGTCTACTTGGAGCACTGAATGAGGGCAGTATCTTAAATGGATTTTTTCACTCTATAGAACAGAAATATCCTTTAGCTAAATTGCTCACCTAAAACCAATCATTTGTTTAGTCAACAAGCATTTTATTAAGCACTTACTATATACCGGGCACCATAAAGGTCAGGAGCTATTGGTTAAAAGACTCTGAGGAATGTTATTCCTGTGAGTAGATATAATTTTTTTTTCATCAAGTCCCATCCTGCTCCCTAGAATTTTCTCCCTTGGGGGTTAGCCAATGTATTTGCTGTTATCATTAGTGTGAGTGCTAAGGTATTCTTCATATCCCTTATGAAAGTTCTCAACCAGTATTTTTAAATAAACCTTGGCAATAAGTTTAGGGAATACCCACATGAAATGTTAAACTTATTATGTTTCCATATAATAGGAGCATAAGATTGGACTCAATTTGATGATCACATGGATTACCATTTCTTAGACCTTTGCCATGTATTTTTTCTCCTACCTACTTCCTCCCATGTTCTGCTGATATTCATCTTATCTCACCAAAATATCCAGTAAGTAAATTAATAATAGCTTTCAAAGAAGCAGTGAGGATATTGTAAAAGATATTGTTATTTACTTTTAGACAAGTGAACTTTGTTCTGATTAAGAGAAATAATAATTCTATAAATGGTTATTTGTGTCTAGAAATATTGAGACTACTTATTTCCAATTATTAATTTATTCCTTTATTACCAGTGGGAAGGAATCCTAGTTTACTAATATATAAAGCCTATAAAATGTTTTCCTTTAGAGAGGTGAGAGTTTATACAGCATAAAAAAGATGTCGGTGAACTCCAATGTTGTGAAAATAGATAAACCTTTAAAAAAAGTGTTGGAAAAATAACACCTTCCTTCCCTATTGAGAGTTTATCTGCCAAACCTGATCCTGGAGTGAATTTTATGACTGAGTTATAAACCTCTGTAAAGTGAAGACTGTAATAGAAATGCTGACAGAGTCTTCATTGCAATGGGTTCAGTAGATGCAGCTATAAAAGAGAAGTGTTTTGGTATTTGGAAATGATGCACCTTTGTAAAGAGAAACATATTTGTCATAAATTAAACCTCCTACTTGCATTGACATACCTTATATCCTTCTTAATGCAAGGTCAATTTTAACTTTAAAACATTTGTGATTAAATTCTCATCAAGTCATTCAAGTTAGAATTAAAGGAAGAAATAGAATAAAAATGTCTATAGGATATTAAATCATTAAATTTTAAAATTGGCATCTTCACCTGAAGAAAATTAGAGGGGAAAAAATCTTATTTCTAAAATGATTCTCTATTGCTAGACAAAAATAAATAAATAAAAAGAAAAGAGACAAAACTCTAGGGCTTAAATAGCAAGACACTGCCAGTATTTCATCAGAAAGAGAATGAACCCAGCTAAATAGACAAAGATGGAGGGAATGAAATAGCTTATCAATGGTTGAACCAGGCTCTTATCAGTCTCCTGGATAACATTTTTCAATCTCTAGTTTCTATTATTAGATAGCAGGGCCAGTCTAAGGAAAATTGCAAAGGAGGCAAAGTTTGCCTTCTTGGCCCATTTTGTATCTCTCCTTCTTCAGGTACTGAGTCTAAATGCTGTCCTTTAGCTATCTATCCCTCATTTGGCTGTCACCTAGGTTTATCCTTCTACCCCAGTCCTGCTTCTTCATTAAATACTCTCCTTACTTCTTCTTTTGTTGTTGTTTTGTCTTTGTGATACTCTTCTCCTGATTCTCCTCTTACCTCCGTGAACATTCCTCCTCCATCTCCTTCACTATTTCATCATCTATTTCATGTTTCCTAACTGTGGATGTACCCCAAGGTTATGTTTTAGGGCCTCTACTCTTGGCTTTTTAAACTCTCAGTCATCTCATTAGCTTCCATAGGTTTAACTATCATCTCAACCTCTATGACTCCAAGAGCTTTATTTCCAGCCTCAGCCCCTTTTCCTGAGTTTCAGACCTATATCACCAATTGTTTACTGAACATTTCAAACTAGATGTTTTGGAGATATCTAAAATGCAGCATATCTAAACCAACCCATGTTCCCTACATATATTTCCCCCCTTTTCCATACTTTATTATCTCTATTCATAGTACCAGCATCCTTTCAGTCTTTCAAGTTCATAATTTTAGCATTATTTTCAACTACTTCTCATTCTCCCTCACCCTTTATATCCAACCACTGGCCATATCTTGTTGTTTCTACCTCCACAAAAATCCTTCCCTGCAACCCCTTCTCCTTCCTCACTCTGCTAATTTTAAATCGAACTTTCCTCACTTCTTGCCTGGATTATTGCAACAGTTCCTAATTAATGGCATTGCCCCAAATCTCTTAATACTCCAGTCCATTCTATACATTACTACCAAAGTGATTTTGCTTAGATGAAAATCAGGCCATGACACTCACCTATTCAGTTAACTCTAGTGGATCCCTGTTGCTCCTAGGATAAAATAAACTACTATTTAGGTTTTCAAGGCCTTTGCAATCTGTCCCAGACCTATCTTTCCAGTATTACTGAATATTATCCCCCCCTCCTATTCTCTGTAACCCAGCCAAACTGTCCTCTCTTTTCTTCACACTTGACACGCAAACCTATATCTCCCTGCCTTTTCACTGAACATTACTCATATCTGGAGTACGTTCCTTGTAGAGCTCAAACATTATCTTCTCTGTGAAGCTTTTCCTGATCAACCCAACTTCATGTGACTACTTTTCCAACTTCTTTGTGTTCAACTACTTTAATTTGTAGGTGTACTCTTTTGGAGGGTGGGGCTCGAACCAGAGAGAACAGAGCTCAAATTTGACCTCAGATACATACTAAGTGTATGACCATGGGCAAGTCACTTAACTTCTGGTGCGTGAAAAATGAAATAAAATAATATAAAGAAATTAGCAAAGGAAAAATAAATCCCTCCAACTCTCTTTGCTAAGAAAACCCCATGGACAGTATTAAATATACTAAAGGACATAACATCAGAAGATGACCCTCTCAGGTTAGAAGCACCTGGAGTGCTATGGTCCATGGGGTCATAAACAGTTCGACAAAATTAAATTACTGAACAACAACAGGTGTACTCTCTATACTATATATATATATATATATATATATATATATATATATATATATATATATATATATATATATATATATACGTACTTGTCTTCTCTATTAGAATGTAAGCTCCTTGTGAGTAGAAAGGTTTTCATCAATTATATTTATATACCCTGTGCCTAAGGCAGTG
Organism: Dromiciops gliroides; assembly: GCF_019393635.1. Classification (NCBI taxonomy): domain Eukaryota; kingdom Metazoa; phylum Chordata; class Mammalia; order Microbiotheria; family Microbiotheriidae; genus Dromiciops; species Dromiciops gliroides. Next base: position 337,562,583 of record NC_057862.1, on the reverse strand, counting down.
CCTAACACATACTACTTAATGCTTGTTGACTGATACTTCTTTTAGTATAGAGAAAAGTGGGATAGATCAGAAATTAGAAGACCTGTGTTTGAATCCAAACTCTGCCCCTCAATTACTTTGTGGTATTGAGCAAATACTTAAATTCTCAGAACCTCAACCTATCTGTAAAATGAGGATAATAATGAATAATAATGATAATGATAATGGTGAAGATTAACATTAATAATAAGAGAAGAAACATGTATAGAACCTTAAAGCTTGTAAAATACTACACACACACACACACACACACACACACACACACACACGCGCACACATTTTCTTTTCATTGATCTTCCCAACATCCCTGTGAGATAGATGTTATTATTGTCCCATATTGTTGAGGCAACAAAGACTAACAGGGGTTAAATGAGTTGCTTTGGATCACACATCTAGTAAGTGTCTGATACAGAACTGAACTCACTAAGGTCTTCCTGACTTAGGTCCAGTGCTCTATCTACTATACTGATTATCTCACAGTGTTGTTGTAAGGATCTAATGACATGTATGTAAGTCATTTAGTAGACCGTAAAGCATCATATAAATTTAATCTATTAAATTAAATTCCTTAAAAATCTATTATTATCACTATTACCAATAACAGGGATCTTGCTCTCTGATGATAAATTAATACATTCTAATAAAACCGTGCTAATGAGTTGCCCCTAAGAGGACGGCATTCTTTCATTTTCTCATAGGTCTGTTGCATCTATTACTTCACGTAAAGGTAATAATATAGTGGCAGAAATATAATATGAAGCCATGTGCCAATTCAGTGGATTAATAAATTTATGGAAGGCAAATCTTTCCCAGACCTTTCAGTCAGCGGTAGACAACTTGATTTTCCTCCTTTATCAATGGCTCATCTTATGAGGTAAGTAACTAGAAAATTTGTGGAACAAGAAACTATTCTATAACTGCCCATATGTGGGCTACCAATGAGAAGAGAGTCCCATATCAATGGGCTTTGAGATTCAGGTTACTAACACATGTATATATTTATGTATATTATATATGCATATGTGAATATTCATACATACACATGTAATGTTTGGAATGATGCCACCTGCTGGAAAGTTACTGTAGGAAAGCTCTGTCATGAGGAGAAGGTGTCTGAGGGCAAGCCATACAGCTTTCCTTGGTGTCTGGAAGTGATGTTTGCTCATGGGCACTGTCAATCAAGGCTACCAGTCAATTAGCTTGGAGATGTGCGTGCAAGTGAATGGGATGTTCCCAGTTTCACAGGAGGCTTGTGGGATGAAGGAGGTATGGCTCAGTCGCTTTTGTGAAGACTCTTGTGGAGAGCAGAGCAGGAGAGGCTAGCTCCCAGAATTAGCTGAATCTAGGCCTTTCTATCTTCACCATATTCTGATTCTCCTTAATAAATGCTTAAAAGTCTAAACTCTTGCTAAAGCTTATAATTTAATGGTGACCACTCAGATATTTTAGACAGTATAGCTAGAATTTTAGTCCCTTACATGCAAATATATACATACATACATATATAAAGCACCAAGTGTGTGCATACACAAACATGTACACATCCTCAGAAACACAATGTCACAAAACTCTTAGTGCAGTTCTAAACTGTTAAAGATTAAACTTCACTAAGACTTTTGGTAATTGTATGTGTATTTGAATGTTATGTGTGTGTTAGTATTCAATGTGATATTTTTTGAAATAGACTGAAGTTTCCTAATAGGTGACTTTGTTTAATTATTTTTTTTTCTATATCCCTAGCAACTAGTATAGTTCCTGGGAAATATATGCTTGATTGATAAAATAGATATAAGCAAAGTAGCAAGTAATAAGTGAGATCTGAGGAGAAAGAGTTCTTTTCCAATTGAAAATGAAGGAAGTCTTCTTGAAGGAATTTTTTTTTAATTTTAATTGTGTTTTGAAGGATGGGTAGGAATTCAAAAAGATGAACAGCAGAGAGAAGAGAATTTCATGAATTAGGAATGGTTTAAGCAAAGGTCCATATAGAGGAAAATGCAGAATATGAGAAAGTCATTTAAATGGAACATTAGAATACACAGAGACCAGTAGTATACACATGGTATACATAGGGCCATAGCCAGACTGAGAAAATGTGACAGAATCTTGGAGTACAACCTCTCCATTTTATATATGAAGAAACTGAGGCCAAGAGAGGTTTTGTGACTTACCCAAAATCATACATATAGCAAATAACAGAATTGGGGGAAAAAATACAGGGTTTGTTTTTTTTTTTACTACAAATGGATGTCATTTCAGCTGTACTACATTGCTGTTGTCTATAGCCTGGCCTGTGGAGTACATTGAAATATTAGCTAGGAAGTTTGAATTTTACTAGGTAGGAAATAGAAAGGTACCAGATGATTTTGAATAGAGGAGTGATGTGACCCAATCTATTGTACCAGGAAGATGGTTTTGCCAGCAATAAATTGGAGGGGAGAGGAAAGCAGAGGTGAGGAGACCTGTTATAAGGTTATCAAAATAGTCCAGGCAGATGGTAATGAAGTTCTATAATAAGATGGTAAAAATGGGAAAAGAGAGGAATGAGATATATTGCAGTTGACAGGGCTTGATAAGTGACACAGGCAGAAATAGGAAAGTCAGTAGGAGGAGGAGATTTTAGAGAGAAGATAGGTTCAGTTTTTGACGTGGTAAGTTCGAGGGAGCAAATTATACCACCAAAAGGAACCAATAAAGCATTACTAAGGATCTTTTTTAAGTCCTATGGAAAAAGAATTGAAGAACCTGGGAACACAGGTATTTTCACTATTACTGCTGACTAATGGTAGGAGGTTTAGAATATAGAGGCAGATTGGGAAATGAAGAACTGCCTAAGAAAATGGTGTATAAGAATAGGAGTTGGAATTCTGGATCATGGTTTAAAATATATAAATGATGGGCTCTCAGTAAGGTTTGGAGGGAATCTGAAAAGGCTCAGTAAAATACTTTTGTCCAGTCTTGTGATTTTTATCAAGTGGGCTTTTACCTGAAAAGAGAGAGGGAAGAAGATAACTCTCAATTCTAAGAAAACTGGTACCACAGAGTAGAAGGTACAACAAAGGAAGAATAGCATTGGAAGCCAATAATTCATAGAAGACATATTCTAAGAAGAGATTCAGCAATACATCATGTTGTTTTGAAAGTCTATAAACAAATGGAACAATAAGGGCAAATACAGTACTAATTCAAGGAGGCATATTTGAACTCATATTTAATAGGTTGAGATTCACAACTAGAATATGGCACTGCTAATGGAATTTAACAGATTAAAAAGGTAGAGGGAAAGAGAAATGTATATTATAAGGTAAACTCATGAAGAAACATGGTGATGAACCATTTGAGTGAAGATCAGTGTATTGAAGTACAGCATTGATATTGTTGTAGAGATAGACTATGTACTACTTGAGAGAATGAGGAATTAGATAAAGATTTTGGAAAACAAATCACAAAGCTACCACTCAAGCATAGCTTTTTATTCTGGGTTTCTTTATCTATCTGAACATTTTCTAGAAAAACCTCTCACTCCCAAAAGCAAAGTAGCTGGTACATTTGTGTCTTTCCTTATGGTAATATAATTTTGCAAATGATAGAAGAAGTAAGAAGATGGACATTTTCTTCAGTTCAAGATCTGGTTCTGATCAAAATGAGGAACCACCTCCCAAGGTCATCCATTCCACTTTTCATTAAGAATAATTTTTAGGAAATTATATTATACATTGATCCTAAATTTTCTTCTTTAATACTTTCAGGTATTATTCCTAGTTTAGTTGAATTTAAGCAAAAGGTGGGATCCTTTCTTTTTTCATGAGTATTCTATTCCAAATTTTTTTCATTTGTATATATGCTATATACCAGCCCCCTTCACTGGACTATAAGAACCATAAGGGCAGGGACCATATGTTATTAAAGCTTTGTCTCTCCCCCAGCACTAACACAGAGTAGGTTCTTAAAAAAATATTTGTTGAATTGATTTAAATATAGCATTATATAAATGAAATATCATCTTTATCATCTTTTTTATGCTTTAAAATTCATTACTGAAATAATCATCATTAACAGATAATATTACTTGATTTCAGAATATTATTCTACACCAACTTATCTTCTTTAAAAAGACCTGAAGATTTAAATTATAGCTACATTTGGTAGTCTTTTAAGCAGACAACTATTCTCTAAGTTAGACTAAACAAAATATCCTCCTCCAGAAACTCTTTATTCTGATATCTGTCAACAAAAAGCAAAATTGTACTAAGTAGGGGGAAAATATATTTCCTGTATTCATAACCAAAAAGCCATTCAGTCAATATTCTGCAGTTGCACATACTAAAATGATGCATAAAACATTTAACACTGTTGTTTTCTGGGTTTATTAATGCTTGGTAACTCATTTATTCTCATGCTGATAAGCTTGCCTGGAGCATCTCACTTTTGTAAGGAACTAAAGTGACTTGGGAAGCAACCAAATTTGTGATAATTAGTTTGCTGCATATCCATAAGAAATGAATATTTTTGTTATTCCAGAAAATAATTTAGAAATATAGGTAATTGCTACCAGATCACTTCTACCTACCATATGCCTATGCCTATAGAAGTTAAAAAACAAACAAACAAAAAACACATAAAAAAAGTACCAGTGAGACTAAAAACAAAGCAGAGAACTTTGAGATTTATTTAAATACAGGGCCTTATATGATATACTTCAGTAATTGGTTCCTAGCAAAGGTTACAAAGAAATTAGCCACTGGTGCTAATGTGTAAGAGTATGTGTAACATACTCTTAGTAGCTTCAGTGGACTTTCTGGAGCAAAACTTAGAAGGCAAAAATGATCATTTATATTAAAGTCGAAAGAATTTTTGAAAATTTTCAAGTCCTGAAACCCGAATTAAAGCAATTAAATATTATTTTTTTTTATTTTTTATTTTTTTTTATTTTTTAGTGAGGCAATTGGGGTTAAGTGACTTGCCCAGGGTCACACAGCTAGTAAGTGTTAAGTGTCTGAGGTCGGATTTGAACTCAGGTACTCCTGAATCCAGGGCCGGTGCTCTATCCACTACGCCACCTAGCTGCCCCTCAATTAAATATTATAAAACCACAAATCACACAGAGCCAAAATCAGCCAAATTCTAACCAACTTCTTGTATCCTTTTAAAAAGTGTATTTAATTCAACATAGAAGTGTTTGTTAAAACAGCAACTTTCTTATTTGAGAAAAAGAACTGAGATACAAATAGGTTAAAAAACTTGTGCAACATCATGCAAGTAGAGGGAAAAGGAGTATGCATTTCTGTAATACCTATTATATGCCAGGAACTGTACTCAATACTTGACAAATATTTCATTTGATCATTTGAAATAGTAGTGACAAAGCCAGGATCTGAACTCTGATCCACTGACTCTAAATCTAATGCTCCTTATAATGTACCACAATGATAATAATAATTTACTAAATGGTATCAATAGGTTGAATGAGTTAAAATAATCTCTGGATATACTCTTTAAATCTACAATGTAGTTTAATTTCTAAGTGAACATGCTTTAAAATTACAGGATTTAAAGTTCAAATCTCAAGAGGAGCTATTAGAAGGACATTTGATATGTCAGGTAACAGCTTTTAGATGGGTTCATTTAGAAAGTAAAATGTTCATGAAACATAAACCACAAACTAACAACAGGTAGGATTTTTCTATACTATAAAGTGATTTATACTATTTTCAAATGGTTTTTGTTTTGTTTTCTTTTCTACTTTTTGCAAAGCAATGAGGTACAGCATGTACCATGATAAACTTGAAATCCCTAATACACTAAGATTCAAATCTCATCTATGACTATTTGTGGTCATATGACCCTGGAAAAGTCATTTAACTTTCAAGGACCTGGGCATCAATAATTATAAAAATGACATAATCAGTCCCTATAGCACCTAGATCACAGTAAAGTCATATGGTTCAAATGAAATAATGCATTTAAAAGTACTTTGCAAACTTTTAAGTACTATAAACCTCTTAAATTATTAATTTGGGAAATAATTAGGTCATTTCTATTTATTTTAAAATTTTACCACTTGAGACCATTTCTTAATTGAATAGGTACAATATTAACTCCCATATTCTCCCCAACATCCTCACACACTGGATTATGTATCTCCCTCATTAGAAAAGAAAACAGTGTTGTTTTTTTTTTCCCCTAATCATTTCTTTCCTTTCCAGAAACAAGAATTCTAGAAGACACTCTTTAGTGGCTGTTTCACTGTTTCAGTTGCTGGCAGACTAGTTCAGGTAAGAGTACTTACTTGAGAAAAACAAAGGGAAATTTGTTGACAGATTTAGAGCCCAAGCAACTGTGCCAGTGATGTCTTTATAACTCTAGCTGAGTCAGTGTTCTTTCTGATCACAGTAATAACATAAAGGATTGATTGTGGTCAGATATTAGTGTTCAGTTCTTTCCTCCCTTGACCTCCATTTTGGATCAACAATATTATTACAAAGTGTGGGGAAATGAGCACATGAATAAGGGATATGGTGAACCTATTACACTGGAATGGAGGAGAAAGACATAGATTTTAATGGTGTGAATAGCCCAAACCTCCACTCTAGCATTAGTTATTTTTTATCAGTGAAATGGGTGTGCCTCTAAGCCCCTTAAAGTCTTTGGGATAGCTGTATTTGCATATCAATAAGCCAGGAGTATGGTTACTAGGTAATTTAGACAATGACCTTGACCCTAGGGCTTAGCTTGGAATGATAGAATAGATTTAGAGCTGGAAAATAATTTAGAAGTGAGTTCAATTCCCTCCTATTTTAATTTTTTTCTTTATTAATACATTTTTATTCTCTTTTCTCTTCCTCCTTCAATTAAAAAGAGGAAATTCTCTCGACAAATGTGCATAGACAAGCAAAGTGTATTTCTTCATTTGGTATGATGAAAAATAAATGTCTCATCATACATTTTGAGTCTATCACCTCTCTGGCACAAAATGGGTAGTATTTGTCATCTTCATCTCAGAAATAATAGTTATCACACTAAAATTTTTCATAGATGTTTTTTCTTTTATAATGTTTTTCCTATTGTTCGCCTTATTGCCATTGAAATTATATATATATATATGTATATGTATATGTATATATATGTGCGTGTGTGTGTATAGTTTAACCTGCCTGTCTCCTACAAACAGAATTAATAAACAGATCACAGAAATTATAATATCTTATAATATCTCCTACAATTTGTCTCTATACCTGTCCTCCTACAAAAATACTAAACAGATTAGAAAACATGGTTAAAACCAGATCAAAGAACTTAATGTCTCCTAAAAGATAAACCAGATGAGAGACAGACATAAAAAACATAATACCAATTTAATTTTGTCCCAAGAAGAAAGAACCATGATTATGTGGAGACCCTTCCCAAAAGGGCTCAGAGACCCCTTCTTTTCTAAGGGTTTTTAAGATTTCTTTGCTTACAGGTTACAGAATAACTTAATTAGCATGATACAAATCAACCCAAATCAAATACTACAAATGTAAATCAATACAAATCAGTTTAACAGCTCAATTTAAAGCATATGCTACAGTTAGATTATTTGGAGACAGGAGAGGAATTATCAAAGATGAGATCTAGATAGTTGATCAGGAGAACAAGATCTATCCACTTTCTTGGGAAAGAAGATAGTGAAAAAGAATTTCAGAGTCATTTAAATTTATTTATTCTCTTGGAGAAAGTAAATAGGGACTGTCTGGTTTTAGTTTGAAGTCTTTGAGTAAAGGGAATTTTATTCCTATTAATCATAAAATCCATTTGGATAATAATAATTTGGATAATAAAGGAGATCCATCAAATCTATGTGATCTATACATTCATATTAACATTGCTTACTTAACCATGAAACTGCACTTACTGGGTATGAACACATTTTTGCTGGTGAAAGTGTCAGAGGAGAGAAGAAGGCCTATATCAAATGTATAAAGGTGAATCCATTTAGGATTTCTTGGCAAAGATACTGCAGAGGTTTGTCTTTTCCTTCTCCAGATTGCTCTCCAGAATGGTTGGATCAGTTCACAGCTCCACCAACAATGCATTAGTGTTCCAATTTTTCTACAGTTTCTCCAAAATTTATTATTTTCCTTTTTTTGTCATATTAGCCAATCTGATAGGTGTCAGGTGGTACCTCAGAGTTGATTTAATTTGCATCTCTCTAATCAATAGTGATTTAGAGCATTTTTTTCATATGGCAATAGATAGCTTTGATTTCTTCATCAGAAAACTGCCTGTTCATATCCTTTGACCATTTCTCAACTGGGGAATGACTTTGATTCATATAATTTTGATTTAGTTCCCTATATATTTTAGAAATGAAGGCTTTATCAGAGGTATTGTCCATAAAAATTGTTTCCCAGGTTTCTGCATTCCTTCTAACTTTGGATGCATTGCTTCTATTTGTACAAAACTTTTTCTTTTTCTAGATGAATTTTGTTATTTTTTTTCTAGCTCTATAAAATAATTTTAAGGTAGTCTGATTTGTATGGCCCTGAATAAAATTTAGGCAGACTTGTCATTTTACTATATTATCTCTGCCTATCCATGAGCAATTGATATCTTTCCAATTATTTAGATCTGATTTGATTTGTGTGAAAAGTGTTTGGTAATTGTGTTCATATGCTTCCTGGGTTTGTCTTAGCAAATAGACTCCCAGGTATTTTATATTATCTATCGTTACTTTAAATGGAATTTCTCTTTCTGTCTGTTGGTGCTGGACTTTGTTGGTCATGTATAGAAATGCTTATGATTTATGTGGATTTATTTTATATCCTGCTACTTTGCTAAAGTGGTTAATTGTTTCAAGTAATTTTTGAGTTGATTCTCTAGGATTCTCTAAGTATATCATCATATCATCTGCAAAGAGTGATAGTTTTGTTTCCTCCTTGCCTATTCTAATTCCTTTAATTCCTTTTTCTTCTCTGATTGCTAATGCTAACATTTGTAGTACAATATTGAATAATAGAGGTGATAATGGACATCCCTGTTTCACCCCGGATCTTATTGGGAAGCTCTCTAACTTATCTCCATTACATATAATGCTTGCTGATGGTTTTAGGTAGACACTGCTTATGATTTTAAGGAAAGCTCCACCTATTCCTAAACTCTCTAGTGTTTTTATTAGGAATGGGTGCTGTATTTTGTCAAAAGCTTTCTCTGCTTCTATTGAGATAATCATATGATTTTGGTTAGTGTTCTTATTGATGTGGTTGATTATGTTAATAGTTTTCCTAATGTTGTTGAACCAGCCCTGCATTCCTGGTATAAACCCCACCTGATCATAATGTTTTATCCTGGTGATCACTTGCTCTAATCTCCTTTCTAATATCTTATTTAAGATTGTAGCATCAATGTTCATTAGGGAAATTGGTTTATAATTTTCTTTTTCTGTTTTGGCCCTGCCTGGTTTTGGTACCACCACCACCAAATTTGTGTCATAAAATGAATTTGGTAGAACTCCTTCTTCATGCATTTTTCCAAATAATTTGTATAATATTGGAATTAATTGTTTTTTAAATGTTTGGTAGAATTCACCTGTAAACCTATCTGGACCTGGGGATTTTTTCGTAGGGAGTTTATTAATGGCTTGTTCAATTTCTTTTTCTAATATGAGTTTATTTAAGGATTTTATTTCCTCTTCAGTTAACCTGGGCAGTTTGTATTTTTGTAAATATTTATCCATTTCAATTAGATTGTTGAATTTATTGGCATACAGTTGGGCAAAATAATTCCTAATTATTGCTTTAATTTCCACTTCATTGGTGGTAACATCACCCCTTTAATTTTTGATACTGGCAATTTGGTTTTCTTCTTTTTTTTAAATCAAATTAACCAATATTTTATTTATGTTATTGTTTATTTCATAAAACCAGCTCTTAGTTTTATTGATTAATTCTATAGTTTTCTTGCTTTCAATTTTATTAATTTCTCCTTTAATTTTCAGGATTTCTAGTTTACTATCTAATTGGGGATTTCTAATTTGTTCTTTTTCTAGCTTTTTAAGTTGCATGCCCAATTCATTGATCTCTTCTTTCTCTTTTTTATTCATGTAAGCAGTTAGAGCTATACATTTTCCCCTAAGCACTGCTTTGGCTGCATCCCATAGATTTTGGTATGGTGTCTCGTTGTCATTCTCTTGGATAAAGTTATTGATTGTTTCTATGATTTTTTGTTTGACCCATTCATTCTTTAGAATGAAATTATTTAGTTTCCAATTGATTTTCATTCTACTTTTCCCTGGCTCTTTCTTACATGTAATTTTTATTGCATCGTGATCTGAGAAGGTTGATTTACTATTTCTGCCTTTCTACATTTGACTATGATGTTTTTGTGCCCTAATACATGGTCAATTTTTGAAAATGTGCCATGTACTGCTGAGAAAAAGGTATATTCCTTTCTATCCCTTTCAATTTTCTCCAGATATCTATCATGTCTAACTTTTCTAGTATTCTATTCACCTCTTTTACTTCTTTCTTATTTATTTTTCAGCTAGATTTATCTAATTCTGAGAGGGGAAGGTTCAGATCCCCCGCTAATATAGTATTACTGTCAAATTCCTTTTGTAACTCATTTAGCTTTTCCTCTAAGATTTTGGATGCTATAACACTTGGTGCATCCATATTTAATATTGATATTGCTTCATTATCTATAGTACCTATTAGCAAGATGTAGTTTCCTTCCTTGTCTATTTTAATGGGATCTATTTTTGCCTGTGCTTTGTCTGAGATAAGGATTGCTAACCCTGCTCCAGCCTTTTACCTTTACTCTGTGTGGATCTCTCTGCTTCAAATGTGTCTCTTGTAAACAGCATGATTCTGGTTTTTAATCCACTCTGCAATTCCCTTCTGTTTTATAGAAGAGTTCATCCCATTCACATTCACAGTTGTTATTACTGTCTATTCCCCTCCATTCTATTTACCCCCTTTGTATTTCCCCCCCTTCTTTATCCCTATTCTTCCTCACCAACCTTTTGCTTCTTACTCCTGCCTCCCCCAATCTGCCCTCTATTTTTATCACCCCCCTCTCTTTTCTTTACCCTTTCCTCCCTTGCTTTTGCCCTTCCTTCTATCAGTCCCCCACTTTCCCTTCCCCTTTTACTTCCCTAAAGAATAAGCTAAGTTTCTTTATCCAAATGAACATATATGTTATTCCCTCTTTGAATCGAACCTAATGACAGTAGGCTTGAAACAATGTTCACCCCTTCCTTCTTTTCCTCTATTGTAATAGATTTTTTCACCTCTTCATATGACGTAATTCACCCCATTCCATGCCCCCCTTTCCTCTTCTCCCTATAAACTCCATTTTAAACCCCTTAATTTCCTTTATGTCATCACATCAAACATAATTTATATTTATAACCTCTGTGTATAATCCTTCTGTCTGCCCAAATACATATATAGTTCTCAAGAGTTATAAGTATTATCTTCCTGTGTAGGGATGTAAACAGTTTAACCTAATTGAGTAATTCATCCCCCTCCCCATTTACCTTTTGAAAGTTCTCTTGAGTCTTGTATGTTAAGATGAAATTTTCTATTCAGTTCTGCTCTTTTCATCAGGAAACCTTGAAAGTCCCCAGTGTTATTGAATGTCCATATTTTCCCCAAATGAGAACACTCAGTTTTGCTGGGTAATAGATTCTTGGCTACAGTCCAAGCTCCTTTGCCTTTCAGAATATCATATTCCAAGCCTTGCGATCATTTATTGTTGAAGCTGCTAGGTCCTGAGCAATCCTGACTGTGGCTCCATGATATTTAAATTGCTTCTTTCTGGCTGCTTGGAGTATTTTCTCCTCCACCTGATAATTCTGGAATTTGTCTACATTATTCCTTGGAGTTTTCCTTTTGGGGTCTCTTTCAGGAGGTGATCAGTGGATTCTTTCAATGATGATTTTATCTTCTGATTCTATAATATCAGGGCAGTTCTCCTTAATAATTTCCTGGAATATGGTGTCTAGAATCTTTTTCTGATCATGGTTTTTAGGCAATCCAATGATTCTCAAATTGTCTCTCCTGGATCTGTTTTCCAGATCAGTTGTCTTTCCAATGAGGTATTTCATATTTTCTTTTATTTTTTCATTCTTTTGATTCTGCTTGACTGATTCCTGGTGTCTCATGGATTCATTATCTTCCAACTGCTCAATTTTAATTTTTAAGGTATTGTTTTCTTCAATGAGATTATGCACCTTTTTTTTCCATTTGGCCAGATGAATTTTTTAAGGAATTGTTTTCCTCAGGCAATCATTGTGCTTCCTTTTCCAAGCTGCTGATTCTTTTTCCATAATTTTCTTGTGTTGCTTTCATTTTTCTCAGTTGATTTTTAAAATCCTTTTTGAGCTCTTCCAAGAGGCTTTTTGTTCTTGAGACCAATTCATCTTCCCTCTTGATGCATCACATGTAGGCAATTTGGGATTATTGTCATCATCTGAATTTGTGTTTGCCTCTTCCCTCTCAACACAGAAGCTCTCAATGGTGAGAGCTCTTTTTTTTTCTTACTCATAATGCAGGTTATTTTTTTTAATTTTTAATTAATTTAATTAATTTTTAATTAATTTAATTAATTTAATTAATTTTAATTTTTTTCCCACACACTGAGCCAAGGTGAACTGAGCCTCCCTTTTGCCCGAGTGAGACTGACTTTTCCTGAAATCTTCTAAATTATCTCTGGTTGGAAGACTGTGTCTCTCTGTCTCTTTGCAGGTTCTATAGTTTCAGAATCTGTCTAGAGGCTTGATTTAATGTCCTTTTTGAGGGAACAGAAGGAGAACTCACACAATTTGCTGGCTACTCTCTTCTATCTTGACTCTGCCCACTCTCTTGGCTTTTAATGCTCAAGGAGCCAGGATGCAGATTTTTCTTTCTCTCTCCCCTCTATCCTAGGTATGTAGGGCTTCTGATGTTTCTGAGCAATATGCTATCTATTTACTAATATTTAATATGCTTCAATAAATGCTTAATGCCTCAAACTTCTGAAATAGCCTCTAATTTCTAAGTAGCTACATATTAGAACTCCAGGTAAGTTTCCCTAAATTTAGGACAGTATTTAGGGCAATCCCATATAATTTTAATCACCATATATCCATAGGTCACAAAAGGAATTTCTTTCTCCTATTTGCTTATGATATCACCTTTTATATCTAAGTCACATATCTATTTGGAGTTCATCTAGATATACTGTGTAAGTTCATCTGTAACTAATTTCTCTCCGTCTGCTTACCAGTTTTACCAGCACTTTTTGGTGATTGAAGGTACCTTTTTTTTTATTTTTTATTTTTTTTATTTTTTACACAGTAATGGGGGTGGAGTGACTTGCCCAGGGTCATACAGCTAGTAAGTGGCAAGTTTCTGAAGCTGGATTTGAACTCAGGTACTCCTGAATCCAGCACTGGTGCTTTAGCCATTGTGCCACCTAGCTGCCCCCAAAGTACCTTATCTTTAAAGTTGAGGTTTACCTAGGTTAAGTTACATGCTTATTGTAAAAGGTCATAAGTAGCCCAGGAATTTGTCTCTATAATGTTTCCCTATCCACTCATCTAAATGGAAAAAAGATAAGAAGGGGCGGCTAGGTGGCACAGTAGATGGAGCACTAGCACTGGATTCAGGAGGACTTGAGTTCAAATCCGGCCTCAGACACTTGACACTAGCTGTGTGACCCTGGGCAAGTCACTTTACCCCAATTGCCTGTCTTTAAAAAAAAAAAAGATAAGAAGCAAGCCAAAAATCATAGAGTAATGTTGGTAGTTATTGGGTTCCCAGGTAGTAAGAATCCTATTACCTGATTTATATTTAGAGATTAAAATTGGAACTTTTATGGTTTGCTTACATTGAGCTAGAATGAAGTCTCAGATCAAGGCACTCAAGGCTCTGGACCAACAAGAAGAAATCAAAGAAAACACTTAGGCTTTAACTGCCTGGGAGTAATTTGTTCATTGATCCAAAGATAACTGAGATTGAGAAACTCTGGGTAGGTAAGATGAGAGGCCTCAGTAGCCAAGACTCTTAAGCAACAATATTGGAAAACCTGCAAGAAAGTTTTTGTTTTGTTTTGTTTGCTGGCACTCAGTCAAAGTTTTCTGGTTTTTTTTAAAGAGCTAATTGGGAAGGAGTGGGGTTCTTATAAGCTTTAAACAAAGAAAGCATGGCAGTATTTATCCTTTCCCAGGCTAGAGATAGGCAAGGATTTCAGTTTAGCAAGGAACTGGAGGTGATAAAGCCAAGAAGGCCTAGCAGAGCACTCATGTATAATAGTATAATGACACTCTGTATACCCCTGAGCATCATATCCTGGAGACTATGAGAATTATGTCAGTAGAGTACAGGATGAGCAAACCATTATGGCATCACTAGAAAAAATTAGTATGCCTCATGTGTAGGCATAAATTTCCCCATCATGTCTATGACCTAGACACATCTTTTCCCTATATGTTTCCTCTTCTGGGGATGTGGCATGCCCACATATGTTCCCTATGCATATGCTCATTCATCTATTTGTCTTGGTCACATGTGCTCTTTATATTTGTGTCCCTAAGTGTGGTTCTAACAGGTGTCCACCTTTCCTACTTATCCTGTATATATCTGTGGAAGAATATACCACAGGTTTATGGAATTAATGGTTTGTGCTCTAAATCACTATTGATTAGGGAAATGCAAATTAAAACAACTTCATACCTATTAAAAATCATAAAGGCTAAAAGAGTTGGGGGGAAATAGGTACACTAATAAACTGCTGGTGGAATTATGAACTAATACAATCATTTGGAGAATAATTTGGAAATATGCCCTAAGGGATATAAAACTATGCACAACCTTTGACCCAGCAATACTGCTACTAGCGCTATAACTCAAAGAGACCTAGGAAAAAGGACTTTTATGTACAAAAATATTTATAGCAGACCTTTTTTGTGGTGGTAAGGAATTGAAAATTGAGGGGATGCTTATCAGTTCGGGAATGGCTGAGCAAGTTGCAGTTTATGATTGTGATGGAGTACTATTATACTATAAGAAAGGATGTTGTGAATGATTTCAGAAAACAAAACTAAAAAACAAACATGGGAAGACCTGATGCAAAGTGAAAAGAAATAGATCATAGTGTTGTAATACACTATGTGTAATAACAATGTTGTAATGATGATCAACAGTGAAAGTCTTAATAAGTCTGATCAATACAACTTTCTAAGAAAATTCCAAAGTACTAATAATAAAAAAATATGCTATCTAGCTCCAGAGAGAGTACTAATGAGCTCAGAGTGAAAACTGAAGTATAACTTTCTCACTTTTAAATTTTTAAAATTTTTGCAACATAGCTACTATGGAATAGCATTGTATGATTTCACATGTATTATTGCTATTGTGCTTGCCTTCTCAATGAGAGAATTTGAAATTCATTTTTAAAAGAAAATATATTTTAAATTTATAAATAATAAATGTTTAACAAATTGACTTTACATATAAAGAGAATAAATGTTCATTCTATTTTTGTGGACTTTTTGCTATTTTGTATCCCTTTCAAACAGGGTGTGAGTGGGAGAGAAATGTGGGACCAGAAACCAAACAACCAGATAACAATGTTATAGTAGCAAACAATCTATTGCTCCTGAATATGATAATAGCAATATTATTTTAAATAATATCTAGCATTGATATCGGATTGTAAAACATTTCACATACATCCCTGTGAGGTAAATGTTATTATTATTACCATTTTACTTTTTTTTTTTTTTTGCAGGGCAATGAAGTTTAAGTGACTTGCTCAGGGTCACATAGCTAGTTAAGTGTCAAGTGTCTGAGGCTGGATTTGAACTTAGGTCCTCCTGAATCCAAAGCCAATGCTTTACCATTTTACTTTTATAAGAAAATTAAAGCTGAGTCAAATTAAGTGACTTGTGAAGGACCACAAGGCTAAACAAGTGACTGAGGCAGGATTCAAAATCAGGTCTTTCTGTACACAAGTTTGCACTCTATCCACCCAAAAGATTACCTGTAAAAGATTTCATGGATATTTGGGGGAAATTATCATTGGGAGAATATAGACTATAGTTTCTATCTTCACATTAGAAAATAATTTGAAGGATGAAAATACATAATAAATATCATTACTATTTCAGTATTGAGACAAGTCTTTCATAATATCCTATTACAGATTGTGTTTAAAATTAGTAGTATAATCAATAAAGTTGGTGGTTGTTGTTATTAAGTACATATTATCTGCCAGCACTTTGCAAAGTGCTGATAATAAAAGAAATGCAAAATTTGCTCTCACGGAGCTTTCAATCTAATGGAGGAAACTGTATGTATGTATGTGTATGTACACATATGCAAACACATGCACAGCTATACCTTTGAATACATGTGTGCATACATACACATATGTATGAACATATACAATACATATACACAACAGCATACATGCGTGCATGAATACATTAAGGCATGCATGCATGAAGAAAATACAGAGTAGATGGAAGGTAATCTTAGAGGGAAGGGAGGGAATAATATCTACTATGTACCAGGAACTGCACCAAGCACTTTTTATAAATATCTCATTTAATCCTCATAACAACCCTTGGAGTAAGGTGCTGTTATTATCTCCATTTTACAGTTGAGGAAAAGGGTCCCCCAGCTGGAAAGTGTCTGAGACCAGGTTTGAACTCATGTTTTTATTTTTTTTCACTTTAGTCCCCTTAAACTACCCCTCTATCCACTATATCCCCTGAGATGAGGAGGGGAGGGAGGAAAGAACTGCTAGAGAAAGTAGAACAAAAGCTGAGTCCTAAAGGAGGCCCTGACTTTGGGGGTTGGAGGTTTGGAAGGAGAACCTTGGAGAATAATCTAGGCGTGGGTAATAATAGCCATTGCAAAGATACACAGATGGGAACTGGAGTATTAGATTGAGAGGAAAAATAAATAGACCAGTATGACTACATTACAGAGTATGTAGCGAGAGAAAAATAAAAACAGATTGCACAAGCAAGAAGGGACCAGATTCCAAAAAAGCTTTAAATGATGAAGGACTTGATGTTTGAATCTAGATATAATAGGGAACCACTGGAGTTTATTGAGCAGGGTTGTGACATGATCAGACCTACTCATTAGAAAAATCAACCTGTTAGCTGAGTGGAGCACAGATTGGAGTAAGTACAAGTCTGAGGCAGAGAGATCATGAAGAAGTCTACTATGATAATCAAGGAGAGAGGTAATGTAGCCCTGAACTAGGTTGGTGAGGGTGTGACTAGAGAAATTTTTGTTTGTACAAAAAAAATTATAGTGATCCAAGTATATCTATTCAAGAATAGAACTTAGTCCTGTATCAATCAAAAATGGAGAAAACTCATTTATTAATTATACAAATAAGATTTTGAATTAAAAGAGGGTATTGGGGGTATACAATAAATACAAAGGAAAATAACATGACAATTATCTGTTGATGAAAGAAAGCAAGGGCATAATTAGGAAAAGTAAGGAAAACTTATAAAAGAGTTAAAACTCTAGTTACTTTTAAATTAGAAATGTTAGCATTAAAATGTCCTTTTTCATTTACTTGCATTTCATAGATTCACTTACCAAATAGGATAATCCATTTATCAGACCCCTCTAATTAATAACAAGACAGCTCTCCTGCTGTGCTATTTTATCAGATATATGACATCAGTGGCAATGTAACATGACAGTGATATTGAAATTACATTAACTTGCTCTGAATAAATAAAACCTGAATCAAGATCTTCCCTACCACCAAGAACAGATTACATTAGATGGAAATAGATAGTTCAGATATAAGATAGAACATTAAATCTTAAAACCCTAGCACAATACAGTAAGATGATACCATTTCAAAATAAAAGAGGGGGGTATTTGTGGGAAGATACATCAGGAATGATTTGCCACAAATAATATCACATATCTCATAAAATACTTGATTTATTGAAAACCTTCCTCTAGCTTAATAAGAGATGCTTTAGCAATTCTCTTTCTCCCCACAATAGCCGTGGGCTCTTCTTTCAAGAATGAAGTTTGACTTTTATTCAGGCCAAACTGAGTTGTTGTTTGTTTGATTTTTTCTCCCCTATAAAAGTAGAAGGAAAGGAATTTCTATGCTATACATACACTCGTTATTGTCATTTTTAGTTGTGTCCAACTCCTCATGATTCCATTTAGGGTTTTGTTTTTGTTTTTTTTGGCAAAGATACTGGAGTGTTTTGTCATTTCCTTCTCCAGATCATTTTACAGATGACAAAATTAAGGCAAACAGGCTTAATTGATTTGCTCAGGATCACAGAGCTAAAAGTGTCTAAGGCCAGATTTGAACTCAGAAAAATCAGTCTTCCTGACTCCAGGTCCAGCACTCTATGCACTTAATCCACCTAGCTGTGTACCCCTACAAAGATGGCAACACATGTCTTGAACCACCTCCTGAAAAAAATAAATGGATAAATATTGAATAAAGGTCAATTCTTACATGACTATGAAGTTGTCATTCAATATAGCCCAATAGCAAGAAAAACCAAGGTTCCTGCTAGATGACGTGGCCTGACTTTTTCATTATAAAATATTGTTACTTCTGTTTATTCGGAAGTTAGATTTAGCTCCATATAGTATTGAACAGGGAGCTCAGTAAAATGGAGGGGAATGAAAAATCCATTAGAAAAGATCAGATGAAAGAAGATTTAAAGTCCTTTGAGAACTTTAATGTGCAATATAAATGCTAATTATTTTATTATTATTTTCATCATTATTATTTCTATTATTCCCTCTGCCTTCTTGGTAGAATGTTCCAGCGTACTACTTAGAAGACAAAAGGAATCCTTCATAAACATTTGGGGTAGCCCTGATTAACTCTGATGATATTACCATTCTATAAAGTGAATATGTGTTTATGTATATGACACATGCACATGCACACTCTGATATAAAATCAGAGCACTAAATTGATGTGTGTTAGAGACTATGTTCCCTAGTACTCGAGCAAAAATGTCATATTCTTTGAAGGTAGACTAAAAGTCATAATATTTGTAATGTTCATTTATTTTTGCCCTACTTATTAGTACACAAGTATTGTGTATTTGTGTTCATTTTTAATGCTCACCTATTCTATTAGTTTCTTTAAAAATTTGTGGTTTTATCTCTGACTACTTGAAAAAATACATCTTATATGCTACCTGCTTTCATTCCTAAAGGTTCATGTCTCATGTACAATCAAAAACTAAATTGATGGTTCACTTTTGTTTTGTGATTCTTAACCAGTCAGTCCCTGAAAATTATGAATTTCCTATAAAGTAATGCATAGTAAAGATCCTCTGCCTCAGGGGAATGGCATTTTAAAAAGAATTTCATGTTATCCTAGAAGTATCCTTAACTCTTGGGTTATTAAATACCAGTAAGTGAGTGGAATGTGATTTTTTTCTCCAAAGTAGAAAAATGATTTTAAAATATAATGATAAAATGGTTGTGAAAGAGTGTTTTGGTGGGTTTTTGGTTGTTGTTCAGTCATTCATCAAGTTCATTTCTTTATGAACCTATGGACCATGCTGTCAGTAGGGTTTTCTTGGTGAAGATACTGGAGTGGTGTTTCCTTTCCTTCTCCATTAGATTAAGAAAACAGAGGTTAAATTACTTTCCCAGGGTCACATAACTAGTAAGTGTCTAAGGCTGGATTTTAACTCAGATCTTCCTGACTCCAGGCCCAGTTTTCTATCCTGCAAAAGAGTTTAATCATAAAGAAACCTTAAAATGTTACACACAAATAGTCATTTGGTCATTAGCCTTTGTATAGGTTAGAGAAACTAGTTTTAGCTCTTCACTTCTGAAAACTCATTTAGGTCACAAAGCCCACCTCAAAAGTTCACTTTCTTCCCAATCTTTCTTAATCTTTCTAAGCAAATGTAATCTCTCTCCTATCCTATCCCCCCCCCAAAGTCCTTTGTATATACCTCATTTATATCATTCTTTATAGTTATGTTTGTACCTATAACTTCTTTATCTTACCCCATTCCTCTTTGCCTCTATTTTATTTCTAAGGAAACATGTCATTCATGTCATTCATACCTTGATTCACCTAATATAGTATCCTGCAAATACTAGGTGATTCAAAATATTACTTGATGTTAATAAAGCCATTGATTTTGCATATCAAAACCACTTCATATTGTTGATTTTAGTATAAAAGAATCAATAAATGACAGACATGGAAAGGGTTTCACAGGTCACCTAGATTAAGAAGCATGTTACAGGAAAAAGAACACTATGATTGGAGTCAGAAGACCTGTGTTTAAATCCTGACTCTGCCCCATACTCTATATGTGACCTCAAATTTTTTGACCTCTCTGAGCCTCTATTTCATTGTCTGTAAAATGAAGAGGTTAGACAAGATGCTAAGATCCTTTCCCATTCTACTGTAGCATGGGCTCTGTCACTCACTCTCCTACTCTACTCCCAGTGGCAGGTTGGGTTCTTAGAAAATGACTGGCTTCTTCTCTCCTCAAGTTTTAAGAGTAGCCTTGAAGGATTGGTAGTTCTTCTATTACTATTACTCACAAGCTTTCCCACTGAATATCAAGTAATATTAAGTAGGCAGAAAAAAATTTTTTTAGAAATAAATACATACTAAAAGATATAGTATTAAGAATTTTATATGACCCCCTCCCCAAAACTGGGGGAACACTTTCCCATGAGCACTTAGAGAGTGCAGGGGAAAGTTGGCTCCTGATTACAGGGAACATGAATTAAAGGTGTACTTCACAGCTTCTTGGTGCTAGATGTCCTTTTCTTGCCTTCATGGGATTTTCGTGAAAACACTCTTATAAAGTATATAAATTTCTTCAAACATCTCAAAGAATCTTGAAGCTGCCAATACATTATATATATATATATATATATATATATATATATATAATCCATCCCAGTCTCTCATGTCTTTCCATATTTGTTTAGGCAGAAATGAACTATTTCGTTGGCCCTAGATCTCTTATTTTCAAACAGTGTAGCTTTCATATGTACAAATTCAATTACTCTTCAATGAATCCTATTGTAATCTTTATTTATCTTATCCAGATTTTTTTGTTTTTATATACTAGCCTCTAGGTTACCTTCTTTCCTTTCTCAAGGTCAGGATTTGATTATTGTTATCTTCTCTATCCCAACCTCTGTTGTCATACTTGGAGATTTAAATATTCATGGTGACGATACCTCAAACTCCTTTGATTTTCATATATCACCCCTGCTGCAGCATCACTTTTTACCCTTCAATGTGTTGACTCTTTTTATAACTTTAAAATTAAGCTGGTTAACCAATGTCCTTTCTCTTGACTTTTCTTCCTTTTTGTCTTACAAATCCTTAGCCTTGGCTTAGCCAGCATTCACCTACTCTTTTCTTGTTCCTATGTTGTTGAACACATATGTTTTCATTGAAGAAGTCAAGTAATTATATTGACAAGGTTTGCAACAAATTCAAGTAATATAATCTTAGTTTGGCACTCATTCCTGCACAACAATCCCTGTAATTTTCCCTAATTGTCTTTATTTCACTGTATAAAACGGATTTTACAAGTTTTCTTTTCTCTTCTTGAGCCTTTTACAATTATTTTTTGCTTAGAATATTTTGGTTCTTATTTTATTCAGAAAAAAACAAGAACATTTATCCTGTGAGTTTTCATATTCCCTACTCCATACCTCAAAACCCTATTACTTTGTCTCCCATTCTCTCCTTCTTTGTTCTATTCTTTGAGGAAGAAGTGATCTTTATGTCAAGGCAATGTCTAAACTTGATCATATTTCCAGCCATGTATTCTGTTATCTTGGCCCATAAATCATTCCCTCTTGTATTTTTCAATCTCTTATTTTCTCCTGATTCCTTCCCTTCTGCATAAAAACATAGCTATGTCTCTTCTATACTCAGAAAACAAAAACAAAAAACAACCTTCACTTGACCTTGAAATCCTCTTCAAGCTACCCTCCTGTATCTAACTTTCTCTTCACTGAAAGAGGACTTGAAAAAGTAATTTACTCTCACAGTATCAAGTTCCCTACAACTTACTTTTCAATCCCTTGCACTCTGGCTTCTCACTCCATTACTTAATTAAAATCGGTCTCTCAAAGATTTGCAATGGTTTCAAATGCTAAATCCAGTGATTGCTTAGTGATCTTCATCCTTCATGAACATTGTGTAGAATTTTATCAATCCTCCTGCATATCCTTTCTTCCATTGGTTAAGCGGAGGATTATTTTTCCTGGTTATTTTTTTACCTAATATATTTGTCATTGAAGTAATTTCTTTTTGGATGAGTAACTACTCCTAAACATAAATATATCCCAAGTTTTTTGTCTTGTCCTAAATTTAACATCTCCCATGGATTCATATATAATTTTTAAATAGATGAAAGCCCTACATAGATATTGATAATAAAAATATAAGGTCTCTTTTAAGACATGCAACAAGAGACAAAGCAATTGGATATACAAATAAAAGTATTCAACAGACTTTTTGTATTGCCTTCAAATTAAGAATAAAAGATTACTTATGATTATCTCTATATCTACCTTCAGTTAGTTTTCTATCATTTGAGTTCTACGTTTCATATGATACATGGTGGTACATAGTTTTATTTTGCTGTGGTTTTAATTCTATGGTTTTGAGTAACAGAAATTATATCACTTCAAGAGCCTTTTATAGTATTCCAAACATTAAATCATTTTTAATTGTTCATTAAGAAATATATAATTTAGAAAGCTTGTATTATAATTTAATGTATTATTTTCAAGTAGAATCAATATTTTCATAGGCCTCAATGAGTTTTGGTGTGTCACTACTGTTGGTTATGACACTGAATAGTTCTTTTAGTTCTTTCCTAAAAATTTCATGATATTCAGTATATTTCTGACTAAATGGCTTTTTTTCCCCATTAGTATGTAACTCAAAGCTTTCTGTAAAAGCAGCTAAATTTTTGCTTATCCCACAAGTATGATATATATGATATATGAATATCCATGCATTATATACATGTATAAGTATATGTGCATATATATGTGTGTATATATACACACACATACATATAACATGAGCTGCTTAAATTTTGTGTGTAGATAGAATCATTGACCAAAAAGGTGGGGTCGAAGAATAATGCCCATGAAAAATATATTGAGCTACAAATAGTACTTTCTCTCTTTTTAATTGAAAGCAATTCTTACCTGATGATCATACTAATCTTTTGTAGGCTACAATCAAAGCCTTTAAAAGTACCTCAATTATTCTTTAACTTACCACCAAAAAAACCCCCAAAAGATATGAGAGACTTCTGTCTTTCATTAAAACAGACAAACAACAAAAGTTTAGAAAGTCAACCAACTGATAAGTCCAAAACTGCATCATGCCTCAGTGCTGGAAAATTTTAATTTAATTAAGAGTCATATTTAACCAAAATTTCAGAGATTTCTATTACTATGCAAAGCCAATGCAGGTTCCAATGTTGCACTAAAACCTGCAGGCTCTTATCCAAATTCCTTTTTAGGACATTGGTTCTTTCACAACAGCTGCAATTTAAAATGACTTAATTCATATGTTTTGAACAGAAGGAAAGACTTTTAAAATACTTCTATTAAGGTTTCTATGCAAGAGATAATGAGGGAGGCAGAGCCAATATAGCGGAGGAAAGGCATTAATTTCTCAGAGCTCCTGACACAATCACCCCAAAAAACTCCAAATAATGCCGTAAGAAAAATCCTGGAGCAGCAGAACCCAAAAAAAGAATGGGCTGAGATAATTTTCTAGCCAAAGACATCTTAGAAGGTCAGAAGGAGGGGGCTGCTGTACTGGGTTGGGAGTGGAGTCCAACCAGGTGGTTGTGCTGACACAGATCCAGTCCCAGGGTGGCCGTCCAGACCTGGAACAAGCTGACACAGATCTAGCCCCAGGATGGCTGTCCAGACCCAGGGCACGCTCACGCAGATCCAGCCCCAGGAAGGCCATTTCAGAGAAATTTAACCTCTGAATCATCTACAGCACCGGAGTCTTATGGAACTAAGTTCACAGTCTGGTGAGAGGGTGGAATGGTTGGCCGAGGGTAGGGGGGGATTATAGGGTATATCTATATGTAGATTATACACACATACACACATATAGATATAGATATAGATAATATAGATATAGATATAGATATTTAGATATCTACATAGGGATTATCTGCTGGAGCTGAGGTGGAATTTGGTTGTTCTACCCCATGTGGGAACCAGGCAGTAATCTTGAGTGGCAATCCCAGATGGGGGAAGGGCACAGGCTCAATGGAGCTATCAACCACAGCAAACAAAATTTTGTTGCCTGGTTGAATAACAAGTAGGATTGGGGTTATTTACAGAGCAGAGCACAGGCCATGTGAGTGAAGAACCTGCCCCTCCTTAAATCATACCTCCTTGAACCCCTTGAAGCTTGGGACAGTACATCCTGGAAGCTGTGCCTGACTTTAAGAAGGATTTGAAAGTCAAGAAACAAGCAGGAAAGGTGGTCAGACAGGGAAAGATGGAGACCATAGAAAGTTTCTTCAGGGACAAGGAAGATCGAGGTGCACCCTCAGAAGAGGATAGCAATGTCAGGGTTCCTACAGCAAAATCTTCCAAGAAAAATATGAATTGGTCTAAGACCATAGAAGCACTCAAAAATAACTTTGAAGATAAAATAAGAGGGGTAGAGGAAAAAAAATAGAGTGACACAGGAAAATCATGAAAAAAGTCAACAGCTTGAAAAGCCAAATGGAAAAGCTCTCTGAAGAAAATAATTGCCTAAGAATTAGGATTAAACAAATATAAGCTAGTGACTTTATGAGAAACCAAGACACTGTAAAGCAAATCCAATTGAATAAG
Organism: Dromiciops gliroides; assembly: GCF_019393635.1. Classification (NCBI taxonomy): domain Eukaryota; kingdom Metazoa; phylum Chordata; class Mammalia; order Microbiotheria; family Microbiotheriidae; genus Dromiciops; species Dromiciops gliroides. The sequence goes on along the minus strand of NC_057862.1, from coordinate 337,537,675 downwards.
AAAATAGAGGCAATGTGAAATATCTTCCTAGAAAAACAACTAACCTGGAAAATAGATCCAGGAGAGATAATTTGAAAATTATTGGTTTACCTGAAAACCATGAACAAAAAAAGAGCTTAGACATCATCTTCCAAGAGAAGGTCAGGGAAAATTGCCATGATGTTCTAGAAAGAGAAGGTAAAATAGAAATTGAAAGAATCCACTGGTCACCTCCTGAAAGAGATCCCAAAATGAAAACTTCCAGGAATATTGTAGCCAAATTCCAGAGCTCCCAGGTCAAAGAGAAAATATTGCAAGTAGCCAGAAAACAAACAATTCATTTACTGTGGAGCCACAGTCAGAATAGCACAACATTTATCAGACTCTAGATTAAAGGAACAGAGGACATAGAATATAATATTCCAGAGGGCAAAGGAATTGGCATTACAACCAAGAATCACCTACCCAGCAAAAATGAATATAATCTTTCAGGGGGAAAATGGGACTTTAATGAAAAAGAGGATTTGCAGGCACTCTTGAAGAAAAGATCTGAACTGAATAGAAAATTTGACTTTCAAATACAAGAAGCTAGAGCAGCATAAAAAGGCAAAGAGGAAGAAGAAATCATTTGGGAGGTTAAAAGGTTAAACTGTTTATATTTCTACATGGGAAGATGATACATATAACTCATAAGAACTTACTCAGTATTAGGGCACATGATAGGAAAAAATTTAGAGAGAGGCCACAGGTAAGAATTGATTATGAAGGGATGATATATGTAAAGCATTGGTTTTTGTTTCTTTTTTTTGTGGGAAGGTCTCGGTTGGATGGCATGCCTAGCATCATGGAGTTGGTGAGTGTCTTTTGTCTGAGGCCAGATTTGGACTCAGGTCCTCTGGGGTACAGGGTGGCTACTTTGTCCACAGTGTTACCTACCTGGCCTATGACATCTTTAAGGTAAAATTAAGAGGGTAGATGATTGAACTGGGGGAGAAGTAAGGGGAAGGGTAGAATGGGATGAAATCTCACATGAAAGAAGCATGAAAGGGCCTATGGAGTTTGGAGGAGGCATGGGGGAGGAGTGGGGCAGTGAATGAGCTGTACCCTCATCAGAACTGGCTGAAAGACCTTACTCTCATCTGAGCATGGAAAAAGTGAAAGAAGATAGAAAATAGAGTAAATATCATGGGAGAGGGAATAGGATGAAGGGAAACAACAATAGTAATTGTGAAAAAAATTTTGAAGCAGAGGCAGGAGTAATGTAAGATGATTGTGATGATGATGACTGATGGGTGGATGGATGATGACTGGATGAAGTTGAGGATTGATTGATGATGGAAACTGATTGATGATGATGAGGATTGATTTAGGAGGATGAGGTTTGATGGATGATTTATGATGATTGATAGATAATGATAACAAAATTTATGGTACTTACTTTGCTGGGCTACCGTGAAGAAAATTCTTTGTCAGGTATAAAGTACTATATAAATGTTATTTCTTACAGTTGTTGCAATAATTGACCTCATGGTTTTATTGTAAGGAATTCTCTCTTTAAAGTACTATGTAAATGTAGTTTATTATAAAAAAAAATAATGAGCAGAATACTATCAGAAAGACTTGCAAAGACCTAAAAGAGCTGATGCAAAGTGAAATGTACTGTATACAAAATAACAGCAATATTGTAAGACGATTGGCTGTGAATGACTTGGTTATTTTCAGCAATGCAATGATACAAGACAACTCTGAAGGTCTTATGAAAAATGCAATCCATATCAGAGAGAGAACCGGTGATTTGTGAATAAAAATTGAAGCATAATTTCTTTGTTAATTCCTTTATCTGAAGTTTTGTTTGTGTCTGTTTTCTTTCACAACTTGGCTAATGTGGAAACATTTTGCATGACTGCTCATGGATAGCTTACATTGAATTGCTTGAGTTCTTGGGGTGGGGAGGGAGGGAGGAAGAGAATTAGGAACACAAAGTTTAAAAAAAGATGTCGAAATTTGTATTTTACATGAAATTTGGGAAAATAAATTCTAAATATTATTTTTTTTAAAAAAGGTCAGCTGGGGGTAGCTAGGTGGTGCAGTGGATACAGCACTGGCCCTGGATTCAGGAGGACCTGAGTTCAAATCTGGCCTCAGACACTTACACTTACTAGCTGTGTGACCCTAGGCAAGTCACTTAACCCTCATTACCCCGCAAAAAACAAGGGCAGCTAGGTGGCATAGTGGGCAAAGCACCAACCCTGGATTCAGGAGGACCTGAGTTCAAATCTGGCCTCAGACACTTGATATTTACTAGCTGTGTGACCCTGGGCAAATCACTTAACCCTCATTGCCCTTCAAAAAACAAAACAAAACAAAAAACAAAACAAAACAAAAAGAGCCAATGGTTATTCCTTATCCCAGAAGCATTCCCTCGTTTTATCCTGTTGGGAATCTTCTTATCTCCCTGATATATAAAAAAATCTTCCAGAGTTGATCTCTATATTTTTTTTAAAAATAAATGTTGGGGCAGCTAGGTGGCGCAGTGGATAGAGCACCGGCCCTGGAGTCAGGAGTACCTGAGTTCGGATCCTGCCTCAGACACTTAACACACACTTGCTAGCTGTGTGACCCTGGGCAAGTCACTTGACCCCAATTGCCTCACTAAAAAATAAAAAAATTAAAATAAATAAATAAATAAATAAATAGATAGATAGATAGATAGATAGATAGATAGATAGATAGATAGATAGATAGATAGATAGATAGATAAATAAATGGTGAGTTTATATCAGATGGCAAATTACTTTGGCAATTGGGTCAGATGGCTTCGTCAACAAAGTTTATAGTGTTTATCCAGTACTTAGTGGTTTCTATATTAGTCAAATTTCAATAACTTGACCCCAAACCTTCATTATTTAAAAAGGCTCATTCCCACCCAGCATTCCAGAGTGTCCAGATTTATAGCACATGCTAAAACACAGAAAGGTGAAATGGAGTGTCTCATCCAGACCTTGATTATTTTTAAAATGTGGAGATAAACATTTTGGTTAACAACCTCACATTTTCACACACCATATATTTGTCCTAAAGTCAGACATAGAAATACATCTGGAGCATCTTTATACTCAATAACACACACACACACACACACACACACACACACACACAACAAAACAAAAACCAAACAAACAAACAACAACAAAAAAAAAACTCGAGGTAAATTCATAGGATTCATGAGGCCAAAGAGATTATTTCATAATTTGGAAAGACAGTGACAGTGAAAATTCTTTACTTCTTTTTTGTTATGAACTATTACCTATTATTGAGGCAATTGAGGGATTCAGTGGATAGAGTGCAGAGTCTAAAGTCAGGAAGACTCATCTTCCTGAGTTCAAATCCAGCATCAGACACTTATAAATTGTGTGACCCTGGGAAAATTACTTAACTCTGTTTGTCTCAGTTTCTCATCTGTAAAAAGAACTGGCAAAGAAAATGGCAAAGCACTTTAGCATTTTTGTCAAGAAAACCCCAAATGGGGTCACAAAGACTTCAACATGACTGAAAATAACCAAACAACAATAAATTAACTATTAATTTGCACTATTAAAAACTCACAGAATTAAAACCACAACAAGAAGAGCACTGTAACATGTGTATCAGATATTACCATTAACTTTTTCTTTGCTTAAAAGTCCCAAATCTGTACTACTAGACAGAACTTGGCAAACTTCTAGACAACCTGCTACCCTAAACTATAATTTTCCTTGAATTATTCATGTAAATGATGTAAAAGTGAGGCAAGTAGGTGTTTCAGTGGATAAAGCACTGGATCTAGAATAAAAAGACCGGAGTTAATACCTAGCCACAGAAAAAGATTAGTTGTGTGACTTTATACAAGTCATTGAGTATCTTTTTGCCTCTGTTTCCTCCATAGTAAAATGAGATAATAATGGTACCTACTTCAGGGGGTTGTGAGGAGAGCAGAATATGGCTGAATGAGAGAAAATATTTTGTGTTTGGATACTAAGGAGTGCTTCAGCTATCATGAAATGCAAATCCATTACTAATAACTTTGAACTGAAGTTATGCAGATTCAAAAAATATATAACAGATAAAAACTTAACAAAAATTTGAGTTTATTCTGTTACTCCTTAATCTATGAAGTCCAGGATGGAGGGATGGTCAGGGAGCATATGAGTTCTCTCATTCTTATCATTTACAGATTTTCAGTTATATACTTACACATAAAAAGTATTTTAAGAGTCTCTGGGCTCTAGGGTACAACATGATCACTTTTGCTCCCAAAATAATTTAGGGTCAATTTTGCAAAAAATTACAAGTATCCCTCATCTCTTTGATAAGATTAAGCTCCAGTTGTATTAGAGACAAATGACAATGAATAACTATTTAAAATGTGTTTTGCCTAAATTTTTGTTATCCAGTTCTCTTCAGTTGTATCCAAATCTTCATGACCCCATTTGGAGTTTTCTTGGCAGAGACACCAGAGTGATTTGATATTTCCTTCTCTAGCTCATTTTACAGATGAGGAAATGGAGGCAAACAGGGTTAAATAACTTGACCAGGGTCACACAGCTAGTTAATGTCTGAGCCCAGACTTGAATTTAAGAAGATGAGTCTTCTTGACTCCAGACCCTGAACTCTATCCACTGTGCCACCTAGCTGCCCTAACCACCACCACCAATTGTCTAAGATATATATTGCCTAAATTACTAGTTTAACTGAAATTGTGTATCTCTGGGCCAAAAAATCATTAATGTCTCAAAAAATAATAATAAGCATTGTGTCAGGATTCCACTAATTTTTGCTCCCTCCCTCCCCCTTGAAAATTCTTTCAATTTCCTTTATTTATTCTGTTGGATTTGTGTATTGTAATGGGTTGAAAGATGGCTTATCATGAGATACAGATCTTTGGTTGAAGAGGGTTAGGACTTTTTGTTGATTAAACAATGGCCCTGGAGGCAAATGACAAAATGTATTATTGATATGATAATTCATGCTCATTTGACCTATACTCACCTCTTGAAGAAAGAGGATCAGATCTGTTTTGCCATGGGAATAGAGAAATTATTTGATTGTAGCAATGAGGACATCTTTCAAAAGATCAGATTTTCTTTTTCCTCAAAGCCTTACTTTTTTCCTCAACAACCTACTTCACTGAATTTCTATAACTATTTGCATTTTTTCAGCAATATCTGTATATTTGTTTCAATGCCTTAGGTTGAGTCATCATTATGAAAATTTTATGTATCTATGTACATGATGCTGATTGAAACTAGTTGTTTTTAAAAATTAATACTTAGTTAATCTTACCACATGGGATTTATGATTCTTGTATGTTTTCATTCTTGGCATTCAGCCTAGAGGGAAAATGATGGTACATATTCTTAAAACCTGGTATAGTAGGAAATTCATTGTACCAAGATATTATTCATTTTGAGAAATACCAAGATTCTTTTAACTCAATCTCATCTATTTAAAAAATTGGACATGGAATAATGCATCCCCTGACTTTATAATAATGCATATGTCATTGCTCAAGGGTAATGTCTGCAGTATAGAGTAACATATAACAAATTTAACAAGTAAAACCCCTGTTTATATTCCATTTTTTCCAAATGTTTGTGTATGTATATTTTGTGTGTGTGTGTATTCTCTGAAGTTATTAATGCTTAGGAGATTATATTTTACTTCTAGTACAATAAGTTTGAACTTCATTCACATTGCATCTTTCAAATGGAAGGAAGACAGTCACGTTGACATCTGTAGTAAATCATATAGTTATAGAAAACTGTAAATGGCAATAAAGTTGCGTGATGATCTAGTTTAATTTTTTCATTTTAAAAATGAGAAAACTGAGATCCAGGGAAAGCAAGTACCCAAATATACAAAGTCTATAAATCTATGTTAAAACCTAGACACATACTCAAGTTTTCAGATTTCTAATCCAAATTTTTTTTTCCCAGATTGTTTCCTCCCTTAACAATAGAGAATTCTTTTAAATAAAGTAATTATTAGCTGTAGCTAGGTGGCACAGTGGATAAACCACCAACCCTGGATTCAGGAGTATATGAGTTCAAATCCTGCCTCAGACCCTTGGCACTTACCAGCTGTGTGACCCTGCACAAGTCACTTAACCCTCATTGCCTCACAAAAAAGAAAACAAAACAAAACAAAAGAAAAAAGAAAAAAAAAGAATGAAAAAAGAGATAACAAAATAATTATTCTACTTCATAATATAAATATATATGCATAAATTTTTACACAATTCTAATTGAAAAATTTCCCATTTGTTTTCCCCTGCCATGCACATTAACAATTCTGTTATACCTACCTTTCTTTTGTAGATAGGTCCCTTGGCATGCAATTAGACAAATTTCCAAATGTACATATATATACACATGTACATATGCTTGTAAACTGTGTTTTATATATCAAGTTGTATTTACTTAGCTCATGCTGGCTCTTAGAGATCAGTGTATGTGATATGTAGAGTCAGCGCCAGTCTCTTCCTTCCTCCTCCCACTAGTCTGCGTCACTTCCTCCCCGCCAAAGAAAAGACTCCTGGTCTTGCCCTCAAAGACCTTCGCTTCATGGGCAGAACTCTTCTACAGTAAGTATCCAGCAGGTGGCGTCATTTCAATCGTTACAGTCCCCCCTGTTGTTCCTCAAGAAACAAAATGTTTCCTTGACGGAACAGTAAAAACAATATAATAACTATTGCTAACTAATAATATGTGAACAACAATATAGAAAAGGAAGAGAGGAAAGTTTTGTCCAGAGGGGCGATTTTTTTTTTGTCCTCATGAACCGACGCTTTGACATTAGTCTTGCAAAGGGAGGGCCTCTGCAGAGAATACATGTTACAGATGGTGTATATTATAACAGAAAGAGAAAAAAAACAACAAAAACAACAAATCAAAACTGTTCATTTAAAGTCTCTGAAAGTCTTTTCTCAGATGTCCTCTAGGTGTAGTCATAGAATCGAAGTCTTTTCAGGGGTTGATGTGTGGATGCTGGTAATCAGCCAGGAAAATTTCCTACAAAATTGAGCTTAACACAACTTTAAAATAGCTTTGTCAATAATCAAATCAAACAATGAAAGTTCTCAAAAACATGTCTAAGGGAATTCAGAATCTTAGTTGTTACACATGAAACATATAATAAAACAAAAATTGAAACATTCTTTAAAATTATAATATTACTATAGTCCCCCCTTATGGAGGGTAATTGAGAAGACAATTGCTGTGATATTAATTTTTTAAAATAATTTTTATCTTTGTTTCATCACTTTTTGCATCATCTGCCTAATTATCCTCATGCCATTATGAGAAATTAGAAAATCTAATATAATTGGTAACAGGTGTCAAGGCCAAATTCAACACTGTATTTATCATGACACCTGAGATAATTATGGGGGTTACCATAAAAGAACAGAGAAATGATGGGATATGAGCATTCCCACACTTGAGCAATATGTACTGCCCATACAGTATGCCAGGCTTAAAATAGGTGGATGGAATATACGTCCATGCCACCGAACATATTGGAGGAAACTGAGTCAGACTTAATCAGATCCATGGGATTAAGATGTCCATGGCATCAGGCATATAGGAGGGAGCATAGAAGCCAAGTGTAGGAGTGAGATGGGTGGGATGAATACTTCCAGCCATCTGTACAATATTGTGGGGAAAAATAAAATAAAATATTAAACCAAGAGAATCCAACCTCAACATTTGTCAAAAGCCGTTCTCTCAGCCATACCTTGACTTCATGCATGTCTCCCCTCATGTGACAGTTCAGTTTCTGCTCTTGCATGTATTCCTCTTGTGATTGGATGGCACCTTGGCCAACTGGCATCTGATAACTCAGAATAAAGGCAATTAATGTCTTAAATGATAAGTTCCCATAATCCAAGTCTCATATGGATTTAAAAATTGAGGATAATAAATGATTGCAAAAAATGTGAATACATCTTGACTCAGAATATAATATATAATTATGCAACAATTTCAAATAATACCTTTTTTTTTACTTAGCATACAATTACTTTTTTGAAAAATCTGAACATATTTAAATACAAGTTAAAGCACAACACAATCTCAAGGACAACTTTTACAAATGTTCCCCTCTTTTTTTTTTTTTTTTGGAATATGCTTATCAAAAATAATACTTCTAGAATCAATTTACACTTGCCATGGCAAACAATTTGCTAGGGAAATGCTTTAAAGAGTTTGATCAAATAATCAGTTGAGAAAAAATAACAAAAACAAATAACTCAGAATATGGGAGCACAATACTCCTAGAATTAACATTGTATTATGAAATCAAAACCATGTTTCAAAATTAGATAGATGAATGAATAGAAGAAGATACACGTGGAACAATAAAAGACAATGAAATTCAAACTAAGGAAATCTAAATGAATATGAACTTAATATCAATAAGAGTATTATAAAATATAAACTTGATCACATGACTAAAAAGCTTTTACAAATATTCTCCTTGTTTTAAAAACTAAGTATAAGACACAATCTCAAAAGCATGAAAATCTCTATGAAAATAAACCCATAGCATTAATTTCAAAATGTATATATAATAGCATAGAAATCCTATGTAACCTCTGAACTGACATTATTACTCTGAGTGAATTCAGAACACTTTTGATTCCAATATCTAAAATCCCCAATACTCATATCAATACCTTGCTGCTTACTTCTACATTTCTGTAAAATATGTACCCTTCCATGGCAAAAGAAGCAGAGTCTTGAACTATGGTGATGATTGTCATTCTTATTCAGCTTAAGTTTTTCTTCTTTAACCCCTCTATATTGTCTGTCAGTCTTTTCACCATACAAATGCTTTATAAGATTACTAATTAAAGACAAAAGCAGGTTAGCAAAATTATGAACAAAACAAGCATATCTGGAATTTAAAGGGCTTTCTAAGGTTGTCTCAGAAGCACAGCCAGGCTGGGAAAGGGCTGAGCCTGAAGCTGCAAATGTAGTTAGAGAAAGTTGAGCATGTGCATCAGTTCTCTGGACTTCCCAGGCCTGGGAAGCAATGGGCTTGGCCATGGGAGGAGTAGAGGGTGGGGTCTGGGGAGGAGGGGAGGGACCAGCACAATTTGAATCCGACTTGATTTTGAACTCAGGCCTGGATTCCTCTTCCCCCCACTTTGCCTCCAGGTGCTAGGGGATTAAAAGCTTCTAGAGGGTGGGTCATTGCCTCCAGGCATGCAAAATTAAAGCAACAATTACTGTTAGAACTGGGAAAAGCTGCGGGAATCTCTTCAGGTTTCTCTGAAAAAGCATGGTTGGGAGAGGGAAGGATATTTCCTTGTGTGAGTAAGTTGCTGGCTCTTTTAACAAAAAGAAAAAGAAAAATAGAAAATCCACAAAAACAAAGCATTAACATGATCTTATCTCCCATTTGTCTGGTTAAACAGACTAAAATCAAAAATAGGGTAATTAGGGAGTTTAAAAGGTCCATTCGAAAAAATTTAAAGGAAAACACAGCCAGTACGCCAGTACTTAGCAGTTAAAGGGAGAGGGAGGGGAAATTTCTTACCCAACCAGAAGATCAGAAGACTGAGGGTTAGCTTTCCTCTTCGTGGTCAGCCATCTGTTAAGGCTAAAATTCTAGCTAAACTGTCTAAAATATCTAATGAGTGGTCGCCAATAAATTATAAGCTTTAGCAAGAGTTAGACTTTTAAGCATTTATTAAGGAGAATAAGAATTTGGTAAAGAGAGAGAAAAAGGCCTAGATTCCTATCTATTAAAGGGAGAGCACATTTCTAGCTCCCTTCTCCGCCAGAGTCCAGAGGAAAGAGACCCAGAGTCAGCGCCAGTCTCTTCCTTCCTCCTCCCACTAGTCTGCGTCACTTCCTCCCCGCCAAAGAAAAGACTCCTGGTCTTGCCCTCAAAGACCTTCGCTTCATGGGCAGAACTCTTCTACAGTAAGTATCCAGCAGGTGGCGTCATTCCAATCGTTACAATATATATATTATGATGATTACTGAAAGTTAAATTAACTTCAGGAATAGTTTTGCTTTTCTAGTAGATTATTAGAACAAAAAATGCTATAAAATAGAATATTTATCTTTGGCATTATTACTAAATATTATATTGCTTAAAAATTATCATCAAGGAAAAATACATATGAAGATGAAAGACCTAAAAAAGCTAACACTGGATCCCAATTAGGTGGAATTAATTATTGATGAATATTATTCATTCATTCATTCATTCATCCATCTATCCATTCACTTACTCAATTACTGACTGACTGATTGATTGATTGGAGGGCAATGAGGATTAAGTGATTTGCCCAGGGTCACACAGCTAGTAAGGTCAAGTGTCTGAACTCAGATCCTCCTTACTCCAGGACCCATGCTTTATTCACTGTGCCACCTAACTGACACGATGAATATTAATTTTTATTCTTTAGGTTTGAAAGAATCAATGCATTAGTGCAAGTATATGGGAATATAGAATATGATATTTTACCTTGCATCAGATGGTCATCTTCATTAAGAAATGCCTAGTTTCAAGGAGTAGGGAAATTATTTTTTCACTGGAGTTTTCTCTGGTTGGACTATATCTTGAATATTATATTCAATTTTTATGATCACATTTAAATGAAAGCACATTGATAAGTTCTGGGTCATCTAGAGAGGGGTGACCAGGAGGTGGGATCATGCCTCGTAAAGGTATTTGGAAGGACCTGAGGATGTTTAGCCTGGAGAAGAGAAGATATAGGAGAGTCATGATCACTGTTTGAAAGTAGCTGGAAAAATGCCATCTGAAAGATTATTAGATTTGCTCTGCTTAAGTCCATAGGGGGAGAACAAAGAGATATGGATCAAAATTGTGAACACATAAATATAAGTGTAATGGTCTGAAGGCTTTTTAAAAAAAATAGAGCTATTCAAAAATAGAATGGAAACATTTTAACAAGGTTGTCAGGTGAATTTTCGAAACTAAGATCAGCTCATGAATAGCATTAAAAATAACAACAAAGGGACCAAATAAGACGAAAGAACACAGCAACAAAAGAGAATAAGGGAAGGAAACCCTTGCATGAAAACCTTTGCAGAAATTAATAAAAAGAAACAAAGAAAATGAACAAGTCAAATAAATGGCCAACATCAATGAATAAAGGTAGGCAACAAAGGGAAGTAAAATCTTCAAATGGACTTTGGAAATAAAATTCCATGGATGCTTTGGCAAGGAGAGTGACATGAACAGTATAAAACATTGTAATGTTGGAAGGATAAGCAATAGATCAAAAACTTATATGGCTATACTGGAAGAAGATTTTAGTTTTTGATGAAACAAAAGAACAGATTTAGAGGACATAGCTTGGTGAAACAGTCTGATAATTATTATTTTCCCATAAAATCATGAATGAAGAGTTTGATTATAATTGTCTATGAAATCATACAAAAAATTTTGGAAGCAGTGAATACAGAAGACATTGTGCAAATTGAAAGAAACTTTAGTATACCTGTGGAAGCCTAGATTTAGCTCAGTCGAAATCATAATTGTAAGTTCTGGAGCTTCACTGTCAAAGACAAAATCTTGAAAACTATTTTATAAAGTAATTGGGAAAAGATAAAATAATATTAAGCAGAAAAAAAGAAACTTGATTGATTCAGAAGACTAAAGTTCAGGCTATTTATATTTGCTTCCTGGTCTCCTAAGTATGAAACAACCAAAAAGGTTTGATGCTTCACTCAGGGATGAAAGCTTTCAACTCAGGCAAGGAGCTGCACTCAGTAAATTAGCTCAAGGTGTCTTCAGTTAATCTCCTTGTTGAATATCCTTCTCTTGTTATGGGTAAGTAAATCTCTTTTTATTAATACTTCAATGATCTGAGAATGTTTATTTTTTTTGTCCTTTCTTTTTCCCATTCCTTTATCAAACATAAACTACCAGGAGACTAGCCTGAGTCAGGCCCAGCTCAGAATAGATAGTTAATAAAATATCATTTCACAATTAAAAAAAACAAAACAAAACAGGGGGACAAGTAATGTAATAGGACCTAATGGAGAGAGAGAGAGAAGAAAAGAAAACAACTAAACAATATCATGTTGAATGTTACTAGATTGAAGTTATAAATTAAAAGGGGGGAAGACCCCCTATTGCCCAAAATGATGTTATTTTCTTCATTGTTGGTGGCTTGTTCAATGTATGTGAATCTATTTTGTGTTTAGAGATTCAAAGCATAAAGTTTGAATGATCATAAGGCCAGATAATCTCCCACAGTAAAGAAATTAAGTACTGAATTTCCAACTTGGGAAAAATTGAAGAACTTCAGAATGGAGAATAAAGCACATAAAAATGCTTTCCTACAAAAAAAAAGTTAACAATGAAAACAAAGGCTAAAAAGTACAGTGTGCTTTTTTTGGAGGTAGTTATTGCTGCTTCAATAGAGGTTAACAAAGGGATGGATGAACACTTGTTGTATATGCCATAGAGCAGGACTTCTTAAACTTTATCTACTCATGACCCTTTTTTGCTCGAGAAATTTTTATGTGGCCCTGGGTATATAGGTATATAAAATAGGTATGCATAATGTTTTACTGTTAACAAATTTTTTGCAACCCCCACATTCAGTTATGTGACCCTATATGGGGCTGTGGCCTACAATTTAAGAAGCTTTGCTGTAGAGGAGAGTTTTATTCAGGTTTAGGTTGGCATCAATAACTTCTGATGTTCCTTCAAACTCTTAAATTTTATGGCTCAATTTTGCTTTTTAAAGGCATGTTAGGGGGCACCTGGGTGACACAGTGGATAAAGTATTGGTCCTGGATTCCAGAGGACCTGAGTTCAGACCCAGCCTCAGACAATTGACACTTACTAGCTGTGTGACTCTGAGCAAGTCACTTAACCCTAACTGCCCTGCAAAAGTAAATAATGAATAAATAATAAACAAAACTAAATTTAAAAAATAATCTTATAATATCTCCCATAGTACTCTAGTAAATGAGATGCTTAATTATGGATTGGGAAATATTAATATTAGGTATATTTATATCCAGGATATGGCATAGCTAGGGTTCTTACTCATGTTGCTGATGCTAAATTCAGTAATATTTCAGATAGTTCTTCCCTTTCCCTTTTCCACATTTTTATTAATATTTTGGATAAAGACAAGTCATGCTTTACAAATCTTCAGGTTACAAAAATCTGAAAACAATCACTAATAAGTTAGAAACAAAGTCAAGATTCAAAATTATCTTAAAAGTCTAGAATTTTATAACTACAATAATAAAATATAATTTAAGAAAGATAAATGTAAAAGATTCCAATTGTGGCAGGTTGAAAATCAATTAATTGTGTAAATAATTTGTATAAAATAGGAAATATTAATAGTATTTTTTAAACAATTAAAAAAAACATTAAAAGGACCATAGGTTATAGTTGACCACTTGCTTTTTATACAAGCCTACAGTTCTCTAGATTTATCCAATATTTATAAAGGAAAAAATATCCCAACTATAGGTAATAACCATTTTTATGATCTCTGTGTGAATTGGACCACTTTTGGGTTATTTTCAATTTGGGGTACCATATTTTAAGAAGCAGCATTGAAAATATAGACAATCCCTATCCCAGAGAGTTGGTAAGAAGAAGAGTGGGATAATTTACTTGCCAATCAATCATCTGTTCCACCTGTATCACTCATAGGGAAATCTAAACTTAATTTTCCCCTTAAAAAGTCAAATTAAATGGAAAAAACACACAACAACCCTGCATTTTATTTTACTTTTGAAGAGACAAACATTGTCTAGGGAAAAACAATCTTTTACATCAGAAAATGTTTATCTCTTTCTTTTACAGATTGTCTATATCTAAAAATCAAGTCCATTTAGAATTTGACTTCAATTAGAACATCACTAAACAGATGAGTTTAATTAAAAATAAATTATGATGTTGCAACATTCACTTATTAGAAAATCCTAGAGTATAAAGCTCCATAGCCCTCAAAATAATTAAAAGTGAGATCCCTGTAACTTCCACATGAATGCCTTACAGTGAAAGAAAAACTACATTTCTGCAACCCAATACCAATATGGCAGGAATATGAAATAACTTCCACTATATTATAATCTATACTTATGCAAGTGCCAGATATTGACATTCAATTATTGTTGTGTTATGCTGACATCTTGTCCCCTTCTTTTTACCTTCAAGACAAATGATATTCATTTTGCATTTTAACAGAATTTCACCCATATGGAAATATTCTGTCTTGGGGGAGGGAAGTTAGAGATAAGAGTAGTAATTTCCATTCCAGCCCCACTAAGCTCACCAAACCCTCCTGCTATTCCCCTTATATCTATGAATCTGAAGGTGCAGCTTTCCTTTACTGCCTTCTTGTTCATAGCCATTTATTAAAGAATCTTAGATTTTGAACTGGAAATGATCTAAGGAGTCAATTACTCTAACCACCTCATTTTACAAATGAGAAAACTGGGATATAGTCAGTAAATAATAGTGCCATTCTTTGAATTCAGGTTTTCTTACTTTGTGGCATCATGGCTTTTGTTATTGTCAATGATAATGTTTGTTTTGTTTTATTTTAAGTTAGTTGTTGTGATATCACTTGATATCCACATTCTGCCCCCTGCATTACTCTGCCATCAACCATTTGTGAAGGATGTCTAGCTATATTCAAAAACAAAAACATTTGGCCAGAGTAAGGCATCATTAATTATTATTCTGTGTGTTCTAATGTTTGTATCATCCCAATGTCAAGAGAAAAGTATGAACAATCATTTTCTCCACTGGTCCGTTTGTTCGACCCACTATGCTTGAGCTTAGAGGCAGACTTGAGAAAGAATCATGCAGGATGGACAGGCATGGAGTTCTGCATACATGGAGGACTCTATGTAAGTGAGATCATCATACACATCCATTTTAGTATTGTCAGTATCTTCTGGTTAAAAACACATTTTCCATCTATGAGTGTATCAGTAAAATATTTTCACTATTGAAAAGAAAGGCTTATTCCTTACAAAGGTGTTAATCTTGATAAAAAATAACCTTATATTTTTAATGGTTATTTTTGAAAATGCAACAAATGTCTCTGAAGCTAAATTAAATGAATACTTAGGGAACTTTTATTTAAAATGCTACCAGTCATTGATTCATTGAGTGACCACTGTGGAAGAATATAATCCAGCATGCTGAAACTCTTACAGTGGGGAGCCTGACAGAACTATAATTAGAAGGATTAGAAATTATGTGTTTCTCAAGCAGGAAAGGTAATTGTTGATAGTGTAATTACAAAATAAAACTGAAAAGAGACAACTATTCCCTTAATTTCCTTTTGGCTCTTTCTGCTCCAAGGTTATTCAAGCTTCAAGAAGATTGGAATAAAAGGAAAGGACAACTTCAGAATCTCCCTAAAATGTGTTTTTTGACACCCAACTCTGTTTTTAAGAGAAGAAGAGTTCTTTAAATTTCAGATTCTTGGGTTAAAAGGTGTCTCAGAGGCCATAATCTTTTGGTCATAGAATCATAGATTTAGATCAGGAAAGGACATCAAACTTTGAGCTGCAAATCACACAGGCTACACACTGATTATATCTTACTCTTGCCACATGGAAAAATGTGGATTTAGCTACTGAAGGTCATCCAAACCCTATTTTCCATATGACAAAAGTTAGGCCAAATGATATTAGGTCACCTATGAAAAGGTACAAGTTCAAGATTTCAATACAGTTCTTCTGATTCCATGTCTTACATAACTTCTGTGTCCATAACTGGGAACTCTTCTCTAGGGAAAAGAAATTAGAAATACAGCTCAACTGGTAAAATTCAGAGAGGTGGAGTTACCTAAAGATGACCATATCTTTCACCAATACTGAATCATTTCTCCAATGATTTTTTCTTACATGCTGTGTTTGGGTTTTGGAATAGCATGTGCCATGAACCTCCACTGACACTGATACCATAAAACAGTTCCATGCATCCCCTTTGGAACACAACAGCCCTAAGTCTAGACTGAATATCCTAGGTGCAACAAAATGACAAGACCTCTCAGTCTTAACTAGTCTATCCTCTATATACTTTCTTTCTATGAAATATAGGTTGTTTTCATGTATAATATTCCATTGTCCTTCCCTTTAATGACCTGGTGGAAGTAATGGAGCCAATAGCTAGCATTTTCAGTAAGCTTTTTCCATGAAACTTTGGCACATAGAAAGCATCCAAAGGGAATTCCTTGTTTATAGCACCAGCTACAACCTGAATCTTTCAATGTACTTTTTAATCAATCAGTAAGTCAATTAATTGACACACATTTATTAAGTACCAAATAGGTATCAGAGACCATCTCATGTACTAGGGATAGAAAGACAAAAATGAGATAGTCAGATGATCCTCAGTGATTTTGCAAACTTCAAAGGAGTTAATTTCTACAAATTCTCTATATTATTTGATTATTTATATTATACTGATAACCACATTGCTTAAAGTGCTTTGAAAGGGATCACAACAAATAAAATACAGAAAACAGAAATTTCTCAACAGTCAAGATTCCCTTTCCCTTCAAATTGTAGTGTCCAAAATGCCTCAGAAATGAGAAAAAGAATTACTACTACCAAAAGGAGGGGAGGGCATAAAGTATTCCTATTTATATTAATAGACTATGCATCTCATAAAAATAGTTTATTTTTTATTATTATTAAGTGTGATAACTCACAAAAATTCATTGCCTGGCTCTTATTTGATTTGGATGTTTGGATAAGGGAAATTAGGAAAACTGAAATGGGTTTCAGTTTGAATCCAAATTCTTGGTAGCTCCACCAGGTCCACTGGGATATTTCCATTCCCTCATATGTTGACTGTTGACTTTACTTGCCTTGCAATGATTATAGCATTCCATTTATTTGCAACACTTCAATCCTTAATCCCTTCCCACTTCCACTTAAATGATCAAATAGGTAGGATTCAGAGGTGGGGCAGGGAGCAATAACTTCCTCTTTTGAAATAATTGATTACTTTCAAGTCTTCAAAACAAGTAAATATTGCCCAACAAGTCCTTAAAGCCAGTCCTTATAAACAAAGATAAATTGGTGAGGTGGTTCTACTGACTGGATTGCCCTCTATGCTCTGCATGCTCAAACTGAATCAATGAATATTGTTATTTAATTGTCACTCTCAATAAAAAACCTATACATCCAATTCTGGGATTTTCAAAAGGCATTCACTTTTCATTGCGTCTGGTTTGATAGTTGATGAAAGAAAAATACAACCCTTGCAATTAAACATGTTGTCAATTTGGATTGCAATGGCCTTTTTCAAGTAACTTGTGCTAAGAAGGAAACTCTTCCCACATTGAATTAGAATATCCTCTAGGTAAGCTTCAAAATGCAAAACTATAAAGAATTATACTTATTGAGAGGATTTTTGTTTGTTTGTTTTTTAGTAGACCTGATCAAAAAAGTGTTCAACTAAAAATAATTTCCCAAAGAACTAGAAAGATTTCATGAAGAACAAAATTTAATGGCATCTTTTTTATCCCTTTTGCAAAGACCTGCAACATAATTAATGTTAAATTAATTGTGTTAATAGTCATAATGGCCATTTGGTTTTCTGTAAGTGTCCATTATATTTTGTTCTTTATCATGCATGGATCTGGATGTAGACATCAACATTGAGAACTATGACTGAGGCAATGCTTTAGAATCAGTCCTGAAATGCCAAGTGACACTACAAATAAGTAACATCCATGTCTCTGTGCAATTGATGTTTTTAAATTATGGGTGACATCCTTGGAAGTTATGGAAATTGTCTGAATGAGTTAATATGCATGACTAGAATCAATGAATATTGAAGCATTAGGACACCCCAGATGGTACATTTCTGAGTGATTATTACATGCCTCAGGTGTGTTGAAATGCAGGAGGCTGAAGGCCAAGAGACTTCACCCATTATAGAACAGCAGTAATCTCTCAGAAATGCACTGCCTAAGGTGCCTATTGTTATTATAAAATGGAAATCATTTTTAAAAAGTGAAAGGTCATACCTAGGAAATAATATTTAAAAAAATATGTGCATAGAGAAGCTACCCCTGACAAGCAGAAAACTCTTCAATGTCCAGACCTCTAAACTTCTTTAAGACTAGATTTCATTTCTGGAAATTATCAATAATAATGAGGAACAAAGTCACTTAAATGGAGTGGGAGATATTGTTTATGTTCTAATATACTACTTGCATGACCTTGTCCATGTCAAAATTTTTGTTTCTTCATCTGCAAAACGAGGGCATTAGATAAGATGACCTTAAGTTCCTTCCAAGATCTAAATCCATGCAATATCACTTAATGACAAAAACTCTTCCTCCTTCATCAGTTCTAGAGATAAATCTCTGAGAAAGTCTCCAAAACCCTTTTGAGCAAAGACTATTCTAAAGGAGAGCTCACATTTGGATAAATTTTCACAATCTTTTTTTTTTTTTTTGCTTTTGTTTTTGTTTGCAGGACAATGAGGGTTGAGTGACTTGCCCAGGGTCACACAGGTAGTGTCTGAGGCCAGATCTGAACTCAGGTTCTCTTGAATTCATGGCTGGTGCTTCATCCACTGTGACATGTAGCTGCCCCCTGTAATCATTTTTTAATAGTACTTGTGTGTCTTAAAACTTTTTTTTAGGTCAAAGGATTATAGGTCTCTAACTGAAAAGGACCTCAGAGGACAATAACTTGTAAGAGTGCTGAATTTAGAGTGATGGGAGCTCAGTTCAAATTCTGTTTTTTGCTTCTTACTATCTGTGTCACCTAGGCAATTTACTTCAAATATCTGAGACTCACTTTTACTCAGATGCAAAACAAGAGTTGAATTAGATGACCTCTAAGTTTCCTTACAGCGATAAGACTATGATTATAATCCATACTCATCATTTCACAAATGAGGAAAAGAAACTGAAAAAGGTTAAATAATTTAGACATGGTCAAAGAGGTAGTAAGTAATTAAGCCTCATCAATAGGATCTGAATCCAGGCCCTCTAATTTCAGAGCCAGTGCTTTTTTGTTTTTAAAACTATACTTACCGGGGCAGCTAGATGGCACAGTGGATAGAGCACCGGCCCTGGAGTCAGGAGTACCCGAGTTCAAATCCGGCCTCAGACACTTAACACTTACTAGCTGTGTGACCCTAGGCAAGTCACTTAACCCCAATTGCCTCACAAAAAAAAAAAAAACAAAACAAAAAAACAAACTATACTTACCTAGGAATCCAAAAAGATAATGATGGCTACAATGGAATAGAAATGTCCATTGTTTTATTTGGAAAGTTTCAGGAGGATTCTTATTTACAGCAGCCTCAAATCTGCCCTCACATCCCCTCTGAAAACCTAGGACCCAGATAAAAATGACCAGAGTATGACTATTCTATTAACTTTCAAGTTCCCCTTCCACAATCAAATGTACACATTAACTAGAGCAAAGATAAGAGGATTAGAGACTTAAAGTCGGGATTTAAATAAAAAAATGGTAACTCCTGCTTATATTAGTGAAGCAGAGCTTCAATCTAGGAAGAATCACAGAATTAGGAACTAGATGAAAATTCCTCTTCCACAATTGAACCAAAATTCATCACCCTATTTCCAAGAGTATTCAAATGCCTTACAACTGTACTTTCCTTGGGAAGTTTTAAAAGGTTGAGGTTGCCTCCTTGGAGTAAATAAGATGAAAATGGAATTGTAT
Source organism: Dromiciops gliroides (assembly GCF_019393635.1). NCBI lineage: Eukaryota > Metazoa > Chordata > Mammalia > Microbiotheria > Microbiotheriidae > Dromiciops > Dromiciops gliroides. Next base: position 337,517,969 of record NC_057862.1, on the reverse strand, counting down.
ATACCATAAATATGTGGTTTTCATACTTTTTAGGAAAAGAAAATAAGGCAACCACTGCCACCTTGCTTGTATGAGATTTCAGTGTCTTTAGGCTATTTCCAAATAACATACTAATATTAGGACAAGAAAACATTTAATTTTTATGATAAAGAGAGGGAGAAGAAAGAGGAGAGGGAAAAGGAGGATTGAGAAGGGGAGGATCAAGGAGAGGAGGGGAGGGGAGGGGAAGCTCCAACATGTTGAGAGGACATCTTTTACAAACTTTTTGGACGTGGAAGAGCTATTTGTGAACTTCAGGTTTGTTTTGTTTTGTTTTGTTTTGCGGGGCAATGGGGGTTAAGTGACATGCCCAGGGTCACTCAGCTAGCAAGTGTCAAGTGTCTGAGGCCAGATTTGAACTCAGGTCCTCCTGAAACCAGGGCTGGTGCTTTATCCACTGTGCCACCTAGCCACCCCCTGAACTTCAGTTTTAAGGAAAGTATTTATATAGCTGAGGTAACAAGTCCATTGCTGTACTTGAGAGCTACCTGAGCACCCACTTAACTACTAGAGTGCATTCACACACCAGTACTTTGTCTGTCCCTGATTCCTTTCCTCTCAGAAGAGGAGAACTTCAAATACGGACTCCCTCTTGCTTTGTGTGCAATTGCAAGTCTCATTCACACACTCACACTCTGGTCACTCAAGTCCAACACCCTCATTGAAATCCCCCTGTTGGGGGTAGTGGATAAAGCACCAGCCCTGGATTCAGGAGTACCTGAGTTCAAATCTGGCCTCAGACACTTAATACTTACTAGATGTGTGACCCTGGGCAAGTCACTTAACCCTCATTGCCCCTAAAAAAAAAAAAAAAAAAGAAAGAAAGAAATCCCTGTCCCCAGTCACCCAGATACTCACCAATCTGGGACTATGCATAAGTTGTGACCAAATCTGTATACTTCCTACTTCAGCTGGCACCCTCCCTGAGTCTGGTTGGCTTTTAGGTCTCTCCCTCTCTGTCCAGGTGTGGATACTGAGGAGCCCCACCAAGAGCCAGACCTCTGAACCTGCTGAACTCAGCAGGGACATTCTTGTTCAGAAGGACAGGTTCCTGGGAGTCTCCAAAGATCCTCAGATATCCTGGATGAGCCCCCATCTGTTTGGGAAAAAATTGCCTCAGTATACTCAAATAATTCGAGGAGACCACCAAGTCAAGCAGAGACAGATTTATTACATTCTCATGAGAATGAGCAATCCCATGCCAGAGATGAGGTGTGCAAGTAATGGGCTCATGAGTTGCATTTTTATAGAGATTTTGAGGGGGGGTCCCCTCTTGCACAGGGTGAGCTCACAATCCAACATCCAATCCTGTCTCACCCAAGATGTGTGTTCAGCTGGTGATCAGGGTATAGATGCATGTTCAGCTATGTCCAAGAGCTTAGGGGAAAGGGAAGGGGGAAGGGTCAAACCACTCTAAACCACTCCACTTGGGTAAGGAGGGGCAAGGGGGAAGAAGGGAGTGATGGTACCAGGAGCTGGAACCAGGGGGGAGTTAGGGTTTAGGAATGAAAAAAGGGAAAGGTAAGACCTGGGTGTGGTTCAAGCTAGCAAGAGATATCTTCTCCTGCCCGGTCATGAGGTGTGTCATAGCAACAGCATAAAAAGGACTGGGGGTTTGGAATGTAGGCAAGGGGAGCAGGGAAAGGGGTACCAAGGTACATCAGGTTCAGTAAGGCAAAATATGTGACTTCTATTTTAAGCAATGCAATTCAACATAAACAAAATGATCTGACTATAACAGGGACTGGGGGCTGGGTACTTTCCAGACCCCATCCTCAGAATCTGAACTGACTCAATTCTACCTATCCCATACACCATCCTTCTGGTATGTAATAAAATTCCACTGATAATATGTTAAGGAGATATTTAGATCCATTTCTATAGAATAAAGTTATGTGCTCTAATTAGAAAAAGAATGAGAGAATCAAGACTCTGGTTGTAGAAGCTGAAAAGATAGGGGAGGATAAACCATCCCATAGGCATGAAGAAGTCATGTAGGAAATGTTCTGAGGAGGTATGAGATTTAGAGTTCATTTCATTTTGTAGAATTATGAGTTTCTGAAGAAGATGAAGCCCAGGAAAACAACGGGGTGAAATATGATGAGATTCCCCTGAATGCCTTCCTTAAATGGTGGAGGATCAGGGAGAAACTTCCTGATGTCCAATCCTATCTTTTCCAACCAGAGACAGGGACTCCCAAGAGTGAGAGGTGCAGAAGAGGCAGGAGTTTCTGAGTTGTTTTTATCTTGCAGAGAAATGATTTTTCTAAATAAAATATTGCATAGTGACTTGTGTTTAATAAATAACTATTCCCTTCTTCCCCTTCTTTCCATTTGAACCCAGAAGTCATCTAATCTAACCATTAAAATCACAGGCTTTATATGAATTAAATCTGGAAGAGAATTAAGGGGAAATCTGTTCTAATCCTATTACTTGTCAAATGAAGGAGCTAAAACTCAAAGAGGTGAGACATCCATTTATAGTTACTTGGTCCAGTTAGTTAGTAATAGAGACCGAGTTAGCTCCAGGACCACCACCCTTTATTCCAGTCTCCCCCACCCCTTAGGAAGATAAGATTAGGTGTGGCTGCTGCCTTTGTGGCATGAGGGGGACAGAGATGGCTTGAGAGATCAGAGCCACCTCTCACCCAAATTCCCCCAGTCACCACCAATGGGGGATGGTCCTCCTCCAGTAAGGGAACTTTCCACATTGAGATGATCACCCTATTGGACCACCTTTGGTTCTCTATAAAAGTATTTGCCTGTCTCCTGCTCGAGGAGATAAGTATCGAAGAGAACCACGCCTCTGTGCCATGCCTTCTGTCATGAGAAGAAGTCCAAGGACTTCTCGCTTGGTTTCCTTTCCTTAGCACCTAAATAAAATATTATCTTATTCTAATTGGATTTGTGTATAAGAGGGTGTAATTCTTTAAAGAGGAATTCCTAAGAACCCCTAACCCAAACCCCCCACCATTTCCCCCCATAATATGTGTGTGTGTGTATTTCTATATTTATATCTATCTATCTATCTATTTGAAATGTTTACCCAATATCGGTTAGCCTGTCACAGCATTGCTGGGAGATTGCTGGTGTGATATATCCTTTGCTATGCTGATGTATCTTCACACAAAGTAGATCAATTAACACATATCAATAACTTTGAAAGAGTTTCTTGTTGCTAGATTTGTTTGTGAATTCTTTAGTAAAGGGAATTGCCCTTGAGGGCCATAGTTAAATACCTGCATAGCAATTTATAGTCTTGAAGGATTTCCTAGGACATTGGGTGGTTGAATAACTTGTCCAAGACAGTCATTGGACTTGAACACAGGTCTTCCTGACTCTGAAGTCAACTGTCTATATTCAGTGCTTTCAGTATATAAAGATTTATGAAGTGCTTTTCTCACAAGAACCATATGAATGAATATAAGTATTTCTGTTCTTTGCCAGATGAAGAAATGAAGGATCAGAGAGGGGAAGAGAATTGTCCAATCACTCAATTTGTATAAGAATGGGAATGAACTCTGCTTCTCAAGACTCAATTCCATTTTGTTTCCACTAATTTTCAGTTTTCCCTTAGGTCCAAGATTTTATTCTGATTTCATTTGATGTTTACATAGGCATAATCCCTCAGTATCTGTTTATTTACACTTCCCATTTAGACTAGGCTTCAAAGCCAGTTCTGTTAATATGGGAAAATACAGGGGATGAAACTGAGGCCTGAGCTGAGACCCCCAAAATGAAAGTAGAACATACTGTTTGTTCCCCTGAAGTCTGTGGTTTAGTACCAACTTCCTGACTTATGCCTCTGTTTACTGAATTATGCCTTCCTGTCTGCCAAGTAAGCTCACCACAATGTACCTGTGAAAACCTGCATGCATTTTCACACTTAAGAGATATAAAAACTGTAGTTTGGACACTTGTTGGCTGCCTAGAGTATCAGAGGCTACTCTACTTTGGGCCGGCGTGTCAATAAACTGCTCATCCTTATTCCTGAGTGTTGTTTGGGTTTCTCCGTCAGAATTTCCCACAACATTTGGTGCAATCGGCCAGGAAACCCACTCAGGTAGGCTGTATTGGATAGCCTCCACGTAACCTGCCCCTGAATAGAAGTGGCGCCATCTGCATCCTGTTAGCAGGACCCTCTTTGGGAGTGGCAATCCCGGGGACCGTAGCTACTCGACTGACAGGACTCAGCTTGGAATTTGGAACAGTGGGCTCCTGGAAGACACCCGTAAGGTAAGGCCCCCGGGGTGCCGTGTCCGCAGTCAGGCCAGAAGGGGAGACTGATCACCTCCCAGTTCAGGTTCAGGGCTCACTATTTGGATGGGATTGTTTAACTTCTGTTTGGTTCTGTGAGTGTGTGTGTGTGTGTGTGTGTGTGTGTGTATTTTGGCTCCACGGCCCAAAGGGATAGAGTCTGAGTGGGCCTTCCCCATCTTGTGACCAAGCAGAAAGGCACCTGGCTGAGCTAAGTGAGCAACCCCATCCCTTCTCTCCCTGTGACACCGATACCGTACATTCTGTCTTTTCCTCATTGGTGGGACTCAGTCAAGATGACTCCAAGGTGTCTCCGAACCCTGTGTACCTTGGAGTGGCCACATTTAATGTGGGTTGGCCCTCAGAGGAAACTCTAGACCCAGAAATCACCAGAGCAGTTTACAGGCTGGTGGTTGGTCTCACAGACCAGCCCAAGCACCCAGATCAGTTCCCCTATATAGACTTCTGGTTGGAACCCCATGGGTTCAAATGTGTAAGGGAGCATAGAGACAGGCTAGGATTTTTGTTGGCCAGGCATCAGGTTCAGACCCCCACAAGCCAATCATCTTACAAGGGGCACCAGAAGACAAGCCTCCCCTGTCTATCTCATCTGCAGCTCCGCCACCACCCCAGAATCCGAAACTCTATCAGCCTCTGGTTCCCTATGAGACTCCCTTTCCGTTGGCCTCATCTCCTCCCCTTCCTCCGGTTCTTTCCCCAGACCAGAAAGGGGGACTGAGCCCCCTTGATATAGCCGAGACAAGACCTGCCTTCCAGATGTCCCTCCAAGAGACCCTGAGGCAGGGCTAAGAGAACCCAGATGGGACTTACCAACCTGACTGGCCTGTCTTCTATTATCAGCCCTTCACCACCAATGACCTGCTGAATTGGAAAAACCATACCCCTCCCTACTCTGAGAAGCCCCAGGCCATGATAGACCTCCTTGAATCAATCTTCCACACTCAACACTGTCACCGTCATAGTCCACCTAGTGGTTCCTAACCCTTACACCCTATTGGCCCAGATACCCCCTGAGGCTGCCTGGTTCACATGTTTGGATCTCAAGGATGTTTTCTTCTGCCTGTGAATAGCCCTGGCCAGTCAGCCCCTATTTGCCTTTGAGTGGGAGGACCCGGACTCAGGCTGGAAAACCCAGCTAACCTGGACTCACCTTCCCCAAGGATTCAAGAATTCCCCCACTCTTTTTGGGGAAGCAGTGGCACGGGATCTCCAGGCATTCTCTCAGCAGGAGCTTGGCTGCACCCTGATCCATTATGTAGATGACCTCCTCCTTGCCGGATTGACAGGAGACCAGTGCTGGATGGGAACCTAGGCCCTGCTGGATGTCCTCTCCAAAGCAGGATACGAGGTCTCCAGGAAGAAAGCCCAGATCTGCCAAACCCAGGTGAAGTATTTGGGGTTTGTTGTCACACAGGGCCACTGAACTTTGGGTGTAGAGAGGGTAAAAGTCATTCTCAACATTCCCACACCAAGGACCAAGAGGCAGCTCCGTGAATTCCTCAGGGGAGCCGGATACTGTTGCATCTGGATGCCAGGGTTTGCCCAACTCGCCAAACCCCTGTATGAGGCCTTCTTGGGACTGGAGCAGGAGCCCCTACTTTTGGAGGAGGTGAAAGAGAAAGCTTTCAGGGAGTTTAAGCTCCTACTCACACAGGCCCCTGCATTAGGTCTCCCTGATGTCTCCAGGTCTTTTCATCTATTTGTGACTGAGAAGAACAAAATTGCCCTGCAGGTCCTTACCCAAACTATTAGGCCATGGGAGAGGCCCATTACCTACCTATCCAAGCACCTTGATCCTGTCTCAGCAGGATGGCCTCCCTGCCTGAGAGCTCTGACAGCTACTGTCCTCCTTGTCAAAGAGGAGGCTGATAAACTGACTTTGGGACAGACTATCCACGTTAGGGTCCCTCACTCTGTCACTTCTGTCAGCCCAGAAGGCAGAACTATGGGCCCTCATACGTGCCCTGCAACTGGCAGAGGACATGTCAATAAACATCTATATTGACTCAAGGTATGCTTTGGAGACCCTCCACATCCGCGGGGCCATCTACAAGGAGCAGGGACTCCTTACTTCAGGGGGAAAGCATATTAAAAACCAGTATGAAATCCTGCAAATGCTTGAGGCTGTCTGGAAACCCAGAAGGGTCTCAGTCATTCACTGCTGAGGCCATCAAATTGGGGATGATCCCAAGGGAAAAATCTTGCTGACAGGACAGCCCGACAGGCAGCAGAATCAGCTAGCACAAGGGAAAGTTACCTCCTTGTGCAAAGGGGGGAATCGGAGTCGGTAGAAACTGAAAGTGAAGCCCCAGCATATACCCCCGAGGAGGTAGGCTGGGCTCAGAAGGAGGGGGCACAACAGAACACCACTGGGAATTGGGTACTCCCGGATGGGTGCCTCTTTATCCTTTGGAAGGACGTATATGCTTTCATTTGCCAGCAGCATTCCCTCACCCACCTGGGGAAGACTGCCCTAGAAGCCATGCTTCAAAAATATTACAATGCCGCTAAGGTGGCCTCCTTATGTGCTTCTGCCAGCCTGCAATGTCAGACCTGTGCTAAGAATAACACCAGCCAGGGACCCGATAAACTTCTGGGGGTTCAGCCAGCAGGGACAGCCGATTTCAAGGACTTGGTAGTAGACTTCACAGAGATTAAAGCCTGCAGAGGCGATAAATATCTTTTGGTTTTAATCTGCACCTTCACCGGTTGGGTTGAGGCTTTTCCAACCCGAACAGAAAAAGCATCAGAAGTGGTTAGAGCCTTTCTCTGAGAGATTCTGCCCCGTTATTCCCTTCCCCTAACAATTGGGAGTGACAGTGGCCCTGCTTTCGTGGCCACTGTGGCGCAGGGGCTGGCCAAGGGTCTGGGAATCAAGTAGAAATTGCATACTGCTTACAGACCTCAGAGCTCAGGGAAAGTGGAGTGTATGAATAGGACCCTTAAGTCTATCCTAGCTAAATTCTGTCAAGAGACCAGTCTGCATTGGGTAGACATGCTACCCCTTGCCCTGCTTAGAGTTAGATGCACACCAGGAGTCATAGGATACTCCCCTTATGAGCTCCTGTTCGGGAGACCACTCTCACTCACCAGGGCTCTCCATGATTCCAAAGCCATAGGTGAACTCACACAGGATGCAGCCTTGGTTCAGCTAGGGAAGACTTTAGCCCAGCTACACAGAACAGTTCTAGAAAGGGAACCTATACCCCTTGGTCACCCAGTGCATCATTTCCAGCCGGGAGACCAGGTCTGGGTCAAGGATTGGAAGAAGGAACCCCTCCAACCAATTTTGATGGGCCCCCACACAGTGGTTCTTGTCACCCCCACGTCTCTTAAAGTTACAAGTATCATTCCATCATTCCCTGGGTCCATAATTCCAAAGTAAAGAAGGCTCTGCTGCCCAGTAGAAGGTGGAGATGTGAGTTGGTTCTTGATTGCCACAACAAGCTTCAGATCATGAAGGAGCAGTGGGACCCTGCCAGCAGGCCGTTGGCCCAGAAGCAGATGACTGCCTGATGTGGACAACTTTCCCAAGACCCCTGTGCTGATGCATGAGACTCATTTAACCATTTTGATTTTCCTACTCTGTAAATTGGCATTTGCTATATATCTGTTTTGCCTGAATAACTGCCTTATCGTCTTCCTGGTTCCCCAGCTGTCTGTCTATGCTAACTCAGACTTTGTTTCTCCAGTTATGGCTGTGTGCACTGAACTGGAGGGAGTAGGGAGATCAAAACGGGCCCTAAATGATGCCCCTCTAGAATCTAGGTGATATAGAGGGGGCATCAAAGGGGGAAATGATATGGGAAAATACAGGGGATGAAACTGAGGCCTGAGCTGAGACCCCCAAAATGAAAGTAGAACATACTGTTTATTCCCCTGAAGTCTGTGGTTTAGTACCAACTTCCTGACTTATGCCTCTGTTTACTGAAATATGCCTTCCTGTCTGCCAAGTAAGCTCACCACAATGTACCTACGAAAACCTGCGTGCATTTTCACACTTAAGAGATATAAAAACTGCAGTTTGGACACTTGTTGGCTTCCTAGAGTATCAGAGGCTACTCTGCTTTGGGCCTGCGTGTCAATAAACTGCTCATCTTTATTCCTGAGTGCCATTTGGGTTTCTCCGTTGGAATTTCCCACAACACTGTCACTTACAATCTATGTGATTTTGAGCAAGCCACTTAACCTCTTTGAGCCTCAGGTTCCTAATCTGTAAAATCGACAGCTTGGCCTAGATAACGTCAGAGATTACTTCTAAATCTAAGTCTATGATATTAATGAATGCAGTTTCAGGAACAGCTTCTGAACACAAACTGAAAGTGTATCTTGGTTGTCATTTAACTTGCTAAAACACAGGCAAAAATAATTTAATAATTGGGTTTTTCATTGTTTAATTGCCATTTTTCCTCATAGCCTTAAGAATTTCTAAAGCATTGTACAATGGAAAGTTCCTACTCATATCTCTGAGCTTGAAAGTGCCAACAAAGCATATTAATAAGGGGACTAGAATGAGAGAAAACGTTAAGCCTTAGTTAGACTGAACCCTAGAGGACTGTCATCCTCAGCAATTTCCAACAATTTGCCATCACCACCACCACCACTCAAAAGAAAAGAAACCTCTCAACTTTGTTAATAAATAAATCCATTCCCCTCCTCTCTCCCCTCCCCCCACCAAGAATGAGAGAGAGAGAGAGAGAGAGAGAGAGAGAGAGAGAGAGAGAGAGAGAGAGAGAGAGAGAGAGAGAGAGAGAGAGCGCAGATATGCCTATGTTTGTATCCATGGTACTACTGACAAAGGAGGAAAAATGATAAATTACTTTTTATTGCACTGTCATGCCCCAGTGCCTCTGTTAACACAAGTCTGAAACTCCTCAGTGGCTGATTCCATTCCTTGGTCCTAAACTATATGGCTTGAGAAGCTCAGATGTAGCTGTCAGAAGGAACAAAGCATTTTAGAGCTGGAAGGGACCATAGGGTTCATCTACTAACAACATTAACTTTACACTAGAGACAACTAAAGCCCAGAGACACAAAGTGCCCTACCCCTGGTCACACAGCTAGTTAATGGCAGAGCAGGTACTAGAGTTCAGATATGTCTCCTGGTTTCTATTTCCCTGTTATTTCTGCCATATCACAATGACACTGAAATGATCCCCTTGTTATGGAAAAGAGATGATGATGTTTCTTTGTCTGCTTAAATGACTGCCCTTTAAGTCTTCAGAGGAGAATAGAGTGTGGTAAATCACTTTGGGGTGGGGGTGGATAAGAAACTAGATTTAAAACCATTGTGTGAATAGTTATCTTCCTTAATGGTTGTATACTTTGTAGCTGAACTAATGAGAGCTGGGGGGTGGGGGTGGGGGGGGAAGGATTTCTCTTTTTTGTGTGGCTAGAGAAAATAGTCTGAATTCAACTTCAGGGAGCCGAACTTGGTGCAGTGTGCCTCACATGGAAGCTGTTCTACCTATAGCACAACTGAACAATTTCCTCAGCCAGTTGATGCCCTAATACCTGGGCAAGTAGCCATTTTCTAGGGCCATAGACCATTCTCATCTCCCCAATGACTACATTTCAGAAAATATCCTTATTGCTTCATCTTGACCTAAATTAATAAAATTCTCAGGACATCTACTGTAAAAACTAAAATACTGCCTCTAGACAAGATAGTCCTTCAAAACAAAATTGAAAAGCATGAGTATAGTAATGAAAAAAAAATCTTTCAAATTTGTATCACCACTTTGGAGAAGGAAATTCTAACACTTAGAGAAGACATGTTTTGGGTATCTTTCCAGCCCTTGCACTTCACAAACCCTGCCAATAAGGCTGAGTTTTTCTCCACTAATATTAGTGGTACATTAATATTTATAGCTTAGCAACCAGAATACAGATAATTATTTATGGTTCCAGGGACACAGACAATGTTAAAAGAAACCCCAAGCTCTCCCAATCGATACTCATATGTACAAACACTCTAAAATTAGTCTTTTCAAGCTGGATTGGAAAATATTCATGATGAAAGTCCCTACTGGACTTGGCAGAGTATGTTTTATCTGGCTTTCCGTTTTAAGATCACTGCCTTCTTTGATCTTTGATTTTATTTTAATTTCATAGAAACTAAGTTATACCAATGTCACTTGTTGCATTCAGTTTAACAAACCCAGTCTATGTGATAATGTTAAAATCCTCCCAAAGTTTCTCATTAGTTTATGCATTAATGTAATTCTTCCTCGTTACTTACAGAAAAAAATTCACTTCATGAAAATTTAATGAAAAACTAATTATTCTATTCCACCAAACAGTGTATTTAGACAAATAGTAATTGTATCAGTCTGTCTTCTGCACTGATTTTGCTTGGAAAACGTGTGTCCCTCAAATGAATAATTACCTACAGAATAATTAAAGGTTGCTGATATGGCCTACTCATCCCACTTGTACACAGAAACAGCAGAGTCTGTCTTCCCTGAAATCTATCTCCGTCATGTTGGATAAGCTTACTGTCCATCACAGAGTTGGCATCAATTCCTACTCAATTACAGAAGAACATAGCACCATATTAAAAGACAAATAAGGTTTAATTTTAATCGCAGGCTGCCTATAAGTCCATGTTCCATTATAGATTAAAGGAGTCAATTATTTTTAAAAGCAAAGCTTTAATGAAAGGTCTCACTAATATATGGACAACAACATCATCCTCTCTGCATTCTAAGTTATATCCTTAGTAATGATTTAGGAAACTTTAAAAACAAAAAGGTACACATCATAAAGATGCTTCCAATAGGTTATTTTGCTACAAAATAGGACCCATTTCTAAATAGAAAATGCAGCATTTGGTATTTAAAAGCCTTGAAGATAAATTGCCATAAATCTTACTTTGCCCGCTTTCATCACCTCATGCATTTGTAAGCTAGAGTCATGAATCCTGGATTCTCCACCTATGTCTAGCACTAGCTGGCTATGTGACCTCGGACAGGTCAACAAATCTGTCAGTGTTTCTGATTCATTTGGAAAGTGGAAGGAATAGAAAACATGAACAATTCCCAGTCTAAAGTAAACTTTGTACTTGTAATTTTTTTATTTAAAAAGTTTTGTGCACTAGTAATTAGGAACTCCTAGACTTTTAGAGATCATTAAGATCTCTTCCAGCTCTTTGATCCTATAATAATCTTCTAGATCATCTTCACACCTCTAACCTCTTCTACTAGTTTTTCTCTTATCCTGTATATTATTACTCAAATGCTTTGTTCTTATGCCTCCTGATAGAACAGAACGTACATTTCTTGAGGGCAAGAACTATTTTGGTTTTTGTCTTTGTTTCTCCAGTTCCTAGAACATAAGTTCTCAAAATTGATTCTTGATTTCTAGGTTGTCACTCCATTGGTAAAGAGGTTATAGTAGCTACCAATTTTCTATCCTATAAAATCTATGCTTCTCAAACTATTATTTAAAACCTCCTTATTTTTTGCCTTTGTACCTTCTTTTACTCCAACGTAATTTTTATTACTTTGCAGTAGCAGCATGCATGCAGCTAAAGAGCTAAACACACTGTAAAAACTAAAATATTAATTGCAGGAAAGATTCTCTTTGAAAATGCAAGCTGAAAATCTTGAGCTACATTCCTCAATTGTTTTCCTACTTGTGCCTCTATTTGTTCATATTGTTCTCTCTACCTAAAATGCCTACAGTCACCTTTTGACTATCAATCCACTTTCTTTGATTCTTTAAATCACTTCTTTAATTCTCTGTTCAAAAGTCCTCTAAACCAAAGTTTCCCTGGTTAATCCAATATAACTTTTATAACTCTTCCATCCCAGTTCCTATGTAAAGGAGAGGGAAAGTGGGCTAGAAAGACCACTAAATTCAGAGTTTAAAAAAAAGAGAGATTTGGGCTTAAGTCCCTGGTCCAATACTTACTAGTGTGATCTTTGAAAAATCATTTAACCTCTCTGAGAGTCATTTCTGGATGTATAAAATAGAGTTAATAACTTTGTACTATCTACCTTTCTGTATTGTTCTGAGTATGGTGCTTTTTAAACTCTAAAAAATACTATTAAAAGATCTACAATCATGTTCATATGTTGCTTTGCAACTTCTTTTTCTTAGATGTTTCATGATTAAACATTTTGTCTCTTTGATTGAATCATAAACTCCTTGAGAACAGAGACCATATTATTTGTCTCTTTTTTATTTCCTAAATCAGTCACATAGCAAATTCTTAGGGATTACCTGATGTTGTTACTTTTGTTCAGATTCTCATCAATTCTTACTTGGGTTATTGTTAAGCCTGCTAATTGATCCCTCCCCCACACACTCTTCCTTCTCCAATTCATCCTTTAAACAGCTATAAAAAGAAACTTTCTAATACACATTTCTTGCCATGTAACTTTTCTGCTAAAACAAACAAAATGAACCCAGAAACCTTTAGTGGCTCCTTTATGCTTAGCAAATAAAGCACAAATTCTAGTCAGGCATTTTAAAATATTCAAAATGTGTCTCCAACACTAACTCCTAGTTCAACCTTATTTCATATTATGCCCTTGTCCACAGACCATCTAGTCTAGCCACACTAGACAATTAGCTTTTCTTCAAACTAATAAGCTGTCTTCGAATTCTGTATATCCCTGCAGGTCATACTCCAGGCCTAGAGTGTATTCCCTTATCCTTGCATTTCTGCTTTGTTATCAATAATACTGAACTGACATAATCAGTCCGAGCAAAGCATTGTGTAAATTACATATTAAGACAGGAATGGGGGCAGCTGGGTGGCACAGTAGATAAAGCAACTGCCCTGGATTCAGGAGGACCTGCCTCAGACAATTGACACTTACTAGCTGGGTGACCCTCATTGCCCTGATAAAACAAACAAACAAAAAACTCCCCAAAACAAACAAAAAACAAAAAAGACAGGAATGGGAGTTTCTAGTTTTTGTTCACTGATTTGACCCACATTGGATAAAAGTATTCTTTATTTTCTCAAGTTTTCTAAGAGTACTTTTCTCCCCATCCCCAATCTTGCCTTTTTGTTCATTCACAACCTAAGTGACATATACTTGGTTGAATACATATCATATTCTACCTTTAGCTATACCCCACATATAAGATTCTTGAGGACAGGGACTTTTGGTGGTGATATTTCTAATATCATTTTCCCCAGTGTCTAATACTCTACTTCATTTATAATAAACAATTAGTAAACATTTGTTGAATTGAATTGTAAAGAGTTTTATTTTAGTCACTTTGGGGAATGGGAAAATATGCCTTAAACAAAATATATGATGTATACTATGAGTCAAATACTTGTAATCCCCCATAGAAACTGGTACAGTACTTATTCAGAAAGATATCATTTAGCTTTCCTTAGTCTTTTGTTTGGAGAATCTATAATGTGTAATCAAGCTAGGATTGACATATTCTATTCCAATGGTAGTTACTGAGAGCAAATAATTATTCTATCCTTAAGATCCCTTAAGACTAAAATTTCAGGTTTTATAAAATTAATTTATGCCTTCCTTCATCACCTTTCTTTTGCAGAAAAAAGTAGGACAAATTTACTTTTTAGAAATTTTATATCTTAAGTGGATGTAACTGTCATAAATAGTTTAATAGAAAACATTGAGCAATAATGAATTCATTGATATCCTATATTTTTAGAAGGAAGTTCTTATTTTTATGTTGAAAACTATAGCTAACATTGACTTTCAGAAAGTCAGGATTATTTAGGAGACAGATTTTTTTTAGTTCCTAGTTTATTGAGTCTCTCAACTCCCTTCCTCTAATCCTCACAACTTCTCAAAATCATCACCAACTCTTTCCTTCCCTGAAGTCAAAGAAAAGTTATACTTACTGTTTGCTAATGTTATTCCCTCTGCCTGTGCCTTTGATGGCCTTTGATATCCTTTGATACCATTCCTGTCTTTTTTCCTCTAGGACCTTGCCCTAACAGTCATCTACTGTCTCTTTCATTTTTAATTTCTTCTCTACCGATCCTTCTTTTCCTTCTGTAAATAGTCTTAGAACTCCAGATCTTCCTATCAAGCCTTTCTTTATTTCTTCTACCTCATCCAGCTACTATGCTATCTTCCTAACAACTGCTACTTTGCACAGCCAAACCTCTTGAAAAAAAAAATTAAAAAGATGTCTATACCCAATGTTTCTACTTCCTTATCTTGTATTTTCTCGTCATTGCCATATATTTATTAAATCCCAATCATTGTATAGAAGTTTCTTTCTAAAATATAACCAGTAATCTCCTAATAGTCAGATTCAATGAATCCTCCCCACTCCCTACTTGAGTTTTCATCCTCTGATTTTTGGGTACTCCCTGTTATATTCCTTTGTTTCCTTCCCTACCCCTTCAATTTATCCTCTTCTGTCTCTTTAACTCTTACCTACCTCTCTTCCTGATGTGGGTATTTCTGAAAATGATCTTTGGTCTCCCCTAGTCAATCTCATTCAATCCTACAGTATAATTATAAGTTTTATACATATGATGCCAATAGCTATACCTTCACACTATTTTTTTTCAAACTAACACAACATTAATTGCACACAGAACATCTCTACATACATTCCCTTTAGGCTCCTCAGAGTTAACACATCTACAATGTAACAATACTTTCCGAATTGACTTTTCATATCAAGACACCATTATTTACCCTATTTCCCTTGATTGAAATCTAGATGTTGTTTAGGGCTAAAATTCTAGCTAGTCTGTCTAAAATATCTAATGAGTGGTCGCCAATAAATTATAAGCTTTAGTAAGAGTTAGACTTTTAAGCATTTATTAAGGAGAATAAGAATTTGGTAAAGAGAAAGGCCTACATTCATCTATCTATTAAAGGGAGAGCACATTTCTAGCTTCGCTCTCCACCAGAGTCCAAAGGCAAGAGGGTCTCAGACAGAGTGCTACTCTCTTCCTTCTTCCTCCCACTCGCCTGCGTCATTTCTTGACACCAAAGAAAAGACTCCTTGCCCTCAAAGACCTTTGCTTCATGGGCAGAACTCTTCTACAGTAAGTCTCCAGCAGGTTGCGTCATTCTAATCATTACAGTATACGCTCTGACTCTTCGCTCTCAATTCTCCTATCCAGTAGGTTGCTAAGCTTTGTCAAATCTCTCATTTGGTATTTCACTTGTCCATCTCTTCCTTCATAGTCCTGATGTACTATGCTCTCAGTTCAGGCTCTCCTTATCACCTTCTTGGAATATCATATTTCTCTTAACCAGTCTCCTCACCTTTACTCTTTGCCTCCTTCAGTTAATTCTTCATATGATATTGCCATTCGAATTTTCTTCATGCATTATTCTAGTCATGTTACTTCACTGTTGGCAAATGTCCAATAACTCCCTATTGCCCAATCAGTACAGTTGCAATTCTTTTCTCTAATATTTATGGTCCTTCACAATCTAGGACCAATCCACTTTAAAATTTTATTTCATAAATAAAGCATGCTATGTGGAGTTTGGCATCAAAAGATCTAAGTTCAAATATACACATTTCTTCTACTATTTGTGTGACTCTTTGCAAGCCAACCTCTCTGAATCTCAGATTCTTTTTGTAAAATGAGAACATTGGACAATTTCTGTTTCTGTTCTAAAATTAATTTACTTCTGGCCCCATGTTCTGTCACTAGAATCTAGCAGTGCTTTCCTATGCCTATGCTCTGGGCTCATTTAATTCTATGACTGAGATGTTTTCGCTTTCCCTATACCCCTGTTAAATTTCTATTCATCCACTAAAACCCAACTCATCTATCCCCTATAGAGGTGACAGTCTTCAGAATAGAGGAAACAAGGGAGGAAAGAAAGATTAAAATAATGGGTACAAGTTACCTAGCATCTACAGAGAGATTTAAATGTTTGGAACTAATACAAAGTTTCACCTCAAATTTTAACCAGTCCTTTATTAAATCATGCTACATATTTGAAGTTTTTTTTTGTTTGTTTTTCTGTTTTTCTTTTTGTGTTTGCTTGTTTTAAATATCAGCAGAGTTATTATGGAAACAGAGGAGGAGGGTTGGGGGTTGGAAAGCCAGATTGAAATCCAAATACTCTTTCCTTACTCCTTTTTTATTTTACTTGACTCTTCAGGATTAAAGACCATTTCTTCAATCTGGACTGAGCAAGCCAATTGCAATGTTGACAGTTAAACAATACGTTAGATTTATGAGTAATAGTACAATTTACTTCTTTAGTTGGTCAATTAAATTCATTTGTTAAGTTAACCAAAATAAATAGACCAACTGTGGGGAGGGAGAGCATACTAAACAATTCTTGGGTTGTAGGGGAGGAGATTATAGTTTCTTCCTCTGCAGTTTTAACCCCTATGAACCTGTTCCCTTGCTCCAGTTCTAAAATGCTTACCCCAGCACTGTGTAACCATTATATTCTTCTTGCTGAGGTGGGGGATTGGGCGGCATGTTTCACTATCAGTGAGACACCTTTTCCTCCCATTACCACCACTGGGTACTTGAACTACACACCATGCGATTGGTGTGGAGATAGGCTGGGGAAAATTAGCCCCAAAGGCTAACACCCATCCCCCAAAGAAATTAGCACCAAAGGTTACACTAACACCCATCTTCCAAAGAAAACTAAGACCTTACCCAATTCTAATCACTCTACTCCTCTCCCTTCTATTTCCCCTGCAGCCTCTGATGACCTTATTTTATTGTGGTATGGTGGAAAAATCTCTGTGTTTATATCAGAGGACCTGAATTTGTTTCCGAGTTCTGTCATTTATTACTTGTACAATAATGTATGTCACTTCACTTATCTGGGCTCTACTTTCCTCATCTATAAAATGAAGAAGTTGGATTAAATGGCCGCCAAAGTCCTTTCCAGATTGAAATCTTTCATTCTAATCTATTCTCAGTCCCCCCCCCCCAGCTTTTCTTGCAGTTGGAAACCTTTCTTTTCCCTGATGGCACCGTATCTTTTCCCACCCCCTCTAAGGCTGGCTCTTCTTACTCCCATACCCACTAACATGTGGCCAGAAGGAATTGGCATTGGGGCAGCTAGGTGGTGCAGTGGATAGAGCACCAGCCCTGGAGTCAGGAGGACCAGAGTTCAAATCTGACCTCAGACACTTGACACTTACTAGCTGTGTGACCCTGGGCAAGTCACTTGACACCAATTGCGGAGGAGGAGGAGGAGGAGGAGGAGGAGGAGGAGGAGGAGGAGGAGGAGGAGGAATTGGCATACTCTGCTCTCCATTCTCACTGTCAAGCTTCCCAATGCTACACTCAGTTAATAATTCTCCTTTAATATTTATTCCAATCTATCCAGATCTTGTGGCTATCATTTATGTTTCTCCAAATCACTCTTCCTCTTGCTTAACAAGTTTAATATTTAGTTCAGTTTTCTTCTCCCTGATAATCCTTAGAAAAATGTGACCTCCCATTCCTTCAATTTACTTGACTGCCATCTCTTTGATTACTATGTCAATTGTTTTTAAGATTGCTAAGAACTCAGTGATCCCTTCAGATATCAACAATAACATTCAATTCACTTTTTACATGTGTAGAAATTCCTAGTTATAGTTCCATTTCTATTAGAAACCCTTGATTACTCTATATTTAATCCTTATTATAATTGGAAATAACTTTTTCAATTCCTAAATTCTCTATGTATATGTACTTCTATCTACATGCACAAAATGTCACATCAAATTTTAATTAGTTCTTTATAAGATTTTGCTTCATGCTTAAAATTTTACTTTACTTTTAAAGCTTAACAGTCATTACAGGAAGCGGGTAAAAGAAAGACTGAAATCTAAATATCCTCTACTTACTTCTATAAAACTGCCCTTGGCCCTTTCCTATCGGAGAAAATTCTTCTAAGTTGGACAGGACAAACCATTTGTAAAGCTGACAGTTGAAATAAATACAAATAGAGTCAGGGTTAGTTTCTTAGAGCTCTCTCTCTCTCTCTCTCTCTCTCTCTCTCTCTCTCTCTCTCTCTCTCTCCCTCCCTCCCTCTCCCTCTCCCTCACTTGGTCTTGCTCTCCCCTTCTATCTTTATATATATGTATACATACTACATGCCTATATGTTATATAATTTTAAGAGATTATAGAGTAACTTTAAGTTAAAATTACATTGGTTGTTTTATAGTAATCACATTCCCCTCTTTCCCATGTAATTTAACAAAATCATTGAAATTCTTTTCATGTGTACTATGTGAATGCTATTATCTTCACAAAAATGTGTTCATATGTGCACCCATAAAACTCTTTTTATTCTAATTAGTATTACCATCAAAACCAATAAACATCTTACTTGAGAAGTTTATGATACTGAATAGCTTTAAATATACTAGAGGCATTTCATTCAAAAACTATCTTCCTGTCTTCCATTCCATTACTGAATACCTATAGGATGATGCAGAAAAAATTAAAAGAGAAACAAAGACATTTCTCTATTTCTACCTTTATTTTAAATGAAAATAAGCAACTTTGATCATTATTTTGAAATAAATAGACTTAAAAATAAAGTGACTACTAGCACGTTCTCTTTTGGAATCATTGTATTAAGAAATATAGATTGGAATGGCTTGAGAAAGGTGAAATTAAACATTAAGATTTATTTGAATTTCATCACTTAAAAGTGAGGTAAATTCTTTCTTGAATGATTTTTCAAGAAAGAAATGAAGATCAATTATATTTAAAATGATTTCATATTAGTTTGATTCTATATTCTATTTGCTCATTATTGGCTTTAAACAATTAAAAATACCACAATCTAGAAATCAGAATAACTTCTGGAACACAAGTGCTGCATATACACAATATCAGCTACACAGATACATTTTATTATATTTGTCTCATTTTCTAAAATCATGAATGAAAATACCCAATAAAAGTGGTAGTCACTCAATATAAAAAATTTCAATGCTGTTTTGTTTTATTTTTTCATAATGTCATAAGCTGAAATTCTCATTCACTTGTTTTGATTTTGCTTTGTCAGAGAGATTTGTCATTTATATATGATAATGTACTTCATCATAATTTCAAAACTCAAGTTTAAAGACAAGAGGAACTGAAGTTTGTCAGGATGCTATGATTGAGACAGGTATTTATCCTGGATCAGTAGGCAGAGTCATTTCCTTCTTCATTCATTCAAGTGCATCTTTCCACCAAGTGTTACTGCCACAGATAACATCAAGAAGTCATTGAGTTTGGGAACCAGAATGATTTGGAGCATAGAGATGTTGCCTCCCTCATTCTTTTTAAGATTCATTTAAACTCAAAATTATGTTTAAATACACTTCTGAATCAAGCATTTATGACCATTTTTGTTCCTTTTTCTCCTGATTTTGTCTCAAAGAGAAGACTGGTGGACCAAAATCAGAATTGATCACTACATGCTTAATGTTCAATTGCTCAGATGTTGTTGTTCAGCTACTGGCCACTACTTCAGTAAGAATAAAACAAGAGAAAATAAAACAAAACAATTGACTAGAAAATTCAGTTGGACTCTGCTGAAAGATGAGGCCTGAAGTGTCATCTCTTTTTTGATGTTTCTTGCATTCTGTCATCAGGGTATCATTAGTGAAAAAGCCCATCAGTGATTTAATAGAGTCCCTACTTCTTTCATCCCTGATAAGGCCACCAAACTACAAATAATAAACTTAACAAATGATCAGTTTATTATTGAAAACATATACATAAATTTATATAATGTTTTACAACTTTATGTACAAATGCTAAATACATATGTATATGCATGCTTCATCAGATGGTTAATATATAATAGAATATCCAATTATAAAAAACAATTTGCTTAGAAAATGAAATACTTAATAAAAAGTTTTTATAAGTATCTTTTTTTTTTAATTAACTAAATCATTTTGACTGTGCAATCATATCCCTAAAGGCCTGCATTAAAGTTTAAAAAATTAATCAAATGCATTTTTAGAACAAGCTTCAAGGTAAAAGAGACATACTTTGACCCAAATATCTAGTGAGGAGTATAATATAGGACCTTTAATTATCATTTCTATTATAACTGTTCTATTGAAGAAACGAAAACTAGTACACTTACCTACTGTTACCCCCACATGGTTTCTTTGGCTACCATAGATGAAGGCTCTTCTGTGATGTGTCACCCACTGAGGCTGTTCACTCAACTCTTTTAATCTCTTCAGTTATCCATCTCTGGTTACAAATATTGAATCTGCATGGAGGCAATGGCAAACAAAATATCAAACTGAATAAAATAACTAGATTTTTACAAAGAAAAGTTGGCAGAACAAAAGGAGAAAAAAATTCGCAGGTATTTTTCCTCCCCAGAAAGATGCAGCAGAGAACATTATTTTCCTTGTTTGAATAGTTTCTGATTATACACACACACACACACACACACACACACACACATATATGCATTTGTTCACCATTGAAATCACATCATAACAGGAAAGGTGAAACCAAAAGAGGTAACTTTTCCAATTTTAGAAAATAATAAGATAAAATGTAACATTAATTGGGAGATGAAATAACAGTCCTTAGTAACGAGCAAAGAACCTGCAGGAAACTTGAGTACTATTTTAGAACAGCCTGTTGGAAGTCAAGGGTGGAGGGGACATGGTAATATTTGCCATGGATCAAAAGGAAGAGGCACTGAAAACAAAACAAAGCAAAGCAAAACCTCTAGAGTGGTTAACTGGCAAAGTCAAAGAGGCTGTGCTAGGGAGAAAGGAGAAATGGCAAAAACTAGAAAAATGAGGAGATCAGAAAAGCCCTCAGTATTTTTCAGGTCAAGTGCAAACTAAAATTTAGATGGACAAAAACACCCCAAACAAAAAACAAAGAATGTCTTATAATGACTCCAAAGCCAGTAATTCAGGTCTTTTCATAGACATCAAAAGCATGAAGCAAACTAAAGAATCAGTAGGACCACTTGATGATCCTGAAGCAAAAGGCTCAGCCTGGGATGAAAAGGTGATAGCTGACAGATAATATATTATTTTCCTCATTCTTTCCTGAGAAAAGATTTAAGAGATATTTCCATTCCCAAATTGTCTTTTGAAACAGACCTGTTAGAGGTACTAGATCAAATAGTGGTAAATGCACATGGCACCTACTTGATAAACTAGATGTGGATAAATCACTGGGACTAGATGCCATCCACTCAAGAGCTGGGAAGTAATTCAAGGGTGAAATTGAGAAATCATTGATCAAAATGTAAAGTTTGTTTTTATGAATGGTCAATCTGTTAGAAAAATGGTTGATTGCCAATGTGACCTCCAATATATTAAAAATAATTCCAAAAGGAATTTTATGAATTACAGGCTTTTTCTCCCTTCCAAATCAGATTAGCTCATGGGATTTACCATAATCAGTATGAAGGATCACAGGCATATTACATATAGAAAGGGGATGTCAGAGAATAAGCATTTATATGGTGCCTATCATATATCACACATTATAGCAAGTGCTTTATATATTTTAAATTTGATCCTCACAAAAGGTAGGTGCTGTTTTTCCTATTTTGCAGTTTAGGAAACTAAGGAAAACAGAAGTTAAGTGACTTGTTCAGCATTATACAGGTAGAAAGTGTCCATGTCTGGATTTAAACTCATGTCTTCCTGATTCCAGGCCCAGTGCTCTATCCATTGTGCCACTAAGCTGTCTCAGAGTGAGAATAACAATATGATATAGTTTCCATGGGCAGCTAGTTCACACAAGTAGATAGAGTACCAGAATTGGAATTAGGAAGACTCATCTTCCTGAGTTCAAATACAGTCTCAGAAATTTACTAGCTGTGTGATCCTGTGAAACTTACTTAACCCTATTTCCCTCAGTTTCTTCATAGGTTAAATGAGCTGTAGAAGGAAATGGCCATTATCTTTGTCAAATGTAAGGGGCTAAAATTCTAGCTATGATGGCTAAAATCTAATGAGTAGGCATCTTAAATTAGAAGCTTTAGCAAGAGTTTATACTTTTAAGTATTTATTAATGTGTATCAGATATCGGTAAGGAAAAAGAGAGAGGTAAAAGGCAAACTTCCTCTAACTTTCTAATAGACCCCAGTATCCAACCCACTAAGCCAAGGTCAGGAACCCCAAAAGACCAATGCTTCAGTAGCTTCTCCCTGAAGCCTCGTGAGAAACTGGAAACAGGGCTGTCCACACACACATAGCTCCAAGATAATTGGTTGGCAGCTCTGATTGACAGTTCCCATGGGTGGTTCTATAGACGTAACTTCTGGATGATAAAGTAACATGGCTTCCAAGCCACATGCTTTCTCTTCATGTCGGAGCTTCCCTGAAATATTTCTCCCAACAGGGGGTGTCATTCTAATTCTCACACAAGAAAACCACAAATGAGGTCATAAAGATTTGGATATGACTGAAAACAATTGTACAACAAAAACAAATGGCTTCTGTATGAGGGAAATCATACAGTTTTATTATACTAAAGGGTTTTGTTTTTGTTTTTGAGAAGATAAACATGTAGACAAGGGGAAACAGTAGAGAATAATTTATTTTGACTTTCAAAAGATCTTTAACATGTTTTCTTACCTAAGGCTGGTAGAGAAGTGTTTGACTTTTGTCATGAATTTAAGGGCAGACCAACACAACTTTAGAAAAGTGTAAATAATGCTGTCTCTTGAGATTAAGTGTGGAAAACAATATTTTCAACAATTTTTTTCTTAATGATCAGGAAGAAGGAATGTACATTGAAATCACCAAATCTGCATAAGACAGATATGAAAATATATGTCATATCCTAAAAGATAAGCTCAAATATACTGAGATAAGCTTTTTTAGATACCAAAATGTCAAGTTAACTTAGATAAACCACAGGAAGTATAGAAAAACAGCAAATGAGTTTTATTTTTTGTTTTTGTTTTATTTTTAATTTTTGACCAGAGCAAATTTAACTCAGTGAACTTAGGGAAAATATACCAATCCCTAGAGATGATGGGCTCAGAACTACCAATTGAAAACCAGAAGAGGCATCTAAGAGCTACTATAGAATATTTATTGATGATATCAGAAGAATGTATTTGTGGCTGAACAGATGAACATAATATTGACCATCATCAGGAAGGTTAACAAAAACATAACATAAAAAAATTAAAAATTATATAGTCACTATGTTGAACTTTATTTTTGCAACTGAATAAAATCATAAATTGATAAAATATATATTAATATTTACTGTTTTCTAGGCATTGTGTTAAGAACAACAGCAATAATAAAATAGCCCCACAGTCTAGCAATATCCTGTAATTTAATGAGTGGGTATAATCCCTAACAAAATTAGAACATTTTACAATTTTAAATGACAAAGGGAGGGAGTAGTAATTGTGTAGATGAAGAACTTTTATATCAAATCCTGATTCTTAGAATTATTCCCACCATCTGTCTCCTCTACTCCTTATCATGTCCTGCTAAATATTTCAGAAGCAAAAACAAAGTAAAATAAAACAAACATCCCCCCCAACCCTCCTAAATGCATTCATTGCAAATTTATATTATATGATCTAATACAGGCTCTCATTGGAGCAAGGCAATCATTTTGTTCCTCCTTAATTTATTCTTTTTCAAACTCACCACAGTAGGTGATCCAACCTTTCTCTTCTCTCCTTAATGCTTTCCTGACTTTTTCTTAATAAAAATGAGATGTTTTATATTAATCTCAAACTCAACTTGTCCAAAATACAACCACAATATTTTCCCCCAAGATCCATCTCCCTTCAGAACTTCAGAATTAAGGATACCATTATCCTACAGGATACTTAGGTTAAAAACTTTCGTGTCATTCTCAACTTCTCATTGACTTCACATACTCAGTCAGATGTCTTATCTTGCCATTTTTATTCCTACAACATCTCTTACATAACTATCTACTCACAGAGCTATCACCTTCTTTCAAGGCCTTATCACCTCTTGATGGGAATTTACGAATGACCTCCTAATTACTCTCCCTGCTTACTCTTTCCCCACTCTGATCCATCTTCTCAGTGGTCAAAGTGATTTTCCTGAAGCCAAATCTGTCTATGTCACTCTCTTATTTAATAAATTCTACTAGCTACCTATTACCTTTAGGATCCAATATGAACTGCTCTATTTGATTTAAAGCTCTTTAAAAACTGATGCCTTCCTATCTTTCTGTCTTCTTACACATTCTCCCTATCTGTACTCTACACTCTGCCCTCGTAATGAACTGTGCAGTCATATTGGCCTATTTGCTATTTCTTATTCTATGCCTTTATACAGGCTCTTCCTAATCCTGGAATATTCTCCCTCCTCATCTCTGTATCTTCCTTCAAGTACCAACTTCTGCAGGAGGCCTTCTTTGGCCCCTTAGCTACTAGTATCTTTTCTTCTAAGATTATTTTGAATCATTAGAACGTGACCTCCTTGAAAATTGAGATTATTTTCATTTTTTCTTTGTATCCCTAGGCTTAGCACAGTTTCTGATTATTTATATATATATATATATATATGTGTGTGTGTGTGTGTGTGTGTATGTGTGTATGTATATCTACACAGATACACAGATACATATATGTATCTGTGTATGTGTATATATATATATATATATAAAGTCTTTATAGATTTCTTATTGATTAATTTAATAATAGAACTAAAAAAAAACATTTAGGTGATACTCAAAAGAGGTCTTCTTATTGTTTGCCCTTCTTCTTGAAGAGGACCATGACATAGGGAGATGATGTCATTACTTGCAATGAATTGGATTTGTGAAAATATTTTTGTTAACTAGGGCTAATTTGGGGGCTGAAGCTGACTGGAGGACTAATCTGGGGACTTTTGACTATTTGGCTATCTGACTGCGTTTAATTTAATATGGGCCATTTATAAAGTTCCACCACACTGCTCCCAAATTGATAAACTACAGATTAAGAAGCCTCTTAACTAAATAATCAAAGCAGAGTTTATTTATGAGATACTATTTCAAATTAGGAATACAGGGAAATAAAATGTACAACCTGACTGCTTTCCTGCGGTCTCTTTCCACTGCATCTCTTTCCCAACTGCTGCGCTTAGAACTTCTTGAATACAATAAGGGCCTTAGCCGCCTCCGGCCTCAGGGCACGTTACGTTTTCCCTGGTTTGTATTAAGGCCTGTAACCTTGTCAGCCCCGTCTCTCCTTTTCTGAACCAAACTCTCCTCCGTCCTTGTCCGTGCTCCCCTCTAGTCTTTCTAGTCCGTCCTCCTGTAGTCCACCTAGTCTGTCCCCCCCTTAGTCTTGTCTATCTAGTCCGTCCTCAGCCCATCCTCTAGTCCATCTCCCTCTCCTGTCTCGTTCCCAGGTCTATATATACACCTTTTCTTCTCTCCACTCAAATCTCGGGGCTTCCTTCGCCCCCACAAATCAAGCTAATCCGTCAGCCAGAGCTGCAGCTGGAGGGGGTGGGGGGTGCTCTCGAGCCTCATGCCTCAGCACAGGCCATCCGGGATCCTTCAGATAGCTCCACTCAGGTCGGTGGGAGCTGGGGCTTTTTCTTTTCCCCCAGCTGTCTGACCTGGCATCTTGTATAGCCCACGGGGCTTTTCCGCTCAGCCGAAGCTGAGGAGGAGGGGGAGAGACCCTGAGGGCCTAAGGCTTTCTAATCTCAGCCTAAAGGTAGGGCCCCCAAAATCAAAATAAATTTCCGCAGATTTAAGTGAGGCAAAGCTCTGCAAGGTCACCAACCTCATCCTCTCCTTTAGAGCCATGTGGTTCCAGTGGCAAGATATATATCAGGACCACTGGAGATGGCCCTGGATGTTTAAAGCAACTGGAGTTAAGTAATTTGCCCATGGTCACACAGCTAGTAAATATCTGAGGTGAGATTTGAACTTAGGTCCTCCCAAGTTCAGGGCCTATGCTCTTCCCACTGCACCACCTAACTAGCCCTTGAGAGAACTAATGAACTCTGAGTACAAACTGAAGTTTAATTTTCTTACTTTCTTTATTGTTTTTACTTTTTTTTGGAAATATGGATAATATGGAAATATGTCTTGCATGATTTCAAATGTATGAATATCACTTGCCTTCTCAGTGGGCATAGGAGGGGGTGGGAAGAAAAGAATTTGGAACTCAAACTCAAAATTTAAGAAGAAAGAAATGTTAAAAATATATAATTAAAAAAAAGAAAAACCTAGGTTTTCTTAGATTTAAGCAGAGGTTCAGATCTAATACCTAAATAAACAATTGAATGAACGAATGAATGAATTAACAAGTAAATAAATAAACAAACTTGAACCTTGATTAGGATTCTAACCAAGCCTCTTAACAGATAAAAATTACATCAGTGTGACAGACATAATTCTTTTACATACTGTAATCACATACATTCCTCTTAGGCCATAAAAGTTAAAGATGAGATAGATTCATAATCCCACACTTCTTCAATGACATCAAAATTGAAGAAACCTAATTAAACCGTCTCTATAGGTAAACGGAGACAGCTAGATGACTCAGTCAATAGAGTGCTGGGCCTGGAGTCAGAAAGACCTGAGTTCAGATGCTGCCACAGTCACCTACTAGCTGCATTACTCTGGACAAGTCACTTATTTTCTGTTTGCCTGAAGTCAGGAAGACTCATCTTTCTGAGTTCAAATCCAGCCTTAGATAAATACTAGCTGAGTCACCAATAAAGCAGGGCTTCTTATCCAAGGATGGTTTAAGGGCATCCCATGGGACAACATTTATTAACAGAAGACAGGCTTTCAGGTAACCAAAAGTTCAAAAAGGATGGCCCTTAGGCCCAAATAATGAAAAGATACAAAAAGTCAAAAATTCCCATTACAACTATAAACATGGTGTGAAGGGACCAGAGTGCCTCCAGCTAGAGGACTCCCCCAGTTCCCCACCGAGATCCTCAGTTTCTCGCCCTGGGGCTCCCTCCTCTTTCTCCTCTCCCCTCTCTTGAACCTCCCCACCCAATAGGGTGGTAGGGAGAGGGGAGTCCTGTCCCCTTCAGGGTAATGGGAACTACACTCAAAAAGTGGCCTTCCTTTCTTGTCTGCTCCTAGAGGATGGAGAAAGGATTTTGTGACTTTACATGTGCTTGTATGTTTATTTGTATTCTAGAATCAATGAATACCTAATAACTCCAGAGGTAAATTCAAGAATATTAATGAAACCACCGCTTCAAGCAAAAGATCTAATAGTAAACATAAGAAATTTATCTTTCTTTGATTTGTCTTTGATTTGCCAGCAGCTGAGACAATAATTCACTTATGGTTTAGAGACAGTACTTGAGGATGAGAGGCAATGTAGAACATTGGAAATTGATGGTGGCTCTGGAGTCAGTGTAACTGGGTTCAAATCTTGCTTCTGTTACTTCACCATATAAAAGCTTAGACAAACCACTTACTACCTCTGGGTTTGTAAAATTAGGGGTTTGCACTATATGACTTTGAAGTCCCCTTTCATCTCTAAATCTATGATCTTATGATCCTATCAGCATGTTTAATACATCATCAAGTGAACCTAGACTGTATTTTAATACATCTTTTCCGGACTTTGTGATCTCTAGAAACTCATCATTTTGAAAGATTAAATGAACTCTGTAGCTTACCACTCCTCAGGTCATTTCCCATCCCCACTGCAGGACTTCATCATGCCCACAGAATGGATAATCTACCCCCAGCCACCAGCCTTTCAACTAATTTTTATATGTTGTCTTCCCCATTAGATTGTGAGCTCTTTAATAAATGTGACTATCTTATACTTTACTTTGTATCCTCTGCAGTTAGCGAAGGGCTGGGCACATAGTAAGCGCTTGATGAACATTCATGGAGAATGTCTATTGACATCTCTAACCTTCTGAGATAAGTACTGAGGACAGTCACAGCCCCTATAGCATTTCCTCTCAGAGGTGTCAGTGTAAAAGAGAGTGCCAATCAGAACAAGAAACACCTACAAAGCCTCCTGGTAGAGACCTTATGATTGTCAGAGTAGCAAGCCACCTAGATGGTATGATTTCTGAAGCACCAAAAATCCCACCTGCAACAAAATATCCAGTAACTGAAATTATCAATATTAAAATAACTCTTTTAGATTAGATGATTATCAGTCCACCAATATTCTATGTTGGAAGAAGATGAATCTCTTGGCACATGAGCACAAATTAATCTGATTAACTTTTTTTTTTTTGGTAGGCAATGGGGGTTAAGTGACTTGCCCAGGGTCACACAGCTAGTCAGTGTTAAGTGTCTGAGGCCAGATTTAAACTCAGGTACTCCTAACTTCAGGGCCAGCGCTCTATCCACTGAGCCACCTAGCTGCCCCCTGATTAACTTTTACTGAGCACAACTTGTGGCCCTGAGCCCTAGGAGAGTGGGCTTGCATTAGGTGTGTCTCTCTCACATGGAAAGTACATGATAAGGCATTATATTCTCATCGTGAAACTTATTTTGGCTGAGAAAGATAGGCTTTTCAATATGCTTGCCAGGAGTGGAAAAATATATAAATATGCATACTGAATTATACATAAATATGCATATGTGCATGTACACCCCTACACTCTGCTTAGATAATAAATAGACAAAAGATTGGTCTTCTGGTTATCTAGCTATACATGCAGTTAGAAGTTTAAGAAGAACTTGAATATCCTATGCTGTGGGAAAACATGAAGGCCCTATATACAGCAGCAAGCCTTGGAGAATCCATTTAATTTGAGTTCAGAAGGATCAGAGGCACTTGAAGTGTGAGAACTTGAAAGATTAGAATGGGCTGACTTTGACACAAGCCACAAATCTTGAACATATGGAGGAAGTTGACCTGCTGTGCTCCACAAATGAGAAATTTGTCTCTCTTGGCTTTTTAGGAGGTACTATGTGCTGAGATGTTGGAAAAGAGCAGTTCAGCTAGATAAAGCCTGAAGTGACGTGCACTTTATTCACAACACCTTGCAATTTAAGTCTGAGGCTGAATCTAATGTACTAGGAAAGAGGTCAATTGTAGCAAAGAAAGGGAAAAACATGGCTATATCACCCACCATCACAGATTCTCAATGAGCATTCAGATTTCAAATGGGATGTGGAAATAGAGTGGATAGGTCTGTGTGTGGTGGGGCTGGGGTTGAGTGAGAAGAAAGAGGCTGGAGTATTTCTTTTTTCTCCCAACCACAACAAAATTATAACATGTTCTACTTTGTGAAGCTAGACATTGTAACACCAAGAAGTCAGCCTGGAAAATTTTCTAAGAAACATATTGAGCTTCCTCTTGAATTCATCTCCTCTTTACTAAAGTAAAATTCTTTAAGCCAAAATGACAAATGATCCCTTACCTTACTTTTCTCCTCTCTGTCATTTTTGATTTGTAAAGGTAACTAGTGGTTTGGAAAGGATGCCCTTCCCCTCTGGTGCAGTGAATTCTTTAAAATGCCAATGAACTGAGAAAGTAGGAGAACCGTGTTTACTTTTGATTGCTTTAATATTCCCCCAAATTAACTTCATCAAGTGATGCTTATTGAGTTATTAGGTAACAGTAGAAACTAATCTAAAACGCTAATTATCCTAAGGGAACAAGAGTGAACACCTGCAAAGCAACCCTGATATCTCTGATCGACTTACAGTATTCTTCATAATGGTACACAATTTTGATGCCTTCTTAGATCAATAATTATACTTATTGAATCCTACTCCCCATTAGTAGTCTTTCCTCCTTTTCTTCCTTGTACAGTCATCTTTCACTTGCCCCACTAACAAATAAATATGTGTATGTCTAAATATAAGATCTATGTAGAAATAGCTATTGATATATCTCTATCAGTCTATATAGCTATTTCTCTATATATTTTAATGAAATAATGATTCCAAATGAATGAGTTTTGCTTGAGATGACATACTGGTTTGGATCACTGGCTAGAAGATGAGGTAAAACATGAAAGCAGTGTTGATGATAGTGATTAAAACACCAGCTTTGACAGGGCAATAACTATAAAATCTTGCTGCTAGTAATAATCTCCACAATACAACAGCAATACTAGAGCACCATATGTCAGTGCATAGTAATCTATCTCTATGATTGTCAGTTCCTTAAGCAGGTTTCCAAGGAACCTGTCATTATTTTAAAATGGGGAAAGGATACCATTCCATCTCCTTACTGCTTTAGTTACCCCAGTACTGGTCCCTCTTCCAGATTATTTATTTTTCTGAAGAGGAATTTATATTCATAAAGCTATTAGAGTAGATGCCTTATAATTGGCAGTTTTATGTTTTCTTAGAATCATCTGGTTTACTTATTTCCCTTCCTTTCCTTTAGCCTTTCTGGAAAAAGAACTTGTGTTTTTATGTAGTATTTAATGGAATAACAACAAAAAAGTTTCTGAAATTTGTTAGCAAATATTCAATCAGTCCATTTTTTTATTGGAAGTTACAGGGAACTCAGTACCAACAGCTGGAATAGCACATGGATTTTAAAGGTCAGAACACAAACTAGCACCTAAGAAGATGCAATGCTGTGGTGAAGGGAAATAACTCTGACTCATCAAAACATGAAGATAGCAAACAACTCCAAGTTTTCTCCCGTCATCTTAATGTTTTCCTCCTGAAAATCAAAGGTTGTAATTTTCCATAAAAATAAAACAATAAAGAAAAAACCCAAACAAATGGATTATTAAAGAGCCAGTATGTTGATATGGATAAAGAGTTGGCCTCATAATCAGAAAGACCTGGGTTCAAGTCCCACTCTGATGGAAACTAAGTTTTCCTCAGTACAAATCATATAACTACTCGATTCCTCCCATTAACTTCATAAGACTGAAGTAGAAGAAAAAGAGCTCATCTGTATTGTTTGAGGGAGTTCTTCATGAGAAACTCCCTTAACTCATGAAACCACAGGTTCCATCCAAAAAAGGGGTGTGTAAATGCAGAAAAAGAAATTACCAGGCTATAAGTTTGAATAAAAAATAGTCATTGAAATTTATATTAATTATTGCTGTTTCAAGATAATTGAATCCATGTTCATGGGCAAATATTTACTTTAGAAAATATCATGGGGATATTAGAAGTAATTTATGAAAATTCATAAAAGCTATTTATGAATTTCCTGTTGGTTCTGTTCATGTTTTGTGCAGTGTTAAAGGATGATATCCCCTCAGTCACATTGAAACAAGTTGGGGGGAGGGAGCTGATTTACAGAAGTAATAACTTTTCCCTGTACTTTTAAATCCCTGCAATTCACTAATTCCTTTTCAAAGTGATTTCCCAAACATCTTCTATTTGACTACATTTGAAAATTTTTGGAAGTACTCTATAAACACTCAACTGTTGAAAAGGAATTGATTCAAATGCTTCTACTCAAATGTGAAGGGGAAAAAAATAACTGGTTTGCAGGGACGAGACAAGTTGCAACATATCCTTCTTTATGCCACTCTCTAGCAAGGTGGCATTTCAAACTTGCCAGCAGATGGTAGAAACACGAGGACAGCTTGTTAGAAACAGACCCAGCCAGTTAAGTCCATTTCAGCTCTTTCGCTGCCCCCTCCCCATTAATTTCTTTGTTCCTTTTACTATTGTATAACTTAACTACTGTCTCTATGAGGGGAAAAACCCCACTGTATCTAGTTCACAGCATCACTCTTTAGTGGTTTATGTAGTTCCTGAGGCATAAGCCAAGAGATTTTTGCTAAATGAGGAATCTGCAGGAAACTTTCACCTGCTCTGTGGGTAGACTATACTTGTCAGTGAATCTCAATGAACTTTAGTAGGGCTGCTCTTTTGTTTCAGTGTTTGATGTTACTGATAGAGAAGATATTTCAGACCTATGAGTGTTATAAGAATGACTACCATATTCAACAGAAACATATCACCAAAGATAAAAGGCATCTAAAAGGAAAGAAAATGTGACAGGAGGAAATAATTCTTCATTTGTCCATTCTCTAGATATAAACTCACCTACACAAATAAAAAAACAAAACAAAACAGTAGGCATGTGCCCCTCTCTGTACTTTTGCACTGATTGTCTGCCATGACTTCTATAATTTTTCACCTTGTAATTTGTGCTTTCCTTTCAAACTCAGCCCAAGCACCACCTTTTATATAAAGCCATTACTGCTTCCTCAACCTGTTAGTATACTCCTGTCCAAACTACCTTAAATTGCAACTTTGTGCATTTTCACTAACTGTCCTCTATGCTTAGAATTCTTTCCTTCTTTATCTCTGCTTTCTCACTCCACTGGCTTCATCCAAGTCTCAGTTGAGATAACACCTTCTGTAAGAAGACTTTCCCAATCTCCCTGAATGCTAGTGCTTTCCCTTGAGTTTATTTCTAATTTACGCTTCTGTGTATAGACACATTTGGATGTTTCTTCAATGTTAGATTGTGAGCTCCTTGAAAGTAGGGACTGTCTTTGCTTTTCCTGTATCTCCAGTATTTAGCTCAGTTCCTGGAATATGGTGCTTAATAAATGTTTGTTAACTTCCACTGGCTTGCATATTTAACTTTTTTATATTTCCATATGTTCATGTTGTCCATATTTAAATCTTACTTCTTTAAAGACAGAGACTGCTTTCTTTTTTACTTTTTTATCTTCTCACATTTAGCACAATGTCACATAGTAGGTACTTTAAAATGCTTGATGACTAATTAATTTTATAGGAATTCTTTTATTTTATTGGGATTGTTTAATCTCAAATCTAGCTCCCTCCTGGAAACGTGATCTAATTGTTTGCCCATGGAATTTTCTCTTGCTGTTCATTTACAGCGTTTTTCCCAATAATAAATAATTGCTGTTATCTACTAATTTCAGAGAGGAACATATTCTTTCATATATGGGGCAGCCACAAATTTTGAAACCCCATGATTTTCACTCACTCTGCTGATAAACAATATCTTTAATAAATAAGTTTAAGTTTCATTTTCTTAATCAGTAAAAGGGGGGAAAGGCTGCCTTTTTTCACAGGGATGATGGAAAAGGAACTCTTTAAGTAATTAAATGCTAATATTGTTCCTTTTATTTAGCCAGTCAGTCAATAAATATTTTTATGAGTCTACTATGTGGCAGGAACTCTCCCAAGTCCTGGGAATATAGAGAAAACAGAAGACAGATCTTGTCCTCAAGGAGCTCATAATCTTTTTTTTTTTTTTTTTTTTTTTTTTTTTTTTTTTGCAGGCAATGGTGGTTAAGTGACTTGCCCAGGATAACACAGCTAGTAAGTGTCAAGTGTCCAAGGCCAGATTTGAACTCAGGTACTCCTGAATCCAGGGCCTGTGCTTTAACCACTGCACCATCTAGCTGCCCCAAGGAGCTCATAATCTTTATCCATACTTTCTGTTTTATGTGGATTCATTAATATTAATGGGGTTTTTATATTTTAGGTTGAGAAAGTACATTCTTGATATAATACTAAGAGATAGGTATTGTGAGTATTATTATCTCAATTTGCATTAATGACCTTGGGTTTATGTGGCAGTTACATGGCACTGTGGATAAAGCTCCAGATTTAGAATCAGACTTATCTTCAAGAATTCAAATCTGGCCTCAGATACTTAGTAGTTGTGTGATGCTGGGAAAGTCACTTATCCTTGTTTGCCTCAGTTTCTTATCTGTAAAATGAGCTGGAGAAGGAAATGGCAAGCCACTCCTGTATCTCTGCCAAGAAAACCCCAGGTGGGCTTACAAAGAGTCAGAAAAAACTGAAATAGTTGAACAACAACAAAAAGGCCTTGGATTATATCTTGGCTTTAAGGTAAAGAACTGTATAATGATACCTTTCTTCAAGGTTCAACTCAGGATCAATATCTTATACAACACCTGTTGACATACATTCTTCACCAGTTGTAAAATCATCAACCTCAGATGAATTAAATGATTATAACTAAATTATATAAATACCACTTAGTTAACTATATAGAGGATAGATTTATAGAAGAAAACTTTGAAGCAGGGAGAACAATTACAGGCAAGAAAAGAGATCCAACTTATAAAGCTTATATATCCACTCCCAAAAGGGGTAATTTTTGTGTGAGTAGAGGTGAGGGGAAAGATGCTATGGGGGCAGAGTTGAGAAAATTGGAACCCGGTTAGATATGTGTAGTCAGAGCATGTAAGGACTCATACATACACATAACCATATCCGTATATATCTATATATTCATATATATGGGGGGGATGAGTGCGATTTTATATATACACATATATGTGTGTGTATAGTATATGTTTGTGTTTATATCTATCTATCTATCTATGGGGGAGAGAAACAGAGAAACACAAACAGAGAGAGTCAGAGACAGAGAGGGAGAGAGACAGAGACACAGAGAGAGAGAAACGGAGAGACAGAGATACAGAGTCGGAGATGGAGAGAGACAGAGATAGAATCTTTTTTTTTTTTTTTGTGCAGGTAGCCACATTTCTTAGTAATGTATTTTTGAAAGGACTCTTCCATTCCATTTGCTTTTGTAGATCTTTTTGCTCTTGGAAAATTTATTGTACTTGATATTTTTTCTATTACCATACTAAATATAGTGAAGCATTTTAGTTTCAATTAAAATACTCAAACAATCTCAGGAAGTCTCATTATTAATATTAGTGAAAAAGCACTTTCCACCAAATTGCATAGTTCTTACTTGTTTCATTCTAAACTGCATTTGTAATACCTATCAAGTAATTTTCACCTATTCCATAAATGAGATTTAAAATTAAAAAAAAACAATTTAATGGACTTCCAACTGGACCTTTACATATGGCAAAGAGTTCAATTTTAAAAATAGCACAAAGCAAATATATATGTATTTTCTTTAATAATAGATTGTTATACAGTCTCTTTTGTTATTTTATATTTGCTGAATACCAATAGTTAAATTTTCTAATATAATATAGAAGCACAAAATGAACTGGAGAAGTGGGTGGGTCTATCCAAATTTAAGATCAAACAGTAATATCAGATTTGTTTTAGATGTGATGGGAGAGGAAATTCAGCTTTTAAAGCTCCCCTCTTATTTAAGATTTCATTCTGTTTCTGATAAAATATATCTCCTTTGATAAGTGGCTACTAAAAAAGGTCTCAAAATCTATTTGGAGTTGATAGGACATCAATAAAAATATATTGTGCATTTTAACTACATTTTTTCTTATTAATCCATTCTGGGAAACTGAAGTTCAGAACTAAGACAATTGTGTGTATATATATGTGTGTGTGTATATACACACATACATACATATATACACATACATTTATATATTTCTTGAATCAATTGTCCCATGGCCACTCATATTATTCATTCCCATAATTATGGAACATAATTTGGTTTCTACATATGCGTGTCAAAAAATAAATTCCCATGTTGAACCTTTGTATAGGACACTTTAATTCATTTTAATATAAATATAACATGCAGTATCTTGTCTAGATAGGAGGTGTCCAACTTTGATGATGTAAAAATATAAGAATCAATGTCCCTTGATAATTCTATGGAAGGAATCAAATAAATCCTTGCCATGATTGACTCAGTGTGAAAATGCGTGATTTCACCAATATTCTCAAATTTGCTAGTATTAAGCAGAGAAAGGAGAAAGTGCAGTGAATGAAGAGAGGTCAAGATGATGTACATTAGTTTAATAGAAGGAGCAATGATTGGATGATTCTCAAAAAAAACTCTTTCAAATTGGCTATGGCTAAAAATGAGCATGCATTTAATATTAGGGTAAATAATTGAAGTGCTATTGAGGTCATTTGAAGAAGCAGATATCCCCCAAATCAGAATTTGGGGGGTCATTCAGTCTTGCACTTTTTCCTGCTCATCCTTTGCCTTCTGACTCAAAGGAAAGATCATGTTCGGAAGCAGCTAGGTGGCTCAGTGCTTAGAGTGTTGGGGCTGGAGTCAGAGTTTAAATCAAGCCAAATACACTAAGTTGCTCTGTGGTTCCAGACAAGTCACTTAACCTCTGTTTGCCTTAATTTCCTCATATGTTAAATGGGGATAAAAACAGCAACTACCTGGTGGGGTTGCTGTGAGGATCAAATAAGGTAATATTTTTAAAACACTTAGCACATTGTGTGGCACACAGTAGGTACTATATAAATGGTTTACCCTTTCCCTCCCCTCCCCCATCCAGTTTAAGAATAAAAAAATGGTAAAACTATATATGAAAGGTGGTAGAGACCATTGATAAGTTATTTATTTTCAAGGACAAAGTGAGTATGGCTGATTTGAGTGCTATATTTATTCATGTAAGCTTGAGCAAGTCACTTGAGACAGCTAGGTGGCACACTGGTTAGAATGCTGAACTTGGAGTCGGGAAAGTCTTGGTTAAAGTTTAGTCTCAAATGCTTACTAGTTGTGTGACTTTGGGGAAGTCATTTAATCTCTGTTCCCCTCAATTGCATCTGTAAAATGGGGATAATATCAGTATCCATCTCCCAGGGTTGTTTTGAAGAAAAATGACATGCTATTTATAAAGTGCTTCGCAAATCCCAAAGCAATAAAATGCTAGCTAAAAGCTAATTATTCACTTATAGGATCATATATTTTGAGCTGCAAGTTTCCTAAGAGGCCACTGAGTCCAGCCTTTATAATTTATAGATGAGGAGACAGAAGCTCAAGAAGTTTAAATGAACCCCAAGTAACAAGGTAGTTTGGGTCAGATAGAATGTGAACCCTAAACTTCTAACTCCGGATCCAGTGCTCTTTCCACTGTATCATGTGGCTTCTACATGTCTAGACCTTATTTTTCTCATTTGAAGTACTTGATACTCTGTAAAATTGGGTCAACTCTAGCCCTCTCACCTTCACTTAAACTATTGCCTCTAAGGGGTCAGCTAGGTGGCTCAGTAGATAAAGCACCGACCCTGGATTCAGGAGTACCTGAGTTAAAATCCAGCCTCAGACACTTGACACTTACTAGCTGTGTGACCCTGGGCAAGTCACTTAACTCCCACTACCTTGCAAAAAACAAACCAAACCAAACCAAAAAAAAAACCTATTGCCTCTACTTCCACTCCTTCAAGTACCCTGGATTCTGCCCTTGCATATCTTAATTTGATATGTCATATTTTGCCTATCTTCCTGGGGGCCCAGGCCTCCATAACATTTTAAAGGTATTAATTTATAAATATTAATTAACCAAGGTATTAATTTATACATGCCAAGAGTCTGAAAGCTTATTCATTCACCCTCATCTAGACCATTGTAGTAACTTCTTAATTGACTTATTTGTTTTCCATCTCTCCCGTCTTTAATCCTCTTGTTTGAATCCAGAACAATCTTTCTAAGGTTAGGTATGACCATGTCACTCTCAAGATCAAAAATCTTCAGTGGCTTCTAAATGCCTCCAGAACTGAAGTTCTAAATCAGGGGTCCAAGGAAGGAGTCCATGTATAGTCTTCAGAGAGCACATCACTTTGGATGGAAAGAAAAAAAATATTTTTACTTTTGGTTTCCTTTTGTAAGGGGCTAAAATTCTAGCTATACTGTCTAAAATATCTAATGAATGGTCGCCATTAAATTAGAAGCTTTAGCAAGAGTTTAGACTTTTAAGCATTTATTAAGGAGAATTAAGAATTTGGTGAAGAGAGAGTAAAAGGCCTAGATTCAGCTGTCTATCTCCAGGAGCCAGTGTCTCCTCCTCTGCTCTTCACAAGAGTCCTGATGAAAAGAGAGAGAACCACACTTCCTTCATCCCACAAAGTTCCTGTGAAACGGAGAACATCCCATCCACTCACACACACAGCCGGTAGCTTTGATGGACAGTACCCACGAATAAACGTCACTTCCTGACACCAAGGAAAAAGTCACGTGGCTTGCCCTCAGATGCCTTCTCCTCATGGTGCAGCTTTCCTACAGTAACTCTCCAGCAGGTGGTGTCATTCCTATCATTACACTTTGTAATCCTAAGTATGTTAAATCTTACACATGTTTAAAAATTATTATTAAAAGAAACCACAGATTTTAATAGAGTCTATGACAAAACTATAAGGTTCAGAATGCCTGCTCTAGACATTTCAATGAAACTAGCTGTTCTCCAAACTTGGTTTTACATTTCATTTCCCACCTTTTTTTATTTATAGAAGCTGTTCTCTATACCTGAAATAAAATAGTGCCTCATCTCCACCCCTCAGAGTGCTAATTCTCCTTCAGGACTCAGCTTGGTATCATCTTATCCATGACACTTGACCTCATTCTACCCCTAGTTATTAATATATTCTTCCTTGTCAAATTCATCATAATTATTTATTTGCATACTTCCAAATGGAAATAATTTGTTTTGAGAGAGAGGCTGTTTTATTTTTGCCTTTTCGTCCCATGTCTGAGCACACAGTAATTGCTCGGTAAATGTGTCTTGAACTGAACCAAATTGTATTCTCATACTGCAATAAACTAATTATAATCTTTAAGCTATTTTCCTATTCATGTATAGGGGAGGTAGAGAGGGTGGCATGTAATAATGAACAGGCCACACTGAGAAAAAGGCAAGCAAGTCAACAAAGGGCAAAGTATGTACTTTGAAAAGCAGATTAACTCTATTACAATCACTAAGAATCCTGATATGAGGTAAATGTTCCAAATGTTTGGACATGAGCACTCATCCAACCACACAAAGTTATACATTCTTGAAACGTATGACTCAATGAGGAGTGCTTTTGTCCCCAGAGTCTTCATTCAGTGTATTTTCCAGTGGTATGTGAGCAGATAAATGCACCTAATTACTAGATTGCACAGCCTGATGTATGTTTATTTGACGAAGCAAACAACCCGCCAAATGTACAATTTTCTCTTCTTAAAGAACACAGTAATTTAAATGCAAAAGATATGTTAATCAGCATTATCATTGGGTATTTTTCATATGACAAGTTAGGGTATTCACAATTATCATTTTCCTGACAGCAGTGAAGGAGCTGCTCTGGAATTCTATTATGGTAACATTTCTGTGGACTCAGTAAAGGCAATAAAGTCCCACTGGCAGGCTGAGATCAGCACCACTACAGGGAAAGTTCTTTCTGCATTGACTTCCTCCTTGTATATACCCTATTTCTAACTAGAAAGGTGGATTTGTAGCTGTTTTCTCATACTGTTACTTCTCTGCATGGGGCCGACAGCCCCAGTAACATAATGCAGAAGAAAAGAGCCTATAAAACATTTAGGAAAGCAAAATTTGAAAATGAAGGGGATAAATAGGATATGTTCTCCAAAATTACTGTACATCTTCTTTTGAAGTCAGGGCAGTCAAAGCAATGTGATAATGTGAAATTGAGGGGTTTTAATCATACCAGGAGGGATGGGGAGCCAACTAGCAGAAGGATGCTCCTATTAGTGTCTCTAACAGTAATTGTTATTTTAATTGGCTGAAATAAACTATAGTGCCCTCAGGCCAGTAATAAAACTCTACTGGCAGGCAGCTCCTCTCCCTTTAGGAAGGAGAACCTTAATGAAAACCTTGCCCTTTGAATAAAACAATGGAACATTGTTATTAATTTTTATCAAGACTGAATGGGATGAAAATACACATATCAGATTGGGCCTGCTTTTGGCAGTAATGGCTTCTCTTGAGGGGAGGGAACTAATCAGACATTCCCCCTTTGTCCAAGAAGGTGAAGAGAAGGCCAAAGTCATGTTACAAATCTGTAGCTGTGGCAATAGAAAGTATGCTTTTAAACCTTCTTGGGATTTCTATTTTAAAAGTCATATGGTAATATTAAAAACAACATACAGGATCCATTCTTGTAGTACTTTATATATTTCACATTTATTATTCCATTTGATACTTGTGACAAACCTATGAAGCAGGTTGGACAGGTGGTAACTCTTATTAGAAGAGAGGATGACATCCTGAAAGGTCTTTTCTATGAGGGGACACAGTAAGTTAGTAGCAGAGCTGGTACATTCTCAAAACCATGCTATTCTTGGGTGCAGCTTGGTGGTGCAGTGGATAAAGCAGCAGCCCTGGATTCAGGAGGACCTGAGTTCAAATCTGGCCTCAGACACTTGACACTTACTAGCTGTGTGACCCTGGGCAAGTCCCTTAACCCTCATTGCCACGGGGTGTGGGAGGGAGAAACAAAAACAAAAAAACATGCTATTCTAAAAGTATGCTACACATTTATTGAGGAGTTGTACTAGTATTATAATATTTAAAAGTTATTCTTTTTTTACAGATATTATCTCTCTTCCCACCTCCACCCCCAATAACCCACTATTTAGATATGCTTCTATATTGTCTGACTCCCCAAGTCAACATGCATTTATTAAGTGCCTACTATATGCAGAGTACTGTACTCAGTAATGAAGGAATTAACTAATATGAACTGAGTAATTGTGGAGCCCGCATTCTATAAAGAGATGAAGCATACATAGAAAAGACCTATATGAGAGATGAGAGATGCAAACCAAATGCTGTGTTAAGTCTGAGAGGAGAATCAGGGAAGGCTTCACTGAGGAGGCAAGGTATTTAAAAATAGGAATCCGGGGGCAGCTAGGTGGTGCAGTGGATAAAGCACTAGCCTTGGATTCAGGAGGACCTGAGTTCAAATCCAGCCTCAGACACTTGACACTTAACTAGCTGTGTGACCCTGGGCAAGTCACTTAACCGTCATTGCCCTGCAAAAAAAATAAAAATAAAAATAGGAATCCGAAGCAGGTCATGTGACCCCAAAATAGATGAGAACAGTCAATATAGTTCAGGCTCTTCATTATAGGGTGTCTCCTGGCATTCAACATGTTGTCCATCAAAAAGTAGGAATTCCTCTTTCCAACAATGAAGAAAATCTTGTAACACAAGACAGAATTTGTGTTGCTTTATTCTACTGGGGGAGAGAGTGTTTTGTACTATTTACGCTTGTACATTTTCAGGTAGTCCGAGGTATTTGGATTTTTTTCTGAAGTTAGTAGACAGTCTTTAAAACACTTTGGATGGGGGAATAACACAAAAAGAAGTGTTTTTAAGGAAGATTGATCTGGCAGCTATATATTAAATAGACAGGAAAGTCAAGAGATTGGAGGATACTATAGCAATACAGGAAGGAGATGATGAGGGTTTGGAATAGAGTGGGACCAAATGGACAAGGAGAGAACAAATGACAAGGGAAGGATGTTTAGAAGGTAGAAATGTATCACCAATTGGCTATGAGATCCAAAGAAAGAAAATCAAAGAAAACTATAGGGTTTCTAGCTCAGGAGCCTGGGGCGATGATGTTCTTTTTTTTTTTTTTAATCTGAATAGAATTTTATTTTCCAAAATATATGAAAAAACAAAATTTTAACATCAATTTTTAAAAAACTTTGTGTTCCAACTTCTCTTCCCCCCTCCATTCCTGCCCCCCACCCACAAGAACTCAATCAATTCAAAATAAGTGATACATGAGTAGTCATGGAAAAATTCCCATATTAGCTAGTTGTGAGAGAAAACGGTCAAAAAAACCCAAAACTTCAGATTAAGGAATTGTCAAAGAGGAAATGAAAAAAAATTTTTTTTAAATGTGTTTCCATCTGTTTTCAGATACTATCAGAGTTCTTTCTCTGCAGATGGGCTGCAATCTTCTTAAGTCCCTCAGGCTTATATTGGATCATTGCCTTGCTGAAAACAACCACAGGCTTCCCAGCAGATCACCCCCCACTATTGCTATTATTTTGTATACAGTACATTTCACTCTGCTTCAGCTCATGTAGGCCTCTCCCGGTTTTCCCAATAGCATCCTATTCATCACAACCTCTATATAGTACCTTAAGCTTGACAGAGAATCTTCATCACAAAAGCCCAGCAAAGTAGGTACCATACATTTTTCCATTATAATCAATCATCATAACTATTTCCCTCCATCCCACTCCCGTCCCATGAAATTTACTCTATCTTCTTTTTACCTATTCCTCCTCAGAAGTGCCTTACTTCTGACTATCCTCTCCCTGCTCTGCACTCCCTTTTTTCACCCTTCCTTCCTTGTCCACTTCCCCTCCTATTTTCCTGCAGGGTTAAATAGATTGCTCCTCCCAATTGGGTATGAAAGTTATTCCTTCCATGAGCCCACTCCAATGAGATTAGGGTCCCTGAGCTAATTCTGTGTTCTAAAGTTTTCTTCCTCCCTCCCTCCTCAACCCTCTCTATGAGATCAAGCAATTCCATATGTCATACTGGTGCAGTAATGCAGAACATCTTCATCTTCCTTGAAAGTGTTTTGCTTTTTACTGCTCTCTCCCCCAATCTGTCCTTTCCTCCTTCCCTTCTCCCTCCCTTTTTCTCCCTCCCCCCCCAAGGGCAAAAGTATATTACTATGCCTACTGGAGTATGTATGTTAATCCTTCTTTGAGCCAATTCTGATATTAAGGTTCACTCACTCCCCAACTCCTTCCCCCTCTTCTACTCTCCTCCATAAGCTTTCTTCTTGTTTCCTTTATGTGAAATACCTCTCCCCAGACCATCTCTCCCCTTCTCCCTCCCCCAGTTTATTCCTCCTACACCTCAACCCTATATAATGATGTCATCATGGATTAGCTAGGTGGCACAGTGGACAAAGCACCAGCCCTGGATCCAGGAGGCCCCCCTAAGCTCAAATCCAGCCCCAGACATAAGACACCCCTCCCCGTCTGCCCTACAAAGAACAAAACATAAATGCTTTACAGTTATCATCCCTTCATATTCAGTTCAGCCCTGTCTTCTGTGAATTTCTTGTGAAGAATTTTTGTTTTGTTTTGTTTTGTTTTGTTTTTTGGTGAGGCAACTGGGGCCAAGTGACTTGCCCAGGCTTACACAGCTATTAATTGTCAAGGGTCTGAGGTCACACCTGAACTCAGGTTCTCCCGAGTCCAGGGCTGGCGCTCCATCCAGTGCACAACCCAGCAGTCCCTGAATTT
Source organism: Dromiciops gliroides (assembly GCF_019393635.1). NCBI lineage: Eukaryota > Metazoa > Chordata > Mammalia > Microbiotheria > Microbiotheriidae > Dromiciops > Dromiciops gliroides. The sequence goes on along the minus strand of NC_057862.1, from coordinate 337,474,904 downwards.
CTTATTGAGATAGTTCTTATGATTTCAAAGTATTATCTTCCTATGTAGGAATGTAAACCATTTGATCTTTTAATATCCCTTATGAAGTCTTTTTCCTGTTTACCTTTTTATGCTTCTCCAGGATCTTATATTTGAAAGTCAAATTTTCTATTCAGTTCAGGTCTTTTCATGACAAATGCTTGAAAGACCTCTTTCTCATTGAAATCCCATTTTTGCCTCTGAAAAATTATACTCAGTTTTGCTGGGTACATGATTTTTGGCTGAAGTCCCAGTTCCTTTGCCCTCTGGAATATCATATTCCATGCCCTTTGGTCCTTTAATGTAGAAGCTGCTAGATCTTGCTTTATCCTTATTGGAGATCCACAGTATTTAAATTCCTTTTTTCTAGCTGCTTGCAGTATTTTCTCCTTGACCAGTGAGTTCTAGAATTTGGCTATAATATTCCTGGAGGTTTTCCTTTTGGGATCTCTTTCAGGAGGTGATCAGTGGATTCTTTCAATTTCTATTTTAGCTTCTGCTTCTAGAATATCAGGGCAAATTTCCCTCACAATCTCTTGGAGGATGGTGTCTAGGCTTTTGTTTTGGTCATGGTTTTCAGGTAGTCCATTGATTTTCAAATTATCTCTCCTAGATTTATTTTCTAGGTCAGTTGTTTTTCCAAGAAGATATTTCACACTGCCCTCTATTTTTTCATTCAATTGGATTTGCTTTACTGTGTCTTGGTTTCTCATAAAGTCACTAGCTTCCATTTTTTTCAATCCTAATTCTTAGGCAGTTATTTTCATCAGACAGTTTTTTAATCTCCTTTTCCATTTGGCTTTTCAAACTGTTGACTTTTTTCTCATGACTCTCCTGCATTGCTCTCATTTCCCTTTCCATTCTTTCCTCCTTTTCTCTACATCTTCTTTCTATTTCTCCTTTCTCTTCAAAGTTCCTTTTGAGAGCTTCCATGGCCTGAGACCAGTTCACATTTTTCTTGGAAGCTTTGGATGTTGGAGCTTTAACCCTGTTATTATCTTCTTCTTCTGAGGTTGTATTGTGATCTACCTTACCCCCAAAGAAGTTTTCAATGGTCTTCTGCTTTCTCTGCCTGCTCATCCTGGTTTACTATTTCTTGGCTTTTAACTCCTTCTTTAAGTTTGGTGCTGCTTCCAGGACACGCTGTTCAAGCTACAGCATGGCCTGGGGGATGATTTGGCTTCTTCTCAGCCTGCCTGGCCTCACTTTCACTTGATTTTAAAATCTGGGCTGGCGGGCCTCTTCTCTGAAGCTGTTTTTGGGTTGAGAGGGGGCAGACTTTAATCTCACCTGGCCTGTTCTCAGGTCTGGAGATAACCTCAGGCCTATTTACTAAGAAACCAACCAGCAAAGCTTTCTGTGGTGTGGTTCTCAGCTTCCAATGAGACTGCTCCCCTGCTCCCCTCCCCCACCTGGGTCTCCCACAGGTCAGGATTTCTTCCTGGTTGCCCGCTGGGGTGGGACAGTCAAATCCTTTCCCCTAATCCACTGGTACTCCTGCACTTACCCCGCCCCAGGCCAGCCGTTCAGTCTGACCGCTGGGTTCCAGAAGACGCCAGTGCTGCACCCAATTCAGAGGCACTGGGGCAAATTCCTCAGGCAGGTGTCTGGTGTGTCAGCGCGATTGTGGGGTTAGGCTTTATTCGTGACCCAGCACGGCCCCCTGAAATCTATCTATAGCTGGAGAAAACTCTCAGCCCGTATTATTGTGTGTTTTTCTGCCCCAAGGGTTCTTTTATTGCTATTTTTGGGGTTATTGTATCAGGAGCCCTGTAAGCTTAATGTCTTTCCTCTACCATCTTGGCTCTGCCTGGGATGATATTCTAATAGAAATACTGAAATTAAAAATGGCAGTTAAAGTTAAAATAATTATTTAATTTGGGACAAGATAAATTGGTTATCTATTCTATAAAACATTTGTTTGTTTGTTCACCCCCTTGATACCATTAAGGCTCTTTTTTTTTTTTTTTTTTTAGTGAGACAATTGGGATTAAGTGACTTGCCCAGGGTCACACACCTAGTAAGTGTCAAGTGTCTGAGGCTGGATTTGAACTCAGGTACTCCTAACTCCAGGGCCAGTGCATTATCCACTGTGCCACCTAGTTGCCCCCCATTAAGGCTCTTAAGAAAAAGAAAATATTCTTTCAAGTAGACAAGCAAGGGCCTGTGTGGCTAGTTTAGTTTGGTTCTATGGCAGAACAATATGGCATATATGAGAACTCCTGAGACTTCTAGAATGCATTTATTAATGAAATAATTAGAGCAGCATAATGATATTTCATTTCTGCTTCCACTGCAGGTTTTTCTTTCAAGGTTTCTAGGGACTAGAGTACATGCACAACTTATATAAGATAAAACAAACACTAAATACTTCAGAATATTTTATAAAGCATTTACAGTGATGAAATGACATACATATTGAACAATTAATATACAAGTACATATTACTAGGTCCAGACAACCCACTTCACAACTCTGAGCTCAGTCCTGATGCTCAGTAGATAATGCTCCAAATTTTAAGTATGCCCTATAACTAATAGTCCTCCCTAAAGATAGTGACTAGACTTATTGTTTTTTTGTTTTGTTTTGTTTCAGAGTACTAAAAAATTTCAATTAATGATGCAGCTTGGCTCCTTTTCTACAACTTATAGAATTAGAGGGTTGCATAGAGCAGTAAGAGACTTGCTCACAGTCACCCAAGCAAGATGTATAACAGGAGAACAAAACAAATCTAGTCATTCCTGATTCTAAAACCAACTCTCTGTCTACTATGCCACAGTGCCTCGCAGCCAGGAAACTGATAAAAAGTGTATCAAGAGTCTTTTGCTCCATTGTGTTTCCTCTGACCGATATCTAACAACTAAACCATTCATTTAAAGTCTATACCTAGTTCACAGGTAGATTTAATATTAAATACTACTCTGACACACACATCTATCCATATATTTTCTTTTTTTTCTTTTTTTTTCTTTTTTTTAGTGAGGCAATTGGGGTTAAGTGACTTGCCCAAGGTCACACAGCTAGTAAGTGTTAAGTGTTTGAGGCCGGATTTGAACTCAGGTCCTCCTGACTCCAGGGCCGGTGCTCTATCCACTGTGCCACCTAGCCGCCACCTAGCGTCCCCCTTACCCATACATTTTCAAAAGGATTAATTAAGTCCATCTAAGCACCTGGGGGTCGGGGGGGGGTGACACAACCAAATTAATAGAACAGGAAAAATTCAATGAGCATATTATTACTAGATGGGGAGAAGAAATAATATAGATATTCCTACTGATCACTAGTCAATGCTACTAACAATCATAGAGCTGGTGGTAACATTGGAGATAGGATAGTTCAGCACTTTAATTTTACAGATGAGGAAGCAGAGGCCTGGAGCAATAATGACACTTGTCCAAGGTTACACAGTGGTAGTAAATAGCAGATCTGGGGTTCATCAGTAGTTTGATTGACTCAAAATCTAGTTTGCTTTGTACTTCACAACACTGCTGCTCATTGCAAAGAAGCAAAGGAAACCTAGACCAATTCCTATTTCAAGCTTAGTCAGGAGACCTATTGAAATGGAGACAGAAGCAACTGCTAATCATTAATAACTTCTCCTGCTATGTTTGGTTCTCAAAATTACATTTGATTTCTTTTTTCTTTTCTTTTTTAATGGAATATCCCCCTTTTACTTCAGAAGAGGCCTTTCAGGCTATTGGATTTTGGAGTCATCATATTCAGAAATACATAAATGTTTTCCCAGACCAGAAACTGTCCAGCAGATCTTATGTGGGAGTTACTAACAAGGAGGACTCTCAATGTGGAATTTTCAAAGACACAATATTAAAAAGATAGTATTTTCTATTTCTGAAATAAGGGTGTGTTTTTTTCATTTTTTTTTGGAGTAAATATTTTCTAAGTTAAAAATAATTCAAGATAAGTTTTTAGTTCATAAAGTAAACAGAAAATGTATACCATAAAAGATGTTAGTTAAAACCTTAAAAATAATAAAATTTGATGGACCTACCTGTTGTGAATAAAAGGATTTCTGGGCAAGATTGTCACCAACAAGAGTTTCCCGCAGACCAAATCTTGGTGAATCACTTCAGTGCTGTCTGCTATTTTCTTATCTAACACATCTTCACCTCACAGCCTTTAATGACAGTGTTCTAAAGTCCTAAAAAGGGGGGAAGGATATTTTTGAAAACACTGCTGAGTTATAGCAATGTCACCTTGTACCTGCTTGAGGTTGTTGTGCACTCAGAAATATAAAACAGAAACATTTTTTTTTTCTTTTTACAGCAGCCAACTTGTTGAGTAAGTAGAAGGGATGGAGAGGCTAAAATACCAATGCATACTGAAAGAAGAAAATAAAAGAGACCTTTCTGTAAAAATATGTGGAAGACAAAGTTTGATTGAAAAATTGTTCTTAACCAGATGTTTTCAACAGAAATCTAAATTGTTTCATTATTATGTGTAGAATGAACTGCCTCAGAAGGTAGTGGGTTCCCCTCACTGCAGGTCAGGCAGGCTATAGAGACAATCATTTTTCAAGTCTAGGTTGGATTAGATAGGCTCGTAGGTCACTTTCAACTCTGAATTTCTGTAATTCATGTCACTTAAAATCCTATAAATGTTTCTTCAGACCTCCAGTTCATAGTTTATACTCTCAATCAACTAGCCACACTTTAGACTCTACTAGATCTTCATTACATATTTACTTCCAACCACATCTGAAAATAATCTCCACCCTGTCCCTCCATGAATCTATTCAGACCATACAATTTTCTACTGACCCTTCCCTTCTTTAAATTGTTAGCCTAGCTCAAGCATGGTCTATGTATAGGTTATTCTACATAATGAAAAGACCATTGAAGGAATTTTTACCTAGAGCAGGTGGCTTCTACCCTGACTATGAGAAGGTGATTTCTAATCCATCATCTTTGTTTAACAAGCCCTATGTGTTCTGGTGGTTCATTTGGGATTATAGTTTCCTTCTGAGAAGAGAAGCTAGTTGGTTATATTTTTCTTTCCCTTCTCTGAGTATTGATTTTGTTCTTTGTTGGGTTTCTTTTTTGTTTCTTTTGTTTCTGTCTTTCTTTTTTTTCGGGGGAGAAGCAATGAGGGTTAAGTGACTTACCCAAGGTCACACAGCTAGTAAGTGTCAAATGTCTGAGGCCACATTTGAACTCAGGTCCTCTTGAATCCAGGTCCGGTGCTTTATCCACTGTGACACCTAGCTGCCCTCTTTGTTTTCTGTCATTTTTTCCCTCATTGTTTGGAATTGAATAGGACTTTATAGATACTAGACAGCCATCCAGCTAACTTATGATACAATTTGTAAAATGATGCTTGCTTGATGAATTTTAATAAATTTGTGTTTTGGGTCGATTATAATTTTGCAGCTATGTGGTACAGTAGATAAGAAGACCAGGCCTTAGAGTCTGGAAGACCTCAGTTCAAATCCAACCTTACAAACTTTCTTAGTGGCATGACCTTGGGCAACCTCTGTTTCCCTCAGTTTTCTCTTTTATAAAATGGGGATAATAATAGTGCCTACTTCTCTAGATTGTTGTGAGATCAAATGAAGTAATATTTATAAGGTACTTAGCATAGTACCTGTCACATATTAGATATCATATAAATGTTAGATATTGAGGTTGTTCTTATTAGTGCTTATTAGTGGGAGAAAATAATTATTAATAATGGATTTCTTGGGGATCCAGGGACACAGTTTTAGTGGGCTTTCCCCTCACCCCCCCACTTCAGAAAACTCAGTCCTTGAGAAAATTCTAATCTCTTTCAGGGCTTAAGCCTGTTCAGGGCATACAATAGAAATAGAAAATAGATTTATTTTGACTAGCCTAGTGAATTGATGGGATTATACCACACCTATCTGAATATGCCTTTGCCTCTCAGGGGGTCTCCCCCATTAGGCCCAGATGTCATCAGTGTAGCTCATTTTAATATGGACCACCCTCAAGTCATGTCAACCAATGGAATTGAATGATGCTAGCCAATTAGCTTTGATTAGTGTGTACTGCTGGACCTCAATCAAAAGAATATAAAAGCCTTGACCAAGAGGCCAGCACCATCTTAGGCTCATGCTTTTGAACAGGACCTATTGTCTCTTGGACCTTGCTCTCCTCTTAGGCTAGTGTAGGTAAAGTAGGGTTTCTGAACTTTGCTTGAGGCCATGTGCTCCCTTAGAGGCAATATGGTGCCAGGGGTTTTTCTGCTTGTGTTCAAGGCCACACAGTCAATACTCTTCTAATATTTAATATGCTTTAATAATAAATACGTACTGCCCAAACAGCTGCAATAGCCATTATTATATAGCCATTAATATATACATAACAAATAATTTAGAAAACCCAGCCTAGCTACCCAGTAATTTAGGAAACACAGCTAAAGAACCAGAAAAAATAATCAGGTATAGTAGGCTGGAGACTTTACAAAAAACAATTAATTTTAAGATTATCTAAGAACTTTATTTATTGGACTGCTAAAACACTGTATATGAAAATGAGAAGGCCACTAAGAACTATTTGAGACTATCTAGAGAAAGGGCTTGAAACTATAATGCTTGAGCTTCCTTAGATCCCCAGATTGCTTTCCATAATTCTGCCAAATATACAGTGGATGATTTACACAAATAGCAAATTGAGGGGAGAGGAGTATAGCATAAAAATACACACCATGGATCATGTGTGGACCTGAGGTGAGCTTCCTTGGCCACTTTCAGGGATACATATGCTCAGTGCTGAGAGAATTTGGAATGACTTGGCTCTCAAGATAATAGTAAGGTTCTGGGGGTACACTGAGTGGAGGGCTTTACGAAAAAAGAATAAACTAGGAAGAGTGACCTACTCAGTGGACCTTAAGAGGAGTGATTCTATCTTCTGGAAAGTCACTACTTTTAAGTAACTCTTTCAAGAGTCACTTGGAAGAACACTTCCTTCTGGTGCTCTATCTTTTTCCATCTGCCCAGCATGTGAGAGCTCTTGGAATTCCATTTGAATGGAATGAGCCCCTATACCCACCCCAACCACCCACCATCACTATATTGGATGTTCCCATATGGCAGGGGACAGATGTGCTTTCTAGATGATACTCAGAAATAGGCTTTACTTTTGCTTAGGTGACCCAACAATAATTCTGAAACGAATATTTCAAGGCTTGGAAAGAACCTTCCTTATTAGTTCAAAAGATCAAGAGCTCCTGGATTCCTCAGAGATAAATAAGTGTTTTTGAAATGACCTCTTTGAAGTAAAAGCCTAGTCATGGAAACTCTGGGTCAAAGGATTTGGACATTTTAGTCACCTTATTTGCCTAATTCCTATTTTTTTTTTCAGAATGATCATACTGATTCACAGTTCCACCAACAATGTGTCAGGTTTTCTATTTTTCCACAATCACTCCAATAATGACAATTCCTATAATTTTTGTCATCTTTGCTATCATTTGTTATAATTTTTGTTCAAGGTGTCAGGAAAAACGTCAATGTAGTTTTGAATTGCATTTTCTCTTATAGGTAATTCGAAGAATTCTTTTATATGATTGTTAATAGTCTGTAATTCTTTTTTTTTTTTTTTGTGGGGCAGTGAAGGTTAAATGACTTGCCCAGGGTCACACAGCTAATAAGTGTCAAGTGTCTGAGGCCAGATTTGAATTCAGGTCCTCCTGAATCCAGGGCTGGTGCTTTTTCCATTGTGCCAACTAGTTGCCCTATTTCAGAATCTTCTTATCCTTATGCTTAATCCCATTGATAAAACCAAGTAAACTGGGGCAGCTAGGTGGCATAGTGGATAGTGCACCGGCCCTGGAGTCAGGAGTACCTGAGTTCAAATCCGGCCTCAAACATTTGATGCTTAATAGCTGTGTGACCCTGGGAAAGTCACTTAACCCCAATTGTCTCACCAAAAAACAAAAACAAAAACAAACAAACAAACAAAAAACTAATAAAAAACAAGCAAACTAAAAACTAATTATGTTTTCCTGTTAACACTTGAATAAAGTTTAACCTTCTTTGGCTCTTATTCAAATCCTTCAAAGTTTGGTGTCACCATTTCCAGGGTAATTTTATCCTATTCTCTTCCATACAATGTGAATAATTGCTATCTGTACATAGCTAAAATTCTAGCTAGACTGTCGAAAAATCTAATGAGTGGTCACCATAAATTATAAACTTTAGCAAGAGTTCAGACTTTTAAGTATTTATTAAGGAGCATAAGAATTTGGTGAGGAGAGAGAAAGAGGCCAAGATTCCTTCATCTATCTATCTCAGGGAGCTAGCATCTCTGCTGGGGAGGGAGGTAGGAAGAAAATTTGGAACACAAAGTTGTAAAAAATAGACATTAAAATTGTTTTAGAAAAAAATAAAATTCTAAATAAATGTGGGAAGAAAAAAAAGAGAATATGCCCCTAGTCTTTCTGTTCTATACCAGTTTATTGTTATATTAAAAGATTTATGTCCTGTATCTTTTATTTATCATTTAGTCATACAACAGCTAGGTGGCACAGTGGGTAGGGTGCTGGGCCTGGATTCAGGCAGATCTGAGTTCAAATTTGTTCACAGACACTTATTAGCTATGTAATCCTGTTCAAGTCTAACCCTATTTTCCTTAGTTTCTTCATGTTTAAAATGAGCTGGAGAAGGACATGGCAAGCTTCTCCATTATCTTTACCAAAAAAACTTCAGATGATGTCATGAAGAGTCAGACGTAACTAAAAATGATTAAACAAAAGATTAAACAGTTTTTATGTTCTTTTGTTTCTTGGAAAGGATATTTAAAAAGCAAATCAAGTGCTGTGCCTCTCCATAGTGACAATCTTATGCCTTTTTTTATTCAAGAGGCAGCTAGGTAGCACAATGGATAGAATGCTGGCCTTTCAGTCAGTAAGACCTGAGATCAAATTTGGCTTCACAAGTGAGCTATTTATGCAACCCTAGGCAAATCACTTAACTTCTGTCTTAGTTTCCTTAGGTGTAAAATGGAGATAACAATAGCACCTATGTTCCCAAGATGTTGTGAAGACCAAATGAAATAATATTTGTAAAACACTTAGCACACTGTGTGTCACATAGTAGATGCATAATAAATTCTTGGTCCCTTCTTTTTCCTTCTTTTTTTAGAGCTTAAAACTAAGTGGCAGGCTGATATACTATATATATATAACCAGCATTGATGTAAGAAGAAATAGGTTCAAATCATGTCTTTAACACACATATTGACTGTGTGAACACTGGAAAGTCATTTAACCTCTGAGTGTCCCCAGTGTCTCTCTAAGTTTAGAATGTGTTGTATCTATACTGGGAATTTCCATAGGACATTTTTTTTTTATACTGAGGAAATCACAGTTTTGGATCTCCTTCCTCCTCCATAAAACAAAACAAACCAAATTACTAGTAGAGCATTAGGGTACATATTTAGACCCTCAAAGTATTGCAATTGAATTAGTTTGCTTAAATTCACTGTTTATTAAAAAATCAATCAACAGAATAAATTTCAGTTTTTTTCTAAATAAAAATGTTTAACTTAATGGAAGCAGTTTAAAAATAACATTGTTTGCTTTATCATGATTATATCTGCATTTGGGCACATTTATCTGCTATGAGGAAGATGAGCTTTCAAAATTGGAAACTGATCAGTCTGTGCCTATAAGTTGTAAGAGAAAAAGTCTATTCAGCTTCTGTCAACATGCTGCCAAACCAAATGAGTTTTACAAATTAGAATCTCTTGCTGCCCTGACCTTTTTCACTGTTCCCAGATTCTTATTGGGTATGTAATAGTTGGGTGAGCCCTTGGAGATAATTTTGTTCAATCCCCTAATTTTATAAAATGAGGAAAAAAGCAGCCAAGGGAGCTGAAGTTCATTGTCCAAAAACTTTCAGAAAAATAATGTTTGCTACTTAGAAATCACAGAAGTATACTGCTCTGAGATCACCCAAGTAAAGCCAGACTTCAAAACCAGGTGGAATAAAGCAACACCTAGAATGTTTTTCTCTACATAGTCCCAACACAGACAAAGACACACACACAGACTTATATGACATTGAAATTGATTCTGTTCATTCTAAATTCTGTATAATCCAATTTAGCTGTTTCTACAACCTAGGCAGCTATGTGACAAAGTGGATAGAGCACAGGGCCTGGAGTCGGGAAGACCTGAGTTCAAATCTGACCTCAGACACTTACTTTCTGTGTGACCCTGGGCAAGTCACTTTACCCTATTTGCCTCAATTTCTTCATCTGTAAAATTGGCTGGAGAAGGAATTAGTAAAATACTTTATTCAGTATCTGTGCCAAGAAAACCTCACAAAATGGTCACAAAGAGTCAGACATGACTGAAATGACACAATAATAACAAAAATAATAAAAGGCAATATTATTTTCATAAAATTTTTTCTCATAATATTTGATATTGTTTAAATAGAAATGTGTAGGATAAGTCACTGTCTTGCTAATATTCTATTGTTAATCTGGTTTTATTTCTACTATTTTACTAAATTTACTCTCAAATACCATCATTACCTCAATTACCAAAGCCTTATTCTGTTCTCATCCCCTTTGACCTCTGCAACACCTGATATCATAGAGCCCTCCTTACTAATGGATAGTCTTCTTTCTCTTTACTTCAGATATCCTAATATCTCTTTGCCTGCTACCCTCAATCTTTGTCTCATTCATTGGTTCCTTATATTTCTTTTCCTGATCAGGTAATTTGTACATTCCTCAAGGCTCTATCCTTGGTGCTCTTTAATTCTTTTTCTAAGCTCTTTATTGGGGAAAGCTCATTTTAAATGAATAAAAACAAATTTTACTAGTAGAATAAAAAATCAATAAGAAATCATAATTTGAAGAGTAATCAGAATGATATAAAAGTAACTAGGTAACAAAAAATCTGAATGAGGAGATCCCTGAATTTTTTTTTTTTTAAGTATGGCATTAATATAGCTGAGGCAAAAATAAATGAATGTGTATTCTAGGGAGGCAAAATCAGATGAAACTATTAGTATAACTTTTACATTAATGTTGAAGGTGAGCATATGGTCTATAAATGGTTTGATTAAAGTTTACAATAACTATATTTTAAAATATAGAATTTACCAATCCAAGAAATACCAACCCATCTGAATATAACACTTCAAAGCAAAGAATCAAAAAAGATCATCCAAAAGGTGATTTATTAGATCCTTGGTCTTCTTTGGAAAATGAAGCATTTTTTTTAATCTTTGTTCTCAGGGATATTTCATAAATTAAGAACTTTGGACAAAATACTCAACATTCTTCTTTTGTGAATACACAATGTACCAAGAAAACCAATTATTAATCAAAATAAGAATTTTGATTTTATTTCTATTCTACAATAGAATTACCCTTGTTAACAGTTATTATTGTTTTACTTTACATTTCTCCTCACCCATACTGTTTTCAAACATTGAGGAAGGATTTACATTAGTTAGAATGTGGGGCAAAATCTCTTTTCAGTGATACACACACCACTAAAAAAGAGGCATGGGGTCGGGGGAGGAGTTGATGACTTTAACTTTTCCATAGTTTTTGTTCCTCCTCAGCTTAATTTTCATGTCAATTAAAGAGGATTTGCTAAGAGACATGGGTTTCATTTCCAGTGTCAGAAAAGCTCTTCTGTAGCTATTATTTTCACATTTTCCAAAATAGGTTTTAGGGCACAGAACTTCATAAGGTTATAAATACTGATTACAAGCAATTTTCTGATTCTATGTAAGGTAGTTGTCTGGAACCATGGACTTTGTATCAGTACCAGATACTAGAATCTGAAAAAAAATACATAACTATATCCAGGGTCATTTGGACTAGTTCAAAGCATTGGCTATGAAGCAAAGAGTTCTAAAAATACTAAAGATGTGCTCTTATCAGGGAGAGGCTTTCTGGCCATCCCATATTATTAAATGGGATCAGGGAACCAGTAGGTGATTATGAAGAGCTACGGTCAAGTTCTTTGGATGAGAGCAGAGATTAACTGATAGATACTCAGGAAAAGAAACATGGTATTCTCCAAAAGAGAAGAGACATAAGGTTGAATATTTAAACATAATGTCTAAAAGTGAGCATCACAACAATGTCTTCAGTGGACTATACATATCTCCTGGATATGTGCCCCTATTCATCTTTCTTGGCCATAAGTATTATGTATATACATACACATATATACACATATTCACACAGATATGCATATACACACACACCTTACATTTGCAATCTCTAATCACATGATCTCTGTGTCTTTCCCCCACTGATAGTAATCTGTGGGAAATTTTAACTCATGTATTCATAGTTGGGAGCATTTTTCCTGTAACTTTATTTGCTATTTTTGCTTGGTTAAATGTCATTTATGTTCAGGGAAGGGGAACATCATTAGTTCCAATGTTTTCACCTATCTCTTCTGTATAATGGTTTCAAAATATTTATCTCTGGTCTTTATTTGTCTTCTTGTTCTAGTCATGACAGAAAACTCCACCCACCAATAGGATGTTTCTACCTGAATGTTCCACTTGAATTTCAAACTCAACAAAACCAAGCTGATTATCGTCATCTCCAAATCTTATCCTCCTGATATTTCTATTTCTGTTATCAATATTAACCATGTCCCCAATTTTTGGAACCTTGGGGCAAACTTTGATTCATCTTTCCCTCTCCTTTCATAACCAATTGATAAGTCCTATGGATTTTATCTCCATAATACCTTATTATACCCAAAGTTAACAACTCAGTGACAGCTCATCATGCACCTAGATTTTTCACTCCTAATAAGTCTTTTCACTTCTATTCTTTCTCCACTCAAATTTATTTTCCAAATTAATTTCAGAATCTTCTTTGTGCGTGTGTGCTTGTGTGCATTTCCGTGTGCATGTGTGTGTGCATGTGTTTTGGGGGTGGGTGGGACAATGGGGGTTAAAAGACTTGCCTAAGGTTATACAACTATCAAGTGTCAAGTGTCTGAGGGCAGATTTGAACTCAGGTCCTCCTGAATCCAGGGCTGGTGCTTTTTCCATTGTGCCAACTAGCTGCCCTATTTCAGAATCTTCTTATCCTTATGCTTAATTCCATTGTTAAAACCAAGCAAACTGGGGCAGCTACGTGGCATAGTGGATAGTGCACCGGCCCTGGAGTCAGGAGTACCTGAGTTCAAATCCGGCCTCAAACATTTGATGCTTAATAGCTGTGTGACCCTGGGAAAGTCACTTAACCCCAACTGCCTCACCAAAAAACAAAAACAAAAACAAAAACAAACAAACAAAAAACTAATAAAAAACAAGCAAACTAAAAACTAATATGTTTTCCTATTAACACTTTTCTAAAGTTTAACCTTCTTTGGCTCTTATTCAAATCCTTCAAAGTTTGGTGTCACCATTTCCAGGGTTATTTTATCCTGTTTTCTTCCATACAATGTGAATAGTTGCTATCTGTACAGGCTAAAATTCTAGCTAGACCGTCAAAACATCTAATGAGTGGTCACCATCAATTATAAGCTTTAGCAAGAGTATAGACTTTTAAGTATTTATTAAGGAGCATAAAAATTTGGTGAGGAGAGAGAAAGAGGCCAAGATTCCTTCATCTATCTATCTCAGGGAGCCAGCATCTCTGCTCCACTTCACACATGAAAGAGAGCCTCCTTGCTCCTTCTTCTTCCCTGAAACCTCCTGTGAGACAGAAAACAGGACTGTCTACACACACACAGCTCCAAGCTAGTTGGCTGGTAACTCTGACTGACAAGTCTAACAGGTGGCTCTACAGAAGTAACTTCAGGACACTGGGCCTGAATTTCATTTGAAATTCCAGAAAAGGTCAGTTCCAGGATGCTCAAGCCACATGGCCTTTTCTCAGGCCAGAGCCCACAATGTTCCTCCCAGCAGAAGATGCCATTTCAACTTTCACAAATCTATATTCCACTCAAAGTAGTCTAAATTCTGATCCCTTACACTCTTCTGTTTCAGTGTTTTTGTTTATGTTGTTCTATATACCTAAAAAGACCTTCTTTGTCACCATATCCACCAATAACTGAGCTCCTAATCACCATTTAAAAGCCTAATTAAATGCTACGTCATATATCCTCCAGTCTTCCCTGAGTTGCTCCTGGTCAGTAATGACCTTAATCCTTAGACCTCACGTAATGATTTACTTCCCAACTCTTTAATGATTAAAATTATAAGTTTAATGTATTATAGTTATGTTTGCTTAGTACCTATAACCTGTACTTTCCTATAGAGGCTGTTCCATGAATAAGATATTTTTTCTCTCAGCTCAAGGCACTTTCTTTGACTGTCTATCATGCTTAGAATGCTCTCTTAGTACCATTCTGACTATGGACTTCCCTGGGTTTCCTTAAGTTTCAAACAAAATGCTATCTTTTACACGAAGCTTTCCCCACCCCCTCTCAATTTTTAGTAACTTCCCTCTGTTAATATGTCCTGCTTATCCTGTATAGACCTTGCTTTATATATATATATATATATATATATATATATATATATATATATGTAAAATTTTGCATAATCTTGCCATTAATTTGTAAACTCCTTGAAGACAGGGACTAGAATTTTTACTTTTCTTTTTGCACCCCTTGTACCTAGCACAATGATTAATAAATGCTTATTGATTGATACTAAAGTATCAGCTCAACAATATCATCAGACACAGAAGACTAGGCAGAGTTTGAATTAAGTAAGCATAAATCAAGCACTGGATATGTTCAAGACAGTGGTCTAGGTGTTGAGGATAAAATGATGACATTTTACTGAAATTAGTATGTGCCCTTAAGGAGCTTATGTTTTACAAAAAGTTGAAAATGTAAAGTAAATATAAAGCATGGAGGGATAAATGTAATTAATAACCGGAAAGGTCAGGAAAGTCCTTGTGTAGGAGGTGACATTGGAATTGAGATTTGAAAGGATGCAGGGATTCCAAAAGGCAAAAATGATATTTAAGGTATGAGGAAGAAGGTGTATAAAAGCATGGAGATGGGAGATAGAATATCCTGTTCAAAAAAAAGAGCAGGTAGGCAAGTTTGGCTGGAATTCAAGGTACATGAGGGGAAGGATGTAAAGTAAGTCAGCAAAAGTAAGCTGCAAACAGATTGAAAAGGACTTGCAATGTCTATTAGAAAAGTTTTTATTTCTCCTAATGGTTTCTGAAAAATTGAATGACACTTTCTCTCTTTTCCTTCGGCCCGGATGGCGACAGCCTGGGTAAGTGCCGTGCTCTTCGTACAGCTAGAAATCATCACAGCCACAAAAGAGACCAAAAGTGGCATGACAAACAATACAAGAAAGCTCATTTGGGCACAGCCTTGAAGGCCAACCCATTTGCCGGAGAATCTCATGCAAAAGGGATTGTCTTGGAGAAAGTTGGTGTTGAAGCCAAGCAGCCGAATTCTGCCATTAGGAAGTGTGTGAGTCCAGCTGATTAAGAATGGCAAAAAAAAAAAAAAATCACCACCTTTGTTCCCAAAGATGGTTGCTTGAACTTTATTGAGGAAAATGCTGAAGTTTTGATTGCTGGATTTGGTTGAAAAGGTCATACTGTTGGTGATGTTCCTGGAGTTTGCTTCAAGGTTGTGAAAGTTGCGAACATTTCTCTTCTGGCCTTGTACAAAGGCAAGAAGGAAAGACCAAGATCATAAAAATTCTATGATGTCTTTGTCATAGTAAACAGTTTTCATGTAAAAAAAACATTGAATGACAGATATTTACCTATAGTTGTTTTTTTTTTTTTAATAAAATGATAAGGGAACAGCTAGGTGGCACAGTGGATAAAGCACTGGCCCTGGATTCAGGAGGACCTGAGTTCAAATTCAGCCTCAGACACTTGACACTTACTAGCTGTGTGATGCTGGGCAAGTCACTTAACTCTCTTTTCCCCACAAAAAAAGGAATAAAATGGTAAATTCTAGCATACTGACATCTATTATAAAATACTTCAAGAAAGCCAACCCATTTATTTAGAAAGCACTTTTGTTATGGAATAAATTTTATAATTTAAATAATATAAATAAATTTTAAAATTTAAAAAGAAAAGTAGATTTGTTGACTTCTCTGATTGAATTAGACTTTTGCAGATAATTTAGATGAAGAAGAAACAAAAAGAAGAGAGAAAAGAGATAATGGAAATACATTTGAAAAAGACATCTCTGCTTACATTTCAGAATTTTCATACTCATACTAAGGCATAATGTGATTAACTAGGCAGCTACCTTCCTCACTGGTAGTTTCAGAAATTCTGGTCCAAACTTAGACATCAGAAAAAAAGGACTTGTTAAAGCTGAGATACTGTGGGTGGTGGGTGGACACAGGCAGAGGGTTGTGTCACTGGGAGAAATTGCTGAGCCTGGCTTCTTACAGGGTCTCTTTTGTTGCCACAAATGGACTTTGAGTACCAGATTTTGAGACATTTAGGCTTTGCTATCAGTTCTGATTAGATTCAGCTCTATGCATCTCAGAACCTGTTTGGTGGCCTAGAAACAGTAAGGATGGATAAATTGAATAATAATTCACTGAAAGAAACTGAAATTAGTATGATTCAGTCAGATAGATTTGGTGTTGAATCTCAGCTCTTAAAATTTCCCTTTAGCCTAGCCCTGAGTGTGTTTATACATATTCATATAAATAAAGTTATACATACATATATACATGCATATGAATATATACATATATCCTCTATTGCCAAATATATGCTATGTATATTTTGGATGTATGATATAGTACATAGGAAATTTATGCAGTCTATCACCAAACTTTAGCTTTTCTACACAGTTATTAATCAATCTGTTGTGATCCAAAATTTCTTGAATGACATAATATTCTTTAAGCTAAACAGGCTTCTCCAGAAGAGCGGGTGGGAGGGATGGCAAGAAGGAACTTAAACATAGGCAGAAAAATCAATTCTCTCGAGAAGAATTTGGCTACCATATAAATACTCATTTTTTTCAAACCTCCAGAAAAACTTGTGTATACATACATACATACATACATACATACATATGCACATTATATGTATATATGTATGTGTGTATGTATATGCGTGTGATATATGTTATATTTTATAGAATACACACATAGATATGTGTGTGTTGTGTGAGTGTGTGTGTGTGTGTGTATGTTCTACTCATAAATGTGTTCTCCTCATACCTTGATAAAAAATAGCCCAGGATTCCAAACCTACAAGCCTTGGGAACAGCAGTACCTTCTCCCCTACCAATACTATTGACCTTGCTTGCAGAATCCATAGCTATCTTTGAGCAGAGCAATCCCTTTAGGAAAAGGATTCAGTTTTATCACCCCACCAACAACAACTTTTGACTAACTGCTATCAGCAGACATATAAACTCAACAGCTCCAGGTATGGCCACAGTTCCATACCTTCAGTTCTGCTCCTAAACCAGCCTCCATAGCTTATATCAGATGAAGCAAAAATCCCTGTGAAGATGCTACTAGGCAGCTTCTCTCTCAGCTACTGGATCTCCTGCCTCCTTAATAGTCAGATACATAAAAGACCACAAAAACAAGATTCTTGCCACCAAAGTTCTTGACATCATTAAATGTTTCAACATCAGAAATTGATATGATTATCAGGGGAAATGACATTAAGGAATATGTATTGACATCTGTTTTTCCCTTGTTTCTTAAGGACCATAACACATTTTCATTTGACTTGCTACTGAAACTGCCTATATGTATTCTCTCTCCTGTTAGAATATGAACTCCATGGAGGCAGAAGTTGTTTTGCTTTTCTTTCTGTTTTCCCAGAACTTAGCACAATGCTTTGCAAATAATGAACACAATATATTTTTATTTTTTCGTTTCCTGTCCTGTCATCCCTTTTCCTCTCCTCCCATCTCCATTCCTTCCTTCCTTCCTTCCTTCCTTCCTTCCTTCCTTCCTTCCTTCCTTCCTTCCTTCCTTCCTCTCAGTATTCACAGTTCTGATTTCAATGTAGGTATTTAATACAAGAGTTGGATTGTTTAACTTTTCATTGTTGGAGTTTTCTCATCCCATCATAGAGTCATCAGGACTTGCCTTGATGCTTCTTCTCCATTCTGTATCTGTATAAACTGACAATGCTCATAATTTTTGCAGTTTTAGTGGAAGGGTCTCATTTTATTTAGTTCCCCTCTCTTTCTGCCTCACTGATACTCCTTTTCATTTAATTAAGCTGGGCCATCTTCCTCCCACTATTAAATCAAATGATCAGAGTACAAATTATATATTCTAACTATTTCCACTGTCTAAATCTACACATGTAGAAATACCTAGCCAATAATTACTGTAGCATAGATTATCACTGTAACCCAAGCATTTTAGCATATACAGATTGCAGAAAGTTAAAATGTGAAAGGAATGATATGAAAGGTGGGAGGTGGGCAAGGGAGGAAAGGCAACACTAATGGGGATTAGAAGAAAAATAAAAGCTTAAAAAATTACTACTGGGCTTACTAGAGGGGGGTGGGTGGGAAATAAACAAACCTGGATGCTACCCCGAGGCAATCCAAATATGTGGAAGCAAAGGAGGAATTTTAATTAGCCAGATAGTTTAAATATTTCCTTAATTTTTTATCTTTCTTAAATCTCAACTTCACTGATGATGTGTATTTGACATTTATTTGCAATCCATTTTTTCAACCAAAGTTTCATAAACAGGCAATTCAAGTTTCTATTTCAGTTCCTATTTTGAAAAAAAAAAATGAATAGGTTTTGTGTTTTGGATATATTTTGGTTTTTGTTATTTTCTCATCATGAAGGACAAACTGGGAGAATAAAAAGAAAATATACCAAATATCAACAGACCAATTTGGGGGAAGAGCCATCAGGAATATAATGTATATAATGGCAAACACACACACATATCCTCATTCTTTAAATCCCCAGAAAATCTTATGTGTGTATGTGTGTGTGTGTGTGTGTGAGAGAGAGAGAGCACATGTATATGCATGCATGCACACATATGCACATATACACACATAGACATATGTATATTCATGCATATATACATGCACACAAGATTTTCTGGAGGTTTGAAAAAAAAAATCAGTGTTTCCAAGGTAGCTCTGTTCTTTTAGAGATAATTCATTTTTCTGCCTATGATTTAGTTTCTTCCTGCCTTTACTTCCACCCCCTATTCTGGAGAAGCCTGTTTAGCTTACAGAAAGTTGTGTCATTCAGAAAAATTAGGATCACAACAGACTGATTAATAACGGTGTAGAAAAGCTAAATTTTGGTGATAGACCACATAAATCTCTCTAATATGAGATGTCGACCTGGCAGCCTGTAGGGCTGATAGATCTTATTGTAGATTTTAGCTGAGTTTCTTCAGGTGCTCTGGCAATGTACTACCATGCAGAAAATGTCATTGGAAGAACTTCTATATTCTTAATGGAGAGGGGGAAATTCTAGGCTTGGAAACCTCTGAATAGCACCAAAGGCTATTAGAGTGGGACATCAAGGGTTGGGAGGAATTTTCTAAATATGAATGAATGCAAATTATTTTTCATAATATTCACTGTAATGCTGGTTGCATGTCTTCATAAAGATGGGGAATTAGTTATTTGTTACTCTGTTAGTCTTATGAGTTTAATTTAGCAAGAACTTTTCATTGGAGAGTCAATTTCAGTAGCACAAAGTCCTTTTTAAAACCCCATTTTATTTAGTAAATTCATTTAGCTATTTTTGGTCTTCATTAAATATCTTCTTGCTTTGTTGGCATACTCTTATTATATGAGAATCATTATTACTTTTACTGATGTACTTCATAATTCATTCTTTTTAGTTTTTATTTTTGGACTACTTTTCCAATTCTATTCAATTTAACAAGTATCAAGTACTTAGCATGTGCTTGGTATTGTGTTAGGTAGTGGAGAGACAAAGACCAAATTTTGTTAGACAGTCACTTTCCTCAAGGACCTAACTTCCTATTACATGATACAGCAAATACATGAATAAGTTATTTTGGAAATCTATAATAAAATAAATGCAGAATATATTTTAGGGGTTATACTAACAATCAAAAGAATAAAGAAATGATTCTTCTAGGAGGTGGTGCTTTTACCACTACTAAAAGTAGTTCTTCCTTCTCTAAACTGGTCCCTGAAATTATTAAGTCACAAAGCATAAATTAAAACACAATAAGAAAACAGTTGAGAGGGTTTTAAAGGGTTGGCCTGCAAGCTAATAATAATATGGAAGAGAAATTACCTTCTGTTGAAACCAGTTATTTGATGCTCTTAGGCATTCCCTTGCACTCATTTGGTCTCTGTCCCAACTCTATCCCAATCTATGAGCCATAATTGGAGCATACTGCTGTAGGGGCCAAATTTAATATGGGGAGAGTTAATTGGGTGGCTTGCTGTAATATCAGGGTTCAGAAAATGATGAGGGACCTCTAGGTCCAAAGTTTCCTCCCCTCTGAACTGCCTTTTTTAGTTATTTCTCCCAGGCCAATAAGAAAGGAGCTTAACAGCTTCTTTTCCAAAAACAAATCAGGTTTTATTTAATGGGAATAAAATATACAGAAAGGGTGAAATTAATAAAGTCAAGGACAAGGGAATAGGGAAAAAGGAAAATGTATAATCTCCCTGCCTCTAGCAAGTGCTGTCTCAAACCTAAACTCACTTTCAGCTCAGCTGATTCAAAGGGCTGGATTTAACTCAGCACTAATTTCTATGGGAGTCAGCAGCCAGTCTCTAGTCCATTCCAAACACTCCTCCAAGGCCAGAGAGACCCTGCTGGGGTCCCTTTTTCTACCTTTTCCTCCCCCCCCCCCCAAAGTGGAAGTCCTTCAAGGAGTGTAGCTGAGACTGGTTCCCTATTGATGACACAGTCATCTGAAGCCTCTGAAGACACTCGTTCTCAGAGTTGGGCAAATTAAGCTAAGTCTAACAGGGTGGGCCAGGTGAGGCTAAAATCTAATCATCTTTAAGTGGGTACTTAGTAGTTTCTCATTCACACTCAATTCAAGCACTTCTACTAGCAATCAGTTCGGACCCCTTGGCATCTGCCAAATTCCATTATTTTACCACACTGCCCAACACTTCTCATTCGGTTTTTCCACATTCCTCTCCCAAGTTCTGATATCTTAGTTTCCTAATTTCATCTGATAACTTGATTTGTACTTTTATTGTTCCTAATCTCCTTTCCCATGAGCTGTTTGCTTCCCCACTAGATATTAACCCTGTGTTTCCAATAATATCATCATTTACACAATTATTGGTATTAGTATTCTGGTCTCAGCATTATTAACTTATCACAAAGCGGTGAGCAAGTTAATGAAATTTTAAAATAATATTTGTCCTATAAAATGTGAATAGTTATTTGCCACAGTGGCACTACTATACAGAAAATTTTTGATTTTCATATTATTGAGATAGTTAAACACAAAACGGTCCACAAAGTCAGTTTTACATGACTGTCTTATATAATTGAACAGTATATGTTAACTTTCTTTTGGTTCATCTCTCTGAATTTCATTGGGTTTAGTGTTACATTTAAGTTTCACATATTGTTTTCAAAACTAATAGTTGCATTAATTATACGTAGCCTCAAAACTTGTATGTCTATTTTCATAGCAAACATTTCCCAATGGAAATTCTATTTGAGCTTACCAAATATTAGAGGTCATCATTTCCATAAGCTAGGCTACAGGACGCCAAGCTAAGCATTTGGCAACATTATATTTTTCAAAATCTCAATAATGAAAAAGTGTTAAAATGCCCCTTTTTGGTACATGTAGCAATCCTGATCATATCATTGGGTCAGTTCATAGACATTCTGTGTTTCCAAATTCCATATATAGCTTCCCATCTCCTTCTTTGCTAATGTGTTTTTGTAAATTATTAAAATATTTTGCTAGCTTGAATAGTTAGTTTTTAAAAGTCATATAGAGTATGCTCTTTCACAATTGCTCTTTGGTGTGTTCCAGCTCTAACAAGGAAATAAGGGACTCGTTTCTGGCATTCCTGTCTTCTCCACATAGATGAGTGATCTGATTAATTGAACTAATTTTTCAGTGTTATGAGGTACATGATTTGTTCTAGTCTCCTGACATACTCTTAGTCCCCATGATATCTTTCTTATTCTTTACAGTTTTGACAATAAAGCAACTCTCTCATTTCTTTAAACCCAAACCACAGAATTATGCCTATGTATAGTGTTAGTTTCCCTGAGTCTATGTTAAATTAAATATTGACTTTGCAGAGACTATATCATTTATTATTTACCGTTCTCAATCTGTGGAATTTATTAAAAAATTGATAAGAATGCCTACTGGTGAAATCCCTACAGGTGCCAAATTGGAATACCAGGCCAAGCCAATTACAAAATTGACAAGTCTATAGTTACAGCAATAAAAATGACACAATTTGATTTTAACAGGGACTGGTATTCTTTAAAGGACATGTGGAGAGATACTTTCTTTGAAGAAATAACATTATAAAATTTTAGAAAACTTCCTCGTTTTTTGGAGAAAATCATCTTCTTATGCTATTTGTTAGCCCATTCTTTTCCTTCTTCCTCTCCCCTAGAAGTTTATTTCTTATTCTTCTGTGGTTTAGAAAAATGTAGGAAGAATTTCAAACATTTTAAAAAATATATTTTAGCAGATTTAACTTTTTGTGCAAAGTGTCAGGCAGTTCAAGGTTCATTTTGAGCTTTCTCATATCCTTTTGCCAAAAGAACACAATTTCATTCCTAAAGAACAATTGTCCACATTACAAAAATAAAACCAGCTCAGAGGTGCCCTTGATCATAGCCTCAAAAGAAAGGATAAAAACTAAATGAACCTAGAGACTGATTAATCTTCTTTCTCACCCCTAACTGAACCTTTGGCTTTCAGTAAAGTCATAATGAAGGGCCAGTTTGGGGAAACTTGCTTTTTGGTTTCCTCTTCTAAAGAGTTTCCTAAATTTTCATCATAGGATTGTTTTCCCACTTAGCTTCCATGAGGAAAGGTCATAGAAATAAAGGATAAAAATATAAAATAAAACAAATCTACTTTGAAAGTAGGGATTTAGAATGACTTTTGACATTAAGGTTTAAACATATTTAATAGTAATTACATGCAGACAATATTAATTATATGATCTACATAGTTTAATGCATAATCCATACAGAGATGCTCTTTTTCTGAATTCCTATATGTACTAGAGAATGAAGGGAATAAGTATTTATATAGGACCTAATATTTGTGAGGTTCTATGCTAAGTATTTTATTAATATTTTTTGATTTAATCCTCATAGCAACCCTTCATAGTAGGTGCTGCTATTATCTTCATTTTATAGTTGAAGAAATTGGCAAACAGTGGTTAAGTAACTTCTCCAGGGTCATACAATTTCTAAATATCAGAAGTTGGATTTGAACTCAGGTCTTCCTGACTACAGGTTCAGTGTTTCATCCATTTCACTACCACAGTGCTCATTTGTTCTGACTAATATCTGGGAAAGCACTTATCGATTATTAGAATACTAACTTCCATATCATTTGGATACTTACTCTTAAATAATTATTATAATATGCCTAAGGTCAGATAGTTTCTCCCTACCCATTGGAGGCCAATGAGAAAATCCAATTCAACAAGCATTTATTAAATTCCTATTATATACTAGATGTCATGTTATAGTGGATGATGGACCAGGATTAGAGTCAGGAAGAATTGAGATCAAGTCTTGATTCTGACACAAATTGACTATATTATCATACTTCAATATTATAACATGATTATTTGATTACGTTGTTTATTCTTCCCTACTAAACTCTAAGTTCCTTTAGGACAGAGGCCTCATCATCATATTTATATTCCCCCTCAGTGCCTAAAAATGCCTTTAATTTATTCAATAAATATTGAATGAATAAATCAAATAATGGATTCTATATAATTTGAGACATAAAGATTTACAAATGATAAAAATGAACACTGTAAATTGTGTGAAAGAGGAATAGTTAATATGCCTTATAATTAGAAATCTCTGGAGAAAACAAATTGAGTTTAACAATGAAATCAAACTATGTGATTAATACTGAATAAAAATAACTTACATAGGCAATGGGAGGGGAATGGGAATAAACAGACAATGCTTGTGCAAAAAGCCTTCTCCCCTCCCCCCCAACCCCAATTAGGAAACTACATAATTGAAATGTCTGCTTTCTATGTAGCTTCTCTCTATCACACAATATCACCATATATTTAGTACCAACTATGTATAAGACATAGGAGATATTATATCAAGTATAAAATAATGTTATCCTGAGTCTCCTTATGCTCTTGGCAGAAAAACAACATGCAAAGAATAGAACAAAACAAAACAAAATAAAACTTAAGTAGTTACTATGACAAATGAATGGTATAAACTTGCTCCTATTGATGTTAGAGAAAGGGGAAATCCCTGTGAGTTGGAACAACCAAGGACAATGCTATTGAGAATTTAGGATTTGAGCTCTATGTGGAAATATGGATATGATACAACTACCTAGAAACAGAAGATGACAAGAACGCATTCTAAGCATGGAGTATGTTGTATATAAAAATCTTTCTCCAGTTATATGAAAAGAATAATTTTAATTCCCTAGTAAGGTAATAGATGCCAACAAATATTTTATAAGAAACAACGTGTATCAAAGAAGACAAATAGTAAAATTTGTCACTAAACTCAATAGATCCATCCCTGGGTTAATATACTATTCTTTTTGTGTGGAGTGATGGGGTGAACTCCTACAACTAAGAGACAATATCAGGAACTTTGCTTATTCAGGCAAACAATTTTACTCAAACTCTGCAATGATCTAGATGAAAGCAAACAGTACTGATACCAAAGTTTATGATTTTTCATTATGCTTAGATACACTATTAATAAAGCTTTCTTCCCAGTAAATCCACAGCAGTGTCATATCTATCAATAACAACACTCCAACACTAATGCTATCAACAATAAAACAGTGATGATAATCTCAGAACTGCATATAAAGAGCTTATGGGCTTTTATTTGATAATGAGTTACCCAGATGGTCTGTGACTCACTCATTTTTCCCCCTCATAGCTGGGGTAAGAATTAAGTGGCTCATATCTTAAATACATATGTTTGGTTCATTATATACAAATGTGGGGTTTGTAAAAAAGTAATATAATAGCAAAGTGAAAATGGGATATGGCTAGATGAAAGTGAATTAAATATTTATACATTTAGAGAACTTCCTCAGTCTTAAAGTGTGTGTGTGTGTGTGTGTGTGTATGTGCGTGCATGTGCGCATGTATATACACTTGTCTGTGTCTGTGGTGGTGGTGCTGTGACTAGATGTCCAATTGTTCCATCTACTTTGATTTAACAGTATGGGAAAATCCTCCATTCATTTGTAGTCTCAAGGTGAGAAAAGCCTTTTATTTCAGGTGAATCATTTTCCTCCATTGGAAGCATCTTTACAATTATTTTCTTTTTTGGGAAGTGAGCAACTCTCAAGGGAATGTAAAGAAATTCTCCAAAGAGAATTTCAGCATTATAGCCATAGACTCAGAGTGTGTAATGAAAAACTTTAATAAATTCAACCTATTAACCTGTGCACCAGGTCCCTGCTTTTAATGAACAACCATATATAGGGAATTTCTTACTTATAAATGGGTCAGGCTGCAAAAGTTCCTTTGTGAGTCAGCTATTTAGAACTTTTAACAGTTTCCTGTAGAAAACAATGTTATAAATGGCAATCAGGGATTTCCTAGCCCACAAAAGCCTATGTACCATATATTATACCTGAAATTCTTCACATTTCCAATGAAAATAACAGAAATAGAAGTGGTGCTGACACTGGTACATAGATAAGTCAATAAGCAGTGATTAACCACTCCACCAAGTAAAATCTGGAAAAAAAGAGGGTGGTATTCATCATGTGTGGCTCTTCAAGAAGCACTGAATCTGAAAAATAACCTTGTTGATTAAACACATGGCAGTATTAGTGAAGAAAACTTGATTGCTGAAAGTAGGTATTGGGAGAGAAGGGTTAAAGGCAGAACTAAGCAATCGAGTATAATTTCCTTGCTTACATGGGATATTTTGTTGTTGTTTCTATCGAGTCATTTCAGTACTGTCTGACTCTTTTTGACTCCATTTTGGTGTTTTCTTGGCAAACCTTGAGAAGAACATTAGGTTCTATTTTCCAATAGATTCTCTAAGGGGTGGGTGAAATATATCCCAGGGTACTGAAGCAAATTGAAGATGTGATTTCAGAGCTTAAGGGGAGAGTTACTAGAAGACTGGAATAAAAGTTGAGCAAGGTTGTAAAATCCAGAAAATATAGCTGGCCAAGTTTTACATGGAATTGTGGGAAAAGTATTAAAAAATTGGCAATTCGCAAATGAATCATTTGGAAGCAATAAGCAAAACAAAAAGGTTTGTCAAACATACCTTGGTTTGACTAAGGAAAATAAAATTCTTTCCAAGCTACCTTCATTTATTATTTTGATAGGGATGATAAAGAAAATAGCTAAGATAACATCAATTTTAATTGTAGTAAGGCATTTGATGTAGTCACTCATGATTTCTTTGTATCATGGTGAAACACAGACTAGACATTACTGTTAGATGGATTTAAGATAGCAGCTGTATCAAAGTGTGCTGATAAATCACTCAGTATGAACTTAAAGGGAGTCCTTTAGGTGAGTATCACAAGGCTATGTCCTTGTCCTGTTCTGTTTAACATTTTTTTTTCAATGAATTGAATAAAGACATATGAGTCAAGTTCATCACTTGTTGAAGAGCCACATGGCATAGCTTCTAGGTAAATGACAGATTCAAGATTCACAAAGGTCTTAAGATACTATAATCCTAGTCTAAAACCAATGAGATGAAATTTAGTGTAGATAAATTTAAAATACTGTGATAAAGTTCAAATGATCAGTTGGAAAAATAGAGGCTAGCAGGGCACTGACTTGGAAACAGTTTATCTGAAAAATATCTTGTGTTTTTGTCTGTTTACATGCTGAATATAGACCAACAGAGTGATCATCAAGAAGTCTATAATCTCATCAATGGACATACTCCCTCCACTGGTGCAGGCATTCATCAATGCCTCCTCATCTGTGTGATTATTTTCCTTTTTCTTCCAAAAATCTTTTATAGAGGAGCTACTCAGTGTGGCATAGATTTTCCCTGCAGTTTCTTTCTTTTTTTTAATATTCTGTGGCTGCCAATTTGTTTGGATTGTCCAACTTCTATTTTTCATTCTTAATACATGCAAATCCAATATCTTTTCTAGTGATTTCTAGCCTTGATGAGTTTTTCTATGATTGAAGATTTAGGGATGGAACTTAGACATCATTGAGGGCAACTTCCTCCTTTTTCAGATGAAGAGACAGACACTATGT
This sequence comes from Dromiciops gliroides, assembly GCF_019393635.1. Lineage (NCBI taxonomy): Eukaryota > Metazoa > Chordata > Mammalia > Microbiotheria > Microbiotheriidae > Dromiciops > Dromiciops gliroides. The sequence continues at coordinate 337,447,526 of NC_057862.1, read as the reverse complement.
GTGTAACTGACTTGCTCAGATTCACACAAGTGTGCAAAGTCAGATTTGGATCAAGATTTTCCTGAATCTAAATTAAATACCTTAACCAATTATGCATATACTCTCTATGCTTGTTGTGTCTAAGTATATTATTTGCAATATGCAATAGCCTACTGGTATCCATCATGAATCTTTCCCATGGCCTTTTGACTGGTGAAATTTTTATTACATTGTGATAGAAATGTATCATAATATATACTGACAATATCACTATGAGAAAGTTAACATATAAAGGATAGGGTTTATAGTCAAATGGGGGAAATGGTATCAAATATCTCTGATATGGGTAAGATATCTGGACAATTAAGAGTAATGTAGAAGACTCCATGTGTAGTCAATGTAGTCATTATTTATTAGATAAATAGTTAAAGGATATGAACACATAGTTCTCAAAAGAAGGAAAACTTGTAATACTACAAAACACTATTTAGAAAACAAATGCAAATGATAACAATTGTGAAGTTCTATCTCAGAATTCCAAGAAAATAGGAATATATGAGAAAAATGGGAATTAATAATCCTGGAAGAATTGGTGATAAGGAGCACACTAATGTATTGCTGCAAAAATGAAATGGTTCAACCATTCCGGCAAGCAAAATTGGAATTATTCAAAGTGACTAAAATATCTATATTCTTTGACAGATATTTCACTGGTAGTTCTATACCTGAAGGAGTTCATTAAAAAAGAGACAAGCTTTATATCCTCAAAATAATTATATCCACATTGTTTCAAGTAGCAAAGAACTGAAAACAAATTGGATATCCATTTACTGGAGAATGGCTAAAAATTCTGTGGTACATGAAGGAAATGGATTGTAAGCTATGGCTCAAAGTTTATTACTGAACTGTAAGAAGCATTGAAAACACTGAATATAAAGAAATATGGAAAGATGTAAATGAACTGATGCAAAGTGGAATAAGCAGAAACAAGAAAATATGTTCAGTCATTATAGCAATGTAAATGGAGAGAACAACAAAACAATTAAAAATGAAAGCCATGAAATTGTAATAACAAGTTTGGAGCCAAAGAAAAGATAAGAGAAGGTACCTTCTCCCCTTACCCCCTCCACTTCTTTGGAGAATTATAAACTATGGGTATGAAACATTGCATAATTTTGTATATAAATTATATAATATATAATATAATAACAAGTTCATATGTATATTCTTATTCATATTTATGCATTATATTATTTCCCCTTCTTATTTGTTATGGGGAATTGCTTATGTTTTCACCCCTTTTTGTTATGGGGAATCAAAATATGAGAGGTAGATAAAGAAGAACAGTAAATTGGGAACTGCAAGTGATAGAAAACGAAAAAAAAAGGTATCATTATTTTTTAAAATATATTTTAAGATGGCCTTTTGAGGCAGGGAATACATTGGGATAGTATACTGCATAATTATTTTCAAACATAATCTGGTTGTTTTCTTTTTTCTTGTTCAGTTCTGAGCCCAGCTAATTTTCTAGTAACAGGTTATTTTAGTCAGCCCAGTTGTATGTTAACTGGGTAATATGCATTCTTTACTTTTTTTCTGTACAAATTACTAGGCTGATTTTTGTGAGCTTCGCTGATTTGCACTGAGGAGGATCTGCACTGTTTTAGACCTTATTGTAATCAGGACAATGGCATAAGCAAACAAGACAATTTAGTGAGTATGACCCTCTGGATGGAATTCTTCCTCCTTTCAAACTTTGACATTCTTCATGTTGAAGAAATTGTGACAAAAGCATTTTTTCTATTATTAATTTTAATGTTTTTAGAGATGAGACTCTATTAAGTTAGTTTATATAAGCCAAATATGGTTAGATTATAGTCACACACATGGTCTTCTTTTTAAACTTTGCTTTCTTCCAATTTTGGCTTTTCTTCTGACAAGTCAGCGATTTGACTTACACTAACCACTGAATATGAAATAACACTAACATCAGTAATTGTTCAGTTACTATCTGGGAAGATATAATAAATTTCATTATTTATTAAGTTATTCACTTCATGTGATGTCAACTACTTTGATACTCCCTTCTTGGAAGAAGTATTCACCATATAAATGTATGGAACTTGTGAGTAATTTTATATCCAAGACCATGTTTTCTAATTATAGCAAAATAACTATGCCTTGACCTTTCTCTGCTTGCATCAGTAGTACTTGATGTTCTGATATCAAGAGCTGTTCCTCTCCATAAATTGTTTCCTAATATTTTACCCTCTTACTATACTTGTGTACTTGGTTTCCTAAATCCAAGTGAATGGTTTTACGTTTATGTCTATTAAATTTCATTGTATTTACTTCACTCAGAGGCAGCATTGCATAACAGATTGAGAATTTATCTTGATGTCATGAAGATATGGGCTCAAGACCTTACTGCTGACATATACCTTTTTTTAGTAACTCTGAACAAGCCACTCAGTCTCTCAGGGATTCCAGATAACTCTTGAAAATAATAAGCTCAGGGGCAGCTAGGTGGTGCAGTGGATAGAGCACCGGCCCTGGATTCAGGAGGACCTGAGTTCAAATCCAGCCTCAGTCACTTAACAATTACTAGCTGTGTGACCCTGGGCAAGTCACTTAACCCCAATTGCCTCACAAAATAAAAAAAAAGAAAATAATAAGCTCAAATTAAAGACCCTATCTGCTTTGGGAAAGAAAGTCTCTTAATAAACTTTCTAGACTAATGACATCACAGGTCCAGTTCAAACTAATATAAAATAACAGCAGCAAAAACTACAAATCCCTTAAGTCTATTTTTCTACTTTAAGATACTTTTATTAGTCAATAAACATTTATTAAGCATTTTATTGCAAGTTAGGCACTGTGTTAAGTGCTAGAATATTTTTGGGATCTTAATTCTATATAAGGTGTTAGCTATCCCTCTTAGTTGCATGCCATCTGTAAACTTGATACATACGCTAGGTTTTCATTAAAATCTCACCAACTGGGTGGGAGCCAAGATGGCAGAGAGAAGCCAACAAGTTGCCTGAGCTCTCCTGTGGCTTCCTCAAAAAGAACATTACATCAACCCTCTAAATGAATTCTGAAACTACAAAACCTACAAAAAGCAGAGATACACAATCTTCCAACTTGAGATAATTTAGAAGACTTCAGGAAAGGTTGGTCTCACTTGGCAAAAGGAGAAAAAAAATCAATAAATTAAATAAACCTTTGGTTAATTTGTTAAAAAAAAAAGAAAGAAGGAAACCAAATTACCAGTATCAAAAATAAAAGGGGTGAATTCACCACTAACAAAGTGGAAATTAAAGCAATAATTAGGAACTATTTTGCCCAACTGTCTGCCAATAAATTTGACAATCTAAATTAAATGGATAAATATTTACAAAAATACACATTGCACAGGTTAACTGAAGAGGAAATAAAATTCTTAAATAAATCCATATTAGAGAAAGAAATTGAACAAGCCATCAGTGAACTCCCTATGAAAAAATATCAAGGGCCAGATGGGTTTACAAGTGAATTCTACCAAACATTTAAAGAACGATTAATTCCAATATTATACAAATTATTTGAAAAAATTTGGAAATGGTTTAGAAAAAAATTATTTGGGGAGGAAGGATTTCTACCAAATTCCATTTATGACACAAATATGGTGTTGATACCTAAACCAGGCAGAGCCAAAACAGAGAAAGAAAATTATAGACCAATTTCTCTAATGACTATTGATGCAAAAATCTTAAATGTTATTAACAAGGATATCACAGCAAGTGATCGCCAGGATAATACACTATGACCAGGTGGGATTTATACCAGGAATGCAGGGCTGGTTCAACATTAGGAAAAACTATCAATATAATCAACCATATCAATAAAAAAACTAAGCAAAATCTTCTGATTATTTCAGTAGATGCAGAGAAAGCTTTTGACCAAATATAGCACTCATTCCTAATAAAAATACTAGAGAGCATAGGAATAGGTGGAGCTTTCCTTAAAATAATAAGCAGCATCTACCTAAAACCATCAATAAATATTATATGTAATGGAGATAAAATTAGAGGCCTTCCCAATAAAATCAGGGGTGAAACAGGGATGTCCATTATCACCTCTATTATTTAATATTGTACTAGAAATGTTAGCTTTAGTAATCAGAGAAGAAAAAGGAATTAAAGGAATTAGAATACACAAGGAGGAAACAAAACTATCACTCTTTGCAGATGATACAATGCTATACATAGAGAATCCTAGAGAATCAACTAAAAAACTACCTGAAACAATTAACAACTTTAGAAAAGTTGCAGGATATAAAATAAATCCAATTAAATCATCAGCATTTCTATACGTTACCAACAAATCCAGCAGCAAGAGACAGAAAGAGAAATTCCATTTAAAGTAATGGTAGACCATATAAATACTTGGGTGTCTATTTGCCAAGACAAACCCAGGAACTCTATGAAAACAATTAGAAAACACTTTTCACACAAATCAAATCAGATCTAAATAATTGTAAAAATATCAATTGATCATGGATAGTTCAAGCTAATGTAATAAAAATGACAATTCTATCTAATTTTCTTATTCAGTGCCATACCAATCAGACTACCTAAAAATTATTTTATAGAGCTGAAAAATAATAACAATATTCATGTGGAAAAACAAAAGGTCAAGAAGATCAAGGGAACTAATGAAAATTGCTCAGGAAGGTGGGCTAACTGTACCAAATCTGAAGCTTTACTATAAAGTGGCAGTAATCAAAACTATTTTGTACTGGCTAAGAAATAGAGTGGTGGATCAATGGAATAGGTGAGGCACAGGAGACACAGGAGCAACTGACTTTAGTAATGTACTGTTCGATAAACCAAAAGACTACAGCTTCTGGGATAGGAACTCACTATTTGACAAAAACTTTTGGAAAAACTAGACAATAGTACAGCAGAAACTAGACTTAGATCAACATCTTACACATTATGCTAAAATAAGGTCAAAATGGGTATGTGATTTACACATAAAAGGTGATACCATAGGTAAATTAGGAGAGGAAGGAATAGCTTACCTCTCAGATTTATGGAGAGGAGAACAGTTTATGACCAAATAAGAGATAGAGAATATTATGAAATGCACAATGGATGATTTTGATTACATTAAATTAAAAAGTTTTTGCACAAACAGAAGCAATGCATACAAAATTATAAAGGAGACAGAAAGCAAGGAAATAAATTTTATAGCCAGTGTTTCTGACCAAGGCCTCTTTTCTAAAATATATCAGGAACTAAATCAAATTTATAAGACTGCAAGTCATTCCTCATTTGAGAGATGGTCAAAGGTTATGAACAGGCAGTTTTCAGATGAAGAAATCAAAACTATCTATTGCCAAATGAAAAAAATGCTCTAAATCACTATTGATTAGAGAAATGGAAATTAAAACAACTCTGAGGTACCACCTGACACCTGGCTAATATGACAAAAAAGGAAAATAATAAATGTTGGAGAAGCTGTAGAAAAATTGGAACACTAATTCATTGTTGGTAGAGCTGTGAACTGATTCAGCCATTATGGAGAGGAATTTGGAACTATGCCCAAAGTGCTATAAAGCTCCGCATACCCTTTGACCCAGCAATACCACTATTAGTTCATTTTCCCAAAGAGATCATAAAAAGGGAAAAGGATCCACATGTACAAAAACCTATTTATAGCAGTTCTTTTTGTGGTGGCAATGAATTAGAAATTGAGGTGATGCCCATCATTTGGGGAAAGGCTGAAAATGTTGTAGTATATGAATCTAATGGAATACTATTGTGCTGTAAGAAATGATGAGCAGGGAGATTTCAGAGAAACCTGGAAGTGCTTACATATACTGAGGCTGAGTGACATGAACAGAACCAGGAGGACATTGTACACAGTATCAACAACATTGTGTGTTGATCAACTATGATAGACTTGACTCTTCTCAGCAATACAGTAGTCCAAGATAGTTTCAAAGTACTCATGATAGAAAATGCTCTTCAAATCCAGAAAAAATAATTGTGGCATCTAGATGTAGATTAAACCATACTATTTCTATGGTTTTTGTATTTCTTTTCTGAGGTTTTTCCTTTTTGCTCTTATTCTTCTTTCACAGCATGACTAATGCAGAAAAATGTTTATGTGATTGTACATATATAACGTATATCAGATTGCTTGCAGTTTCGTGGGAGGGAAAGAGAAAAATTTGAAACTAGAAATCTTGTAAAAACAAATGTTGAAAACTACCTATACATGTAACTAAAAATAATAAAATACTTTTATGATAAAAAACAATCTCACCAACCTCTCCACATACTCCTGACTCTCCAAACTCTCTTGGTAGCTAATGACAAAACTCTTCACTTTCCAGGGTCAGAAAAGACTTGATTACAGTGCTGAGGTAGGTATATATTTTAAGGAATATAGCTCCTAAATGGAATGTACAATTATAACTAGTTTCATGTTAATTTTATAGTGTTTTAAATATATATTTTGCAAGGGTATAGGGGAAGATATGATAGTAAAAGAAAGTGACATGTGTTGTACTGAATATGTACAAGGAAGATACTAATGAAGAGAGAGCCGCAAGAAGTGCTCCAAGAATTCAGCAACAGCAGGACTAAAGGTAAGAAAAGCAGGAAATTGGTCCAAAACATATCCAAGTCACTGTTATCCTATAAGCAATGATTAGTAGGGGGCAGCTAGGTGGTGCCAACACTTACTAGCCCTTTGACCTTGGGCAAGTCACTTAACTCTCATTGCCATGCAAAAAAAAAAAAAGAGTAGGTAGATTTCAGAAAACCTGGAAAGACCTATATGAACTGATGCTAAGTGAAGTGAGCAGAAACAGGAAAAGATTGTATACAGTGACAGCAACATTGCTTGATGATCACCTATGATAGATAGAATGATATCCAGAAAAAGAACTCTGGAATCTGAATCCAGAATGAAGCATACTATTTTAACTTTCTGTTTTTTCTTTCTCATGGCTTTCCCCACTTTTTCTGATTCTTCTTTTGTAACATGACTAATGTGGAAATATGCTTAATATGATTACATATATAACCTATATCAGATTGCTTGATGCCTGGGGTAGGGGGAGGTTAGGGAGGAAGAAAAATTTGAAACTCAAAATCTTAGTAAAATGAATGTTTAAAACTATCTTTCCATATAATTGGAAAAATAAAATACTATTTTGTATACATATATGTATATATACACACATATACATACCAATATATCTATAGCTATATCATCTCTCTCTCTCAAATATACAAGTTGAAATAAGAATTAACTAAAATAATGCTATACTATATCAGGGCTTCCTAAATTTTTTCCACTTGTGGCCTATTTTCACCTGAGAAAATTTTACATTATCCTGTGTATACAGGTATATAAAATAGTTATATATAACCTTATACTGTAGCCAATTTTTTGCAACCCCCACATTCAGTTACCTGACCCCATATGGGGTTAAGACCAACAGTTTAAGACACTTTGCATTAGAGCAGTAAAAAAATGGTTGCCGAAACAATTAGATTGTGTTCCCCTCAAGAGCAAGGAGTCTATTTCCACTTTCTTTGTATCCTCACTGCTTAGCATAGTGCCTGATATATATCTATTGTTTAATAAATATTTATTAACTGACTTACAATAATAGAATTTGGACCTTGAATTGGTATAATGGATATACCTATTTTGGTTAGCTCCAGACATTCTTCAGTTTATTCACCAGCTATCTTGTCAGAAACTTCTGGTTACTGACGTTATATTACCCCTAACATGAAAACCACAGACAGAAAGAGACACACAGATACACACAAACACATATGGACATACACACACTGTTTTATAGTTCTAGACCTAGAATCGAATCAATACTGACATTATCACTATATATGTATATATCAATATATAGATCTATATATCTATATATAGATCTCTCTCTATATATATATATATGTATACTCCCCATAGGCATATCTATCCATTATCATTATAATTTTTTTACAACCACTCCACTTTATATTTTGTCTCTTCTTAAGGAAATACAATCTCTCTGAAGGGAAGGATTTCATTCTCTTTTTTATCTATATCCCCAATATTTAGCACAGTACATGGTATATACCAAATGCTTGATAATTTTTTTTTCTTTAAAGCATCCACACAAAACAATGCAAAATATAATAATAATCAACAGAGGCAGGATATTTTAGGCTAGTATTTGAATGGAAATTGTAATTATAAAAGGGAGAATAACCTCTATGAATGTTTTAAGATGGGAGGAAAATGGGAAGTTGTGCCATATATTTGAATGTGGGCTTTAGCTTTACATGCTCAGCAAGACTTTCCTCTAGCTTTAGTGAAAACTATGAGAGGGATAGTATATCCAGTACAGTAGAATAAATAAAAGAATAATATTTGGACTCAAGTCCTCCCTCTGACACAAACAAGTTGTGTGACCATAGGTAAGTCAAATGACCTCTCAGTATTACAGGAAACTATTTCAATAAATTACAGACATGTTGTCCATCTTCAAGGCTGGGGGAAGTTTTCACAATTGGAGTATTGTATTGCTAGGAAATCACTGGCATGGATCAACAAAACCAAAGTAAATTCCCTGTAAATGACTCAAATGAATCCAGACATCTCAATTCTGTCTGTCTCTCTGTCTCTGTCTTTGTCTCTGTCCCTGTCTCTCTCTGTCACTCTGTCTCTGTCTCTTTCACACACACACACACACACACACACACACACACACACACACACACACACACGAATATTTCCTTTACTTACAAGACTGCGGCAATTCAAATAAAACCCACAATTTCCCTATTCCCTATTCTCTTCTTCCAAACTTCTCTGTATCATCACCAATGACATATCCTTCTTCAGAGAGAGACATTTCCTTTTGATGTTAGGATTAATTCATTTAACTGTCTCTTGTGTCCTCTATAACCTATTAGATATTAATCCTTTCATGCAGTTTTTCTATCTCCCTCTCCATTGCTTCCTTACCATTTCCCTACAATTTCAGTTCCCATATGTCCTAAGAAATCCTTCCCTTTAACTTTAAATCTCATCTAACTATCCAGCATACTATTTTTCACCTGTTCTTCATAGCCACACTTCTTAGAAAATGAATATGTGATGTGTCTCCTTCCTCATTGTCCATATTTTCCTTAATCTCTTGTAATCTGGTTTTGGTCCCCACTAAACTGCTGAAGTGACCTCCCTCAAAGGTTAATAATTACTTCCTCATCTCCAAATAGAGTGGCATGTCTTCGATTTCATACCTCCTTGATCTTTTTCAGCATTTCATATTATTTATGACATCCTTTCCCCTTATGTATTTCAATCTTGTAATAAGAAACAGTTCGCTTCTCTGATCCTGCAACTCTTGTAATTGTTCCTTCTTTGTTTCTTTCATTGTCCTAATCCTCCAAACTGGCTATGCTGTCCTCTTCTCTTTAAACTTTCTCACTTGGCAATTTTATTGAATCTAAAACTTCAGGCATTACCCCTATGCAGATGACTCCAAATTAGAGTTTATTCAAAGAACTGATTGTCTTGGATTGCATTGAAACTTCTGTTACTAGAGCCACTCAAATAAACACTGAATATCTGTCTGTCAGGAATGGTATAAAAGTGGCTCCTGAGTGGAACTGAAGGTTACACAAGATTACCTTTAACATTTCCTCCAATTTCAAAACTCTATCCTGACATTCTACTTGATTTTTAATGCAATTAAAAGAAAAAACCCTACTACTATAATTATGTGAACATATATCTTACTCCTTCTTTACTAGATTATCAGCCCCTTGAGGATAAAGACTGCTTTATTTTTCATCACTGATTTCATAAAGTATAGGGTCTTATACAAAACAGGTATTTAATAATTATCTGTTGAACTGTTTTGATAAAGATTCTAGGATTCTATCTTGTAGCCACATACTTATATGAACCTAAGTTTTAGTACCCTATGTGAGAGGCAGTTAGAGATATAAAAAACATGTGGTTGACTCTTAGAAAAAATCAAGGGAGCAAGCATTATTAAAGGGAAGGCATATAAACAAGGAAAGTACAAAGTCTGGCAGGTTTCCAGCCTGTACTCCTGTAATAAGCCTACAATATTCCCCACAGGAAAATGTGAGTGAAATCCCTCTGAATAATGAATTTCTCTAGAGTTTTGTAATTTATAAAACTCTTTCTTATCCATTGCTTTTAATAATTTTCAGTATGCCTCAGCTGTTGCCCTAGAAAGTTGTTTCTAAAGTTGAGTCATAGTGATTTGGGGATATTGGCACAAGATCATTTTAAGACCTGACAATTGTCTATTCTATTTCAGATGAGCAGATAACAGACTTGAAGAATCGAAGAAAACAAGCTTAGAGTTATATATGGAGAAACAACAGAGCCTCCAGGTAGATAGGCAGAGAAAAACATAGCTTATGTATGTAGCTGAATCCCCAAAGAATATATGCTTTTCATCAGATGTAAAGAGAACCTAATATAAATTTCTGCACATGTAATATTTGTGATAACTCATGGCAGTAATTCAAGGATCAACAATGAAACCTCCTTCAGCAAAATTTTCAGCCAGTTTATAGAGAATCAAAATTATCTGATTAGTTTGTTTACCATTCTTTCCCTCTGTCCATTACCATTCTCCACAGCATCTTTTCCCAAACCTTTTCCTCTTTCCTCAGATTCCCACATTACCTGTCTTCCCCTTCTCTCTCAACAGAGGTCCTCACCTTCTATTCTGTTGAGACTTGACTTTCTCTCATTTGCTCCATGTTCTAAGGGAACACACAATTTTGGAGCTGGAAAGGAATTCAGCAACCAATATATCCAATCCAAACATGAAAGGAAGGGCTGCCACAACATAGCTAGCTAGAGACAGTGGGGGGTGGGGGGAGGGTGCATTTAGGTGGTGCAGTGGATACATCACTGGCTCTGGAGTCAGGAGGACTTGAGTTCTAATCTCACTTCAGACACTTAATAGTAGTATGACCCTGAGCAAGTCACATAATCCCAATTGCCTTAAAAACAAACAAACAAAAATCTAGTGACATATTCAGTCGTCCTGATATCTATGTTGCCACTGGACCCAGTTGCTCTGGACAAGATAATGAGACTTTGTCCAATACAGCCCGCCCTCACTTAAATCCAATTCACTACAAGTCATGATCTCATTTCCTTCTGGTTCCTTCAGGAGTTTACACACTACTCATTCCCTCACTCTCATCTTCAATTTCTCCTTATCATCCTTTCATCCTCTATTGCCTAAAAACATAACAATATCTACCTCATCTTAAAAAACAACAACCACCACCTTCACTTGAACCTCTCATTTTTTCAAACTAGCATTTTTAAGCTTTTCTTTTTGACAACCAAGCAACGGGAGAATATTGACTACACTTATCTCCATTTTCCCCCATGCCCTTCCACTCCTTTTAGTCTGCAGTTTGACTCCAGCACTGGACTGAAACTACTGCCTTCAAACTATAAATGACCTCTTCTCTACTAAATTCATTATTCTTTTTTTTTCACTCCTCCATCTTTATTTATATATAGATTTTTTTTTTATTTGCAGGGCAATGAGGTTTAAGTGACTTGCCCAGGGTCACATAGCTAGTAAGTATCAAGTGTCTGGGGCAGGATTTAAACTCAGGCTTTCCTGAATCCAGGCCAGTGTTTTATCCACTGTGCCACCTAGCTGCCCCCTCTCTATAGTTTTTGAAATTGCATTCAATTTTTCCCCAAACTTTCACCTTCCTTTACTTTTATGAGAATGCAATCTCTGTTTACCTAGTACCTTTTACTCTATTCCTTCTTTGTCTCTCTTTATGGATTTTAAACTTTCTCCCCCACCAACTAAGTGTGAGCATCCCCTAAGGTTCTCTTTTGGTACTTTTTTATTTACATACACTCACTTGGTGATATTATTAACTCATATGTGTTTATTCATTTCTTTTTCTTTCTTTTTTTTTTTTTTAGGCATTGGGGGTTAGGTGACTTGCCCACGGTCACACAGCTAGTAAGTGTCAAGTGTCTGAGGCCAGATTTGAACTCAGGTACTCCTGAATCCAGGGCTGGTGCTTTAACCACTGCGCCATCTAGCTGCCCCATTTATTTTCTTTTCTTCTTATTTTTTTCGCTTTCCTTCATTTGTACTTCTAGGGAATCATACCCTTACCTGAGGGTGTTCTGCCCAAAGGAATATTTTTTAACTGCTTAAATCTCAAAAGATGACTTGGGGTTTATGGTTTTGATTTTTATGGACTGTCTTAACCCCAAATCACTCTGACTCTCATAGACTGGCCAAACATGGTCCCAGCCTAAGCCTGATTTGCCATTGTTTGGCCTCTTAAGGGCTCAGAGTGAATGCAAATAGCAGTTGCTCCAGTTTTGGTCAGAAACACTGAAGGCCTTCCCTTCTCACACTCCCTCCTTCTTTTCTCCTTCCCTCCCTTTCTCCCTCCCTCCCTCCTTCCTTCCTTCCTTCCTTCCTTCCTTCCTTCCTTCCTTCCTTCCTTCCTTCCTTCCTTCCTTCCTTCCTTCCTTCCTTTTTTTTCTTTTTCTTTCTCCGTGTAATTTATTTGCTTCTCTCTCTCTCTCTCTCTCTCTCTCTCTCTCTCTCTCTCTCTCTCTCTCACTCTCTCTCATCTGTCTCTCTGTCTATCTATTTATTGCTGAGACCTGGGAGAGACCTTAGCTTAAAAAACACAAAGGTCTCCCACTGCATCCAAGCCCATCTCCACTCATTCTGAAGTATATCTTTCCACTGGAGCCAGATAGCTCTGGAGGAGAGAGTGAGGTTGGTGACTTTGCACAGCCCTCCCTCACTGAAATCCAATTCACTCCAAGTCATGACATCACTTCCTGATGATGTTCTATTCCTCTTTGAGAACAAAGGACAAACAACAACAACAATGTGTTTAATTATCACCTCTATGTAGAGGATTCCCAAATCAATATACTTATCTTTAATCTCTCTTTTAAACTACATTTCCCTATTATCACCAGCTTGTTGGACACCTCCACCTAGATTTCCCTTATACTTTTCAAATTCAGTGTCCTAAAATGAAACTCATTTTCTTCACAAAGAACATGCAATTTCTCCAATCTAACCCATTACTATTAGCTGCTCTTCTTCTTCCTCTACTTCTCCTCCTCCTCCTTCTTCTTCTTCTCCTCCTCCTCCTCCTCCCCTCCCACTCCTCCTCCTTCTCTTCCTCTTCCTCTTCCTCTTCCTCTTCTTCTTCTTCTTCTTCTTCTTCTTCTCCTTCTTCTTCTTCTTCTTCTTCTTCTTCTTCTTCTTCTTCTTCTTCTTCTTCTTCTTCTTCTTCTTCTTCTTCTACTTCTCAGTTACCACAGGGTTGTAGCCTTGGACTCATTCTTGACTCTTTCCTCTCTATCTCTTGCTATATCCCATCAATTCTACCTCCATAGTATGTATTATACTTGCCCCCCTTGTCTTTACTCACATCATTTTTATCCTACTTCGAGTTCTCTTCACCTTAAAACACAGGGCTATTATAGTAACCTCCTAATCTCTCCTGTCTTTTCTTGCTCCCATCCATTTTCCATGTTGTTGATAAATTTATAACTTGAACATTTCAGTCTACATGCTCAAAAAGACCTTCAGTTTGCCCAGAATTGCAAATTGTCTCTAGTATAAATCTATTGCTTTTAGAATAATTTCTTAATCATTATTCAGGCATTTAAAGTCCTCTATAATCTGTTTGATATTTATCTTTCTTATTTTATATTGCTTCCCTTTATTCCAGTCCAACTGCCTTACTAGATGTTCTTTGCATGCTACATTCTATCTTTAACTTCTATGCCTTCATAAAAAAGTCTCCTATATTAGCTCCTTTGCACATAAATCCTTAGCTCACTTCAAAGCACAACTCAAATGCAACTTTCTAAATGAAACCTTTCCTGATCTAATTCTTGGTGCTTTCTCTTTTATGAAATTAATTTGTACATTGTTTTATGTGTTTGCATTTATATATTTGTTCATATTATTTTCTATTTCTCATAAAATGTAAACACATTGAGGGCAAGAGACTACTTAGTTTTTCTCTTTGTATCACCAGCATGTGGTACACTGGCTTATACAAAGTAGATGTCTAATAAAAGTATAAGGAACTGCATAGAACTAAGATTAAATATGCAAAATTTAAGGAAGAGCAAATATGGGAAAGGAGATAAAAGCTCTAGATTAGGATTTATTCATCTCCAAAGTGAAATAGAACTAGATATACTGACAAATTAAAAATTCAAAATAGGATAACTCTGGTTCAACCATAGGCACTCAATAAGATTTAACATAGAATATGATATATCTCTTTCAAATACATTTTTCAAACTCTACTATAATTTGAATTTTCTCAAATAAAAGTAAGAAAATAGTTTGAAATGGTAAAAAGTGGAGAGGACTCAGGATTATAAAATTATTACAAAAAAATTCTTTTCAGAACTGCTTTTTTTTGTTTAAATTTAGTGATCAGTTATTAAGTACTTATAGTGTTCCTGGTACTATCCTAACTAAACATTAGAAATAAAAAGACAAAAATATGGTATTCCCTACTCTTAAGGAGCTGATATTCTACTGGAAGTAGAATGTACTACAAGTACAAAGATAATTACTACAAGCTACGTGTACAAATATAATGTACAAAATATATGCGAAGTAATTTCAAGAACATGGGACAGACTAATATTTGGGGGATCAGTATAAGCCTTAGCCAGAAGTTTTTACTTGAGGTGAACTTTGAAGGAAGCAAAGGTATCCATAAGACAGAGATGAGAAGATAACACATTTTTAAACTCTCTTTCTGGATACCAATCTAGTAGTGATCTTACTAGGTCAAAGAGCATGTGTGATTTTATGGTCCTTGGGTATAGTTCCAAATTGCTCTACACAATGTTTGAATCAGTTTACAATTTTACCAAGAGTGTATTAATGTCTCATTTCCCCCATATCCCCTACAACATTTGATACATTTTCTCTGCTGTCCTATTATCCAATACAATAGATATGAGGTAGTACCCCAATCAATAATGAGAGCAATTTTTTTTTACATATGATTATAGGTAGCTTTGATTTTTTTCATCTGAAAACTTCATATCTTTTGATCATCTATCAATTGGGGAATGACCCTTATTTTAACAATTTTGACTAAGTTTTCTATGACAACACATTTTGAATGTGGAAACTATTCTAAGTAAAGGCATGGAGATGGAGAATAGAACATTATGTTTGGTGAAAAAGCAGTATGCAGCGCAGCTGAAATGTGTGAAGAAAAGTAATGTGAAATTGGTCCAAAAATAGAGGTTTGAAAAAATATTATGAAGAGATTTAAATGACAAACAAGAGTTTGTATTATATCCTAGAATTAAGTAGGAGTCACTGAATCTCCTTGAGCATAAGAATGTCATTTTCAGGCCTATGCTTTAGGGATACTCCTATTGTCAAGAATAGTTAGCTTTAATAGCTATTACATTTACTTGGAAATGTTGGACATATTGATATGGTCTCAGGTACATCTGCCTTCTGTTTGTAAATGGCAGGTTTTGATATTGTGGAAAGATTTAGTTAAACATAAGGTTTTTTTATGTAGAAACTTGAAATTATTATGAAACAATGTAATTTAAATCGATTAGTTATATATGAGGTTCTTGACAAGGAAATTCTAACTTTCAATCTTGAATATAGATAACAAATATTTTGGATGGTAAAACATTTTTCAATTATATTGAATCACCTCTGGGAACTCTTTTCTAAATCAGCACTCTAATATTACATATTAGGTATTCAGAGGGATGACTGACTACCCCTAAATTCATGAATCTCTGTTGTATGCAAAAATATGCTTTATTTTAATAATCAGTCAGGAGAAATAGCTAAAAAAAGAATTTGCAAAGACAGTATAATAAGAATAATAGCTACAAAATACCTCCTCCAAAAACCTGGGTCATACTCTCTCATGAATAGTGTCAGTTGGAAGAGTAAGGATTTATGTAGAGTAAATCTGTAGTGAGGCACACATATAACTAGGAAACATACAAGACCAAGGAAATCCATGCCTTTGGTGCTACTGGACCCCAATATCCTTTCTTATCTTGTTTTGCCCTCCATTTTGTTCTACCCTAATTACAGTGTTTCTGCTAGACAGGTTACTTGATTGGTTTTCCTTTGTCAAGTTTTTTGCAGCTTAGCTCCTGATTGCCAGTATAAATTATGTTTTAAATCCATATCCGGCTCTCTTTGCTGGTAAGAGATGGATGACTGTCTACAACTGATCAAGTAGCTTCGAACTATATTCCATGGATGACAGAGAAAGGGAGAAGAAAGGAAACCTCACTTCCATCTTTTATGCTCAGTTATAAATGCAATGAGAAAAGTATAGATTAGGCATTCCTATCATGATAGATTTCTAATGGGAGATCGATCTTCCAGCTTCCACATAATTCTGCCAGAAAAACCATGAAGTTTGCACCAGAACAAGTAATAATCAAAAAATTCAATGAGTCTTCTACCCATAACTTCAGAAAAATTCAGTCAGAAGCCCATGGTCAATAGCAGATTCAGAACAAGTACAGGGTTGCCTCCCATCATGACAAGAAATAAGATCCAGGTAACTTGCAAAGTTCTATTTCCAGAGGCGATAAGAAGAAAGGGCTCCCCTGAGAAATTCCCAGGTTTGGTACCATTGGAGCTCTGAGGAGCAGCACCATGGGGTAATCAACATTCTGTTTTAGCTGATCTGACCATGACAGCAAAAGCCCAGGGGCTCTAAGATTTCTATTGCTTTGTTCCAAGATGCTAGAGAGTGCCCTGAAGATCCACCAAACTTAATGTTTGAGATTCAGGGGGTATAAGGATGAGAGATATGAGTCATCACATGAGGCTTCGGGTCCCAGGGCCAAGCAGGGCCACAGTCAAAGTTTTACCAACCTGGTTCTGGAACAAAGCCTCCATTCAGGAACTAAAGCTAATGAGATATGAGTAAATCAAATAAGAAATCAAATACTATTAAATATTATTGTATATCTAGAAATTCATAAAAAGGAGAAAGTAATTCTGCAATAGTTATAGACAGACTTAAACAAACAAATAAACAAGGGTTTTCTATAAAAGCTACATATATACCCAGAAGAAATGATGCAAGGGAAAAGAGTGAAATAAAACCTTTTGAGAAGCAAATTGGAAGAAAAATAACTGGCTTAAAAACAGAGTCTTTAAAAATAAGAATAGAGGGGGCAGCTAGGTAGCACAGTGGATAAAGCACTGGCCCTAGATTCAGGACGACCTGAGTTCAAATCCGGCATCAGACACTTGACACTTACTAGCTGTGTGACTCTGGGCAAGTCACCTAACCCTCATTGCCCTGAAAAAAAAAAGAATAGATCAAACAAATTAATTCCTCAAAGGGATAGAAATATTAGGAAAAAATATTGAAATATTTTTAAAGAATTTAAGATGTCTGATATTAAATTAACTTAATTTTTTTAAAAAATGTCAAGGAGTAACAATTTAAGAACCATTACATTATTCATACCCTGTGGTGGAGAGATTCTACCATTAGGAATATATATCCCATGGAGGTCACTGGTCAGAAAACACTCACATACATGAAAATAGTATAGCTATGCTTTTATGTAGTAGCAAAGAACTGGAAACAAAGTAGAAGCCATTGAACTGGGAAGTGGCAAAAATGAATTTTGTTACATGAATATAATATATAATAATCATTTAATATGCACCTGACTACAATGAAATATTACTGTGGTATATAAAGTTATGAACATGATAAAAACTGAATAATCCTTGAAAGACTTGTATGAACTAATATAGAGAGAAATAAGCAAAGCTAAGAAAACAATACAGACAAAGACTATAACAATATAAATGGAAAGAACAAAAAGCATAAAACAATCAAAAGTGAATGTAACAAAATTATGAAGAATAAGTGTGGGCCTAAAGGACAGATATGAGCAAACAATTCTTCCCCACTTGTTTGTAAATGTAGAAGGTTCACAGGTGTGGAATTCTATATTTATTTTCAGACTTTTTCAAAGTACTGACTGATGTTGCTGATTTTTCCCCTCATCTATTTTTTTCTTTAAAATATGCATTACAGTGTAAGGCTCTCTCTGAAGAGGAGCTAAGGAATAATGGGAGAGATTTTGTTAATGTGAAAACAAAAGTTATCCAAATTTATTTTTTTTCCAAAATGATAATTGGGCTCCCTGAAAACTTTGATTTTTAAAGAAAAAAAACCTGGATACTATGTTCCAAGAAATGATAAATGAAAACTGCCTAGATTTATTAGAATCAGGGATTAAGGATTAAAATTATAAATAATACATAAATCACTTGTTGAAAGTACCCTCAAATGGACAAAAACCCAGGAATGTCATAGTCAAAATTCAGAGCTCCCATAAATACTAGAAATATACAGAAAGAAGAAATTCAAGTGCAAAAGAAACAGGATCACACAAGACCTTGTAGATTTTAGTAAAACTGAGAAGAGGATTTATGATAAAATATTCCAAAATTCAAAAGATTGATAAGCTTAGAACCAAAAAATTTGCATTGCTAAGCTGGGTATAATCCTACAAGGGGGAAAATGACCTTTAACAAAATAGAAGATATTCAGGCATTTCTGATGAAAAGACTAGAGCTGAAAAGGAACTTAAAAATACAAACCAAAGAGTCCAGAGGAACATAACATGATAAATTTATTTGAGTATTTGAAAGGATCCGTATAATGATGTAGTGCTAACTCTCTACCTAAAGTGAGAATCAAGGGTTCCTTCAGTAAATCAATGTCTTGAAAAGTTATTTTGAAAATTAATGTCTGAAAAGGAATTAATTTTTAAAAAGTAGATCTAGGAGTGAATTAGTCTGCTTCTGAAGGTTTAAAGAGAGGAAAGAGAAGGGAAGAAATAATGTATTAAT
Source organism: Dromiciops gliroides (assembly GCF_019393635.1). NCBI lineage: Eukaryota > Metazoa > Chordata > Mammalia > Microbiotheria > Microbiotheriidae > Dromiciops > Dromiciops gliroides. The sequence goes on along the minus strand of NC_057862.1, from coordinate 337,428,553 downwards.
ATAAAAAGAAGAGCGTAGAACTTGCTATTTCTTATAACTTGGGCACATCTGAAGAAGAATATACACAGGACAAAGGAACAGATGGGGAGAAGTCAGCATTAGGTGATCCTCATGAGGAAAGTTCAAAACATTCTTTCTCTCTTCAGAACTTTTGGTGAAGTAACATATGAACCCTAAAAAGGAAATAGGCAGGGTCTGGAGCATAGATTTAAGAGGAAGAGGATGTTGTCATTTGTCTTTTGTTCTCAAAGTGGACCATGATATTAGGGTGATGTCATGACTAGCACTAAATTAGATTTAAGTGAGGGAGGACTATGCAAGATCACCAACCTCACTTTCAACTCCAGAGCCATCTGGGTCCAGTGGCAAGATATAGATCAGGACAACTGGAGATGGACCTAAGGCAATTGGGGTTGACTTGCCTAGGGTCACACAGCTAATAAGTGTCTGAGGTGAGATTTGAACTCAGGTCTTCCAACTTCAGGGCCTGAGCTCTACCCACTGTGCCACCTAGTTGCCCTAAGAGGAAGAATATTATGAGGGAATGAATAATCAATCAGAAAGCAAATTTCCTGATCTTATAGGGGTATAAAAATGGAAGGGTATAAAAGAAAATGGAATACTAATGGATTGTTGGTGGAGCTGTGAACTGATTCAGCCATTCTTGAGAGCAATTTGGAACTATGCCCAAAGGGCTATAAAGCTCTTCATACCTTTTGACTCACCAATACCACTATTAGGTCTTTTCCCAAAGAGATCATAGAAAGGGAAAAGGACCCACATGTACAAAAAATATTTATAGCTTCTCTTTTTGTGGTGGCAATGAATTTGGAATTTAGGGAATGCCTATCAATTGGGAAGTGGCTGAACAGGTTGTAGTATATGAATGTAATGGAATACTATTGTGCTGTAAGAAATGATGAGCAGGAAGATTTGAGAGAAACCTGGAAGGACTTACATGAACTGATGTTAAGTGACATGAGCAGAACCAGAAGAACATTGTACACAGCATCAACAGCACTGTGTGTTGATCATCTGTAATGGACTTGACTCTTTTCAGCAATACAATGGTCCAAGATAGTTCCAAAGGACTCATGATGGAAAATGCTCTCCAAATCCAGAAAAAAAAAGAACTATGGAATCTAGATATAGATTGAACCATACTATTTCTATGTTTTTTGTATTTCTTTTTTGAGTTTTTTCCTTTTTGCTCTTATTTTTCTTTCACAGCATGACTAATGAAGAAATATGTTTAATGTGATTGTACATATATAACCAATATCAGATTGCTTGCTGTTTTGGGGAAGGTGGAGGGAGGGGAGGGAGGGAGAAAAATTTGAAACTAGAAATCTAAAACTAAAACAAATGTAGAAATTGCTTCAATAAAAATGAGTTCTAAAAAAAAAATGATCCCTGTGAAGAGATGAATTCCTTTTCTCTAGGTGCTACCTTTATTGACTATTTCTAGGACTGACAAATTGAATCTTTAAAAGCCACTGAAGGTATTATTGATTGTCAGACAGCCAATTGCAAGCTTCCTTTGAAATCCATCAAGGAATATTCCTAAACACTTGTTAAATGGAAAATTATAATGAAAACTTGTTATTCTCTTTAAGAGATTAACATTTGTTACCCGTCTTATCTGAGATTTCAACAATGGGTGAAAAAGGAACTCAGATAATCAAGGGTATCATATTCACCCCTCACCTCACTATAATTCAAGCATTGGATATTCATCTAAATTTAATGGGAATTTTGACTACTTCAAAAAGGCAAGTGATATAGATTTTTTTTTAAAAAGGGATTTTGCACAAACACAAAACACTAATAATTTCAAAGGAAGTTGATTTTAATTCTTTTGGCAAATTATTCAATATTTATTTAATTCAAATAAGGAAATAGAGACAAAACATTACAAGTCAGATAAATGAGCTTGACATATATGTTCAGCCTTATAACAATATCAGGAAAGCCTCTGAATTTTTAAATGTGCTTTTTATTGAAAGGGCTATGTTTCTTGATATGGCTGATCAAAAAGGAACTACTTTCTAGTATTTGAGAAGGCTAATAAGAATGAAGCTAATGCCCTTTGTGCAGGCTATATGATAATTGCTATGGTTATGCAAAGAGAACTCGATCATATATTCTTCAGCAGATGTTGTAGCCACTGTTTCACAGTGAAGGCCATGGTGTCTGGCTTTTAAAACACTTCATCTTCTTATATTTCTCAATAGATTTCTATGTCTGCTGGTATCACAGCTGAAGATCTATCTGAATACCATATGACATTATTCGATTTAGGAGTTTTGTAATGTTTTGTCAAGATCTGCCTAGGTTTTCACAAGAGAAGCTAATGAAAAGATGCAGATGGGATATGACAATAAAGACACAACAAAAGATTAAAGTAAATAAGTAATTATTGCTAGACGAGTTTCTGAAATTTTCCAATCACCTAGAGCTAAGATGGATAAAGTGGATCAATCCAGTAGCTTTAGACTGGACATAAAAAGAAGATTAATTAGTCTTTAGAAGATAAAGCAGATAGATCTTGCCAAGATGAGCTGTCTCAGGTCTGAAAAGCTGACAAAAAAAGATAAACCAAATAGATATAAATGTGCAATATGAACAGTTGGAGGATAGCTTCCAGCAACTTGTTACAGATTACTAAAGGATAATAGAACAACTTGCTTGAGGTGAAAGATTTTATCTTGTTTTATGGGAAATCTTCTATGTATGGTGCTATGAAACCTCTGAAATATTTTCTCTGTTGGAAATTTTTATGTAAATTTTTAATAAGAAAGGGTATTTTATTATTTCTTTACTTGAATATTTAATACTAGAGAGGTTGTGTATTTAAAAACATGGTTTTGATCGAGGAGCACTTAATGCTGACTAAACCTGGTATAACTTCTGGGGGGAAAAAGAAGAGGTTAGAAAGCCTTAAATATGAATCTAATGTGACTGAAAGGATTAATAATTCAGAGAACCAGGAGCAAATATTTATGTAGGTTAATAAGATGCTCCATGTTCCACTTCCACAACTGACTGATGAAGAATCCTCCAAAACCTTCCAACTGTATCACAAAATTTCTACAAATTCATCTTGTTTTATTTGTTTCTGTGATTTTTAAGACCATTATTAGTTCTTTCCCCTTTTTTTCTTCCATGCTTCTGAACATACACACACTTGTATGTCTATTAGCATTCTTGTCTTTTATAACATGGTAAAGTAACAGCATTTGTTCCTTCCAAATAATAGAATTAATTTATCAAACAAATATGCTTCCATGTGTTTACAATTTAAAATCACTTCACTTCATGGGAATAAATGATATCAATAAATGATTAAAACAAAACATAATCACCAAACGTTTGCTCACAGTTCTGTTATATGAGAGCAAGCTTCCCCCTGGGAAAAAAAAAATAACTCCATGGGTTTATGATATCATCAGGATTGCACAACAGTTACAAGGTTTATTTAAAGCGGACATAGCTACCTATAGGAGTGCTACATTGTTAGGAATGACAAAATTTAATCCAAGGGGGAACACTTAAGCTTTATATCATGACTCAACTTTTTTAAAATTTTTTTTGTTTGTTTTTGGTGAGGCAATTGGGGTTAAGTGACTTGCCCAGGGTCACACACCTAGGAAGTGTTAAGTGTCTGAGGCCAGATTTGAACTCAGGTCCTCCTGACTCCAGGGCCAATGCTCTATCCATTATGCCACCTAGCTGCCCCATGGCTCAACTTTAAAATAAGAAAATAGAATTCACATAAGTAATGAGGGACTTAAATAGTTTTAAATTCCATTGTCCATAACTTGGTTTATTTTTTCCTTAGCTTTTTTGTGGAGCTGCAGTGGTATGAAATCTAGAGCCATGACTCATCAGTCTAGAGAGTTTCTTGTAGAGGAAATTCCCTTTACAAAAAATATCTGTAACTATTTTACAAGCCTAATCATTGAGGGTTATGTAGAGAACTGAAAGCTTAATTAATTTGACCATGATTATGGAGCCAGTTCATATGAATGCTGGGTCTTGAACTCAGGTTATCTTCACTCAAAGGCTAGCTTTCTGTTCACTTTTCTAAACTGAATAATAGAGTTTTCAGACTTTGTTGTTGTTGTTGTTGTTGTTTTAATATGATTCTAGACAAGAGTTGCTAAATAAGCTTTGGTTATATTTTTTTAAAAGAATTTCCTTTTTGAGATACTTAAGAGTACTAAAAATATAGAAGTTAGACATGTTCACTTGTGTTCATGTATTTGTGAGTGTGTGTGTATGTGTAAGGGGAGGGGTCATTTTGTTCATAAAATGAAAAAAACTTTCTGTTTTTATTGTATGAAATGGTTTGGAGAACTGATGAGCAGTGCTGATTTATCAATGGTCAATTTTGAATCTCAGTAGTCTTCTGACATGTCAATATCAAGATTCTGAAAGAGATTTTGACTATAGGCTGTAGTAGGTATGATGACTACATGATACCTAACATAGCTAAAAGTGGGAATGCTACAGATATTTGACATTATATACAAAATATTTGGTTTAATGACTTACTTGGTTTATAACTGGATAGTTGTTAGTGTATAAACATAGCCTATGCCAAACAAATGTCTTCAAAGAGACCATTATGTCATCAGAGGAATTTTTCCCCATTTAAAGATAGTTTTTCTACATGGAGCAAGAAAACAATACAGTAATTTAAACATTTTCTCATCTGCATCCAACGATCTAATGAATTCTGGCAGACTATATGTATATTTCTTTCTTCATTGTTTTTTCCAGTTTTTGTCAATTATTACACACTGAAACTTTAAACTACAGTAAAAGAAATTGAGTTTAAATGACATGTGAATTAAATGAGATTTGTATTGATACATATATTTTCTTAATCCTTAAGGAATTATACCAAATATTAGATATAAAACAGATGACTCTCAATCAATAAATAAGCATTTATTAAGTACCCACTATATGCTAAATACTATGCTAAATGTTGGGGGATCCAGAAAGAGGCAAATGATAGTCCTTGCCCTAAAGGAGCACACAATCTAACAGGGAAGACAAAGTGCAAATAAAGACATACAGTGCAATTCTGCATGTATATACAGGATAAACAACAAAATAGAGGGAAGGTACTTGAATTAAGAGTGGTTGGGAAGGGCTTCCTATAAAAGATGAAATTTTAGTTGGAATTTAAAGGAATCCAGGAAAGTCAGTAGGTCAATTTAAGGAAGATTTTTCCAGGCATTGGGTATAGTCAAAGGAAAATGTCCAGAACTGCAAGGTGGAGTGTTATGTTTGTGGAACAGCCAGGAGGACAATGCCACTTGATACAAGAGTGTGTGGTGGGGAGTATGATATAAGAATACTGGAAAGGTAAGAGGGGACTATGTTATGAAGAGCATTCAATGACAAATAGAGAATTTTGTATATGAACCTGGAGGTGATTGGGAACCAATGAAGTTTACTGAGTAGAGAACTGACATGGTCAGACCAGTGTTTTAGAAGATTACTTTGGTGGTTGATTGGAGAATGAAAAAGAAGGAATAGGGAGGAACTTGAAGCCCTCAGACCCATTAGCAATTTTTTTTTTTTTTTGGTGAGGCAATTGGGGTTAAGTGATTTGCCCAGGGTCATACATCTAGTAAGTATTAAGTGTCTGAGGCCAGATTTGAACTCAGGTCCTCCTGACTCCAGGGCCAGTGCTCTATCCACTGTGCCACCTAGCTGCCCCCTCCCTAGTAGCAAATATTGAAAAAGTCCACATGTGATATGATGAGGGCTGGCTCTATAGTGATGGCCATGTCAAAGGAGAGAAGGGGGCATATTTGAGAAATATTGCAGAGGTGAACTTGACAGTACTTGGGAAAAGATTGAATATGATGGGTGAGACACTGAGAGGAATTGAGGATAATTTCTAGGCTGTGAGCCTGAGGAAGTGGAAAGATAGTGTTGCCCTCTATAGCAATAGGGATGGTAGGAGAGAAGGGATTTTAGGGAGAAAAATAATGACTTCTTTTTTAGACACATTTAATTTAATATATTTTATATCAGGGCTTTGAGGGTCAGCTTGGATTTGAACATGTGCCTTTTTTCCTATAGTCAGAATAGAAATTCTAAAACATTTCACTCATATGTATGGTTAATAATTATAAGACTATAAGACAACTAAGCTTTCTGTATCACTGATCATTCTAACAGTAGTTATTTAAAGAAAAATATTTTTGAGGAGAGTGTGTTTTCTTTTAAATTATGAATGTTGGTTTAATTTTACCTCCATAGCCACATCTACACCAATACCTATAACTATAGCATCTACATCTCTCTATAGATGCAAAAACATAAGTAGCAATGTGAATTAGAAAACTAATCTTATAGTCTAAAAGACCCAAATTCAAACCTATCCTTGAACTTTTCTGGCTATATGTCCCCAGGCCAGTCACTTAACCTCCATGTTCCTCAGGCTACACTTTGGGACTTATGCATTAAGTCACTTAGGGATCATTTATCTATATCCTATCCCAGGAATTTACCAAAAATGATAAATCCTTCAAGGATTATTACACACAAAAATATGACAGTACAAGAATTCCCTGGGAAGTTCAAATTTTAAACTAGAGAAACAATTTCTTTTTTTTAATAAAAACTATGTTTAATAGTCAAGGAATCATTAGTTATTACTTTTTAATAAAATAAAAGCCACACAAATTTAGGTAAGTGTATATAGATTTATGACATTTAAATAACTTAATAGCAATATTGGTCTGAGAAATTAAGGAATACACTTCTTGTTAAAAAAATCAAGATTTGTGTGCGTATGTATAGACATATAGACACACATATGTCATTTATCCATGCATATATTAAAATGTACATTACAAATATTTTCGGTCATCCACATATAAATTTATTATTTATTAAATATATATGATATATTATATGTCATGTTTTATAAGTGACATTTAATAATCATATATCATATATAATTATATTTAACCATTGTATATTATAACATTTATAATATGTGAACTATAAATGTAAAAAATATAATATTTCTTTTTAGAATCATCGTAATTTTTGAATTTGTGATCTAGAGGTCAGGCTTTCATGAATCCTTTGAGAAAAATCCCATAGAACTTAAAACATAGTAATTTAGCCAATGAGTAATGGGGGAAGTGACTTAAAAATACACACACACACACACACACACACACACACACACGTGTATATATATAAAATCCAATTCCCTCACTAGACAGGTGAAGGCTGTTGAGGCCAGAGTCAGGAAATGACATACCCAAAGGAAACCACCAAGAAGCAGACTCTGTACAAAAATTCAGTATTCTTACAATCTTACTCTCAATGCAGTGTTTATTTTTCTTCTTTTAAAAAAATTTTTTTCATTACACTATTTGATCTTTTCCTACTTTAGACATATCAAGGGAAGAGATTTTTTTTTCTTTCTGAAGTTTTACAGGGTAAATTTTTCCAGACAGTGGATAAACAGGTTGTATCTATGCTTCTTCTCACCTATAGATATGAGTAATGTCCTTGTGAAATTTTGTGAAATCATTTCCCTCTCTCCAACTCACTCTTACTGTTGTTCTGTTGGTCCCTCTTCACTGAATCAAATAACCAAGTACTTTGACAAAGCTCAGCTATAGGCCTTGAGCTTTTCCTTTAAGACAGCTAATTGTTATGGTAGATAGAGCAATTACATTAGACTCAGGAAAATCTAAATTCAAATTCTGATTTTGGCACTTATATTGTGACTCTGGGTCAGTCTTTGTGCCTCAGTTTCTTTATCTATGATATGAGGTGATGGAATCAATGACTCTAAGGTCCCATCCTGCTCTAAATATATTATAATATGATTTTATACGCAGAAAAGTAACTGTATTGAGACATCACATCAAAGTTTGATTTACAACTATAAACCAGATATAGCTTTCAGGGAATATAGGAAATATAGGAAAACTGATTGATTCACTTGTTTGGCTTCCCTGAGCTTTAAATATTTTCTTTCATTTAAGAAAATAAAATATTCAGGGGAAAGTGATCTGCCCAGTACACATCTTGCCTTAATCCCCATTATTCTTCCCCTCCTTTCTCTGATTATAGGATATGGATCACTGGAGAGTAAAATTAAAACAAAATGCAAAAAAATGGTCATAAAAAGTACTTAATACTTTCTTTTTTTTCCTTTTAAAAAGAAAATGCATGGCCCTTCATAACAAAACGGATCGTTTTAATTGCTATTTCAATTTATATTTGCTGAATAGCTTTAAACCTCATTTAAACAAATAAGTTTAAAAGACATGTACTTTTAATGAAATGAGAAAAGATACAAGTCATATTAGAATGTGAGCCCCTTTAGAGAAGGGACTTTTTTTTCCCCTATAAATGAGTCCCCAGCACTTAACTCAGTGCCTCATAAAACGTGTTTAATAAATGCTTGTTGACTGACTGCATTTGTTGAGAAAAAAAACCCCATACACCTTCATATTAGCATTTCATTAATTTTAATTACTCTTTATAAGATGTTAGTCATATGATTGTCTACTTTGCAAAATATTTTAAGTTTAAATATTAGTGAATGTGATTCTAAGTATTTTTACTAAAGGAAAAAAAAATTATTAAGAAAACTATATTTCTGATAGCACAGTGGATAAAGCACCAGCCCTGGATTCAGGAGGACCTGAGTTCAAATCCAGACTCAGACATTTGACACTAGCTGTGTGACCCTAGGCAAGTCACTTAACCCCCATTGCCCCACAAAAGAAAAGAAAATTAGCCAAGAGAACAGGACAGCTAGGTGGCACAGTGGATAGAATTTGGGTCCTGGAGTGAGAAATACTAATTTTTCTAAGTTCAAATCTGGCCTCATATACTTCCTAGCTGTGTGATACTGGGCAAGCCACTTAACCCTGTTTGCCTCAGTTCCTCATCTGTAAAATGATTTGGAGAAGGAAATGACAAACCACTCCAGTATCTTTGCCAAAAATAAAAAAAACAAACAAAAATAACAAGCAGAAAAGTCAGACACAACTGAAAATGACTGAACAACAACAGCCAAGAGATCATAGGACTATCCTTCAAATAAACCTTAATTAACTTGGAAAATAGTTATAAAATCTGAGGATTAATTTCTGTGTAACAATGAAGAATGAGAAAGGCTCATAGCAAGGAAAAATAAAACTGTGCCTAGATGAGATGCTAATATTTTGTTTTGAAAAGAGATCTAGTATGTCACAGTGGAATGATTTTGAGCCAACAAGACACAATATAACACTTTTTAAAAGAAGGCTAAATGTGGAGATAAGATGACAGAGTTAAAAGAAGTGCAACCAAGCACCGCTACACAAACTTCTCATAACAGAGTTAGAAAATACAAGAAGCTGATTCATAATGTGGAAATCCAGAAAAAAGTCATAGTGAGTCATTTGTCCAGCCTATCTTAGCATAGGAAGACAGACAGAGAGGTCTGTGGATAGTGGGGACAGATCTGCTGATGAGCCTGTGGAGCACTGCCCTATCAAGGATATGCAGTAGGGCAAGATGAAGTCTCAGACCAAACAGTATAGATGTCCAGACCTATACTGGGCCACTCTGAAGGATACTGGTATGAACTGACAGCTGTGTCTCATAGTAGCCAATTGAGTGGAATGACAAGGGATCTGATTTTCAGCAAAAGGAGAAAATTCAGATGCCAAAAGCAGCAGTAGTAGTGGCATGGCTCAAATCTCAGCTACAAAGAAGGTTCTCACTTTCAGAAATTACAGACACAAGGGGAGCCTACAGTTATTCAACTCTGAGACTAAAGAGTTTTCTAACTACCTGATAGGGGATGATTCCAGCATTAGTCTACTCTTGCAGACCCAAATCCAAGTCAGGAACTTGCACAGCTCAGATCAAGGGAATGTCAACCAGACTTTGCCCTGAATCAAACTACTCTGGGAACACTGAAAGCTTGCAGTCAGAGTACTGGCCTGACGTATCCCTGAGATCATGGAATAACAGAACATTTAATATCCCAAGAAAACTGCAATAGGAAACCCAGACTCTCCCTCCAGAAAAACCATAGAGCCCAGCTTTAACATCATATTAAGAGTCAGAAATTAGAATGGAAGAGTGGATAAACAACAAAAAGAATACAATCATAATGTTATTATGGTGGCAGGGACAATCAAATCACAAATGAAGAAGAGAATGATTCCCAAACATCTACAAGAAAAGCCTCAAAGTAAAACACAGCTTGGGTAGAAACAATTAGATTTCCTGGAAGAAATGAAATAAGAGTTTTAAAAAGTGGGAAGAGGGCTAAAATATTTTTTAATGAATTTAATTAAAGAATTTGAGAAGAGCTCTATAAAATAAATGAGAGATATGAAAATCTATCTATCTATCTATCTATCTATCTATCTATCTATCTATCTATCTATCTATCTAATCTATCTCTCTATCTAATCTATCTACCTATCTATCAGAATCTGTTCAACAAAACATACAAACTTAATTCTTGAGGACTTATGATAAAACATCTACCTCCTGACAGAGAAATGGGCTCAGTAAATCCATGTTTTATTTTTGCTTGTCTCTTTGTACAGATAGACAAACACATATATATATACACACATACATACATATGTGTACACACAAAATGTTTGTATGTATATATGTACACATGTATGTATATATACATGCACACACACACACACACATATATATATATATATATATAAAATACATGGCCAGTGCAAAATTTTGTTTTCTTTAATTAAACATACTTATGACAGGAGTCTTGTCTCTTTTGCTTTCTCAATTGCGGGAGGGTGAAGAAAGTGAGAGGGAAAGGAGAAGGCTCTAAACAGAAGAGCAGGGTCTGTGAGTCACTACTCTGCAGATCCTTTTGTGGACACTGAACATTCTGCAAGCAAAGAAGAATGCAGAAAGTGTGGGAGCTGAAAATAAAAAACAAAGAACCATGGAACAGAATGAGGGAAGTCAAGAATAGACAGGGACCTCTGCTGTCATCTGATCCTACTAACTCTTATCAAGAACATGGATCCTCCATACAAGATCTGAAACAAGGGGTTTGGAGAAGTTTTGTACAGAATTGTTGGCTGAGAGGGACCTCAGGGGTCATTCAATCTCTCTCCTTTTCTTAAATTATAGGAGAGAAAAAGAGAAACAGGGAAGGTCAGTTTCTTTGTATATCAGTTTTTATCTTCACTTTGGGTAAAGTTCCTTTGATGAAGGAGACCATGCCATATCTCCTCTAGTGCTGAGTAGCATAATGCTCTGTACATGGCCAACATTTAGTAAACATTTATGAAGTTTAATAAAATTGAAAAAGAAAAAAAATAGCATTAAAACCTCAGGAAAAGGTTAAATTAAAATTATGCGCACATGAAATACAATTAAATATCTCCTTAAATACTGCTAAAAGCAAATAATCATGTTTATGTACTCATATATCTTTACTGATGCAAAATTTAGAGACAACATTGATATAGCTAGAGCCAGAGACTCACAATTTCCTATAACTTTGTTTCTACCTAGAATATTGTCTGTCTGTCTGCCTGCCTGTCTGCCTGCCATCTGTCTGTCTGTCCATCCGTCTGTCTGTCATCTATCTGTCCATCCATCCATTTGTATTCTTATTTGAAATTAAAAGTATTAAATTTATTTATGAGGAATATTCAAGTTGAATGATATTATAGAGTGTGACCAGGAAGAACATGGTTAAGAATAAAGGGAGAGGCCCTTCTTGTGGCTTTGTTTTGCTTCTCTATTGATAAAAAGATGTCTATAGAAATAATACCCCCCCCCCTTACATTGACAGCATGATTGGAACTTTAATGACATGATGTACCTTTTCTATAATAATGATGTTGATTGTAACTAGCATTTACAAAATGTTTTAAATTTTAAAAGTGTTTCATAAACATTATCTGATCAGATTTTCACAACAACCCTGGAAGGTAGGTTCTATAAGTACTTCCATTTTAAAGCAAGGAAACTGTGGCACAGAGCTATTAAGTGATTTGCCCAAGGTTACACAACTACTAAATGTCTGAGGAAGGAATTGAATTCAGATATCCTTATCTCCAATTTTAATGCTCTGTCCAAAGGAAATGAGTACCACACACTCATCAGTCCATTGGCATCATTTCAAAGATCATTTCTTTGAGCATTCAGATTTGATTGATTGACTCATGCCTACTATACTGTGCCATAGTCAAATTGATCAAAAAATAATTCATGGGGATTCATAAGATAGATGAAACAAAACTTAGCAAAGTGTAATCAGTTAGCTATCCATAGACATTGAACTGACTAATGGTTCTAATTTTTATGGTTACTTTTCCCTTTAAGTTATAATAAATGTCACTTTAACTCACTGATTTAATATATGTCCACAGTATGGAATGTTCATTGGATTAATATGGAACTCCTATTCTAAGATCTGCATTTCTTTATCCTTCATTTTTTTCTGATTCATTTAATCTGTTCACTATAATACAGCAGCAAAGCCCCCTTTATTTACATTATTTTTTCTGAAGATTGAACAAAAAGACTAGGTTATTTTAAGGCTAGATTTCTTTCCTTCAATGCTTTTCCTACTTTCTTCACCATAATACATTTTTCAGGAAGCTGAAAAAATTCTAGTCATCAGAAATTTACCACAACAGTTAATGTACATAATAAATTCTCTGTAAATTAGCTTTTCATCAGGTTTTATAAGGCACCTGATTATAAATCCTATTAACCATTCTCTAAGTCCTGAATTCTGGGACAATAATAGAACATTTCATCTGAGATGGAAACATGTATGCATATAACATGGGCCTAACTAAGAAGACATATTTGTCACCTTTACAAAAGTGCTTCATATTGTATGATAATAGTAAATATGAACAATGCCTTTTAATTTGTTAAGAGAAACCACTGAAAATTTATGTTTTTAATATATACTGCTGTGTCACAAATATAGAAGTTGTTCAGAAGATTTATATCCTAGAAGTATGTGAATTTTATTATTCTACATTCATAGGGTCACCTATAAAGGGCACAATGTATAAACAGAACCCAAAACACATAATAATAAGAATAACTGACATTAATATAATGCCACGCATTTTTATCTTGTTTGAGCCTCAGTACTACCACATGAATTAGAAAAAAAAATATTCTGCCTCAGTCTGAAGGAAATATAAACATATTTATGAATAATACTTAAACCTAGACCTTCTTATGTACCCCTGATATCTCTAAGAATATCAGGTAGATATGCTTCATACTGGAAAATGTGACAAATTTTACTGTAAGTGATGGAGAAGTAGCAAGGTGGTATAGTGGAGTGATAGCTAACTTCAAAGTAAAGAAGATCTGACTTCAACAACCATCTAGTCAAATACATTTCCATGTGACTGATCAAATAATTTAACTTCTTGGCATCCCCAGGTAACTCTTCAAAACTAGAAGTTACAAACATGGTGCTGATTTACACTGATAAATGTAGTACCCTAGTAATAGCTCCCTACACACATGGAATGATGGGGTTAGTTCTTTTTTGTTTGTTTTTTAATTGATGCAGGATAGAAGTAGATTGGGAATATCCAATGTAATGGTACTTACATGCAATCCCCCCATCCAATATCATAGTTAAGATTTTTCTAATTGAACATCAAAACTTAGAAGATTTTTCCTCCCTTGAAGAAAATATATAAAAAAGACACTAATATAAGATACCAAAGATAGATTAATTTTTAATAACTCAATGTATTTTTTATTTTCTAGTTTATTGGACCCAAGGTTCTTTTGTGTTCTCTATACCCTTGCTCTACATTGCCTTAACTTGAAACAAAGCAAAACAAAACAAAATAGAAATTTTATTCCCAAATGGAAATATTTGTTCTCTTTAGTCAGATCCTTCTTGGCTTTAGGGAGAATATTATAGAGGCTTCCTGGGACTTTGGGGAACTAGTGATTCAAAGTCCCACCTTGAGTATCTTCTTTTGACTTTTCTTTTCTTTTTGAGTAAACACAACCTAAAGAGAATGACGGCTTTGCGACTTCCTTTATTGAATAAATTATGTGGTATTTCAGACAGCAACTTATTTGAGTGATAGAGAATAAAGCTGATGTAGCTGTTGGACATCATTTTAGCCCCTCTGACTGATTGGCAGATCATAGGAAGGAAAAAATGTCCCATGAGCCCCTCTGTGAGGTCGTTACCAACTGATTGAGTATTCGCCTTAAATATCTGAAACCCAGGTGTGTTGTAGATTAGCACAACTTACAAGCACTATGTGGAGATTTATTATGATAATTGTTGCTTTTATTTTTTATTTCCCTGAACTCCAAGATAATTAATGTCAGTATGTGTCCTGGTATCTGACTCCCTTAATTGGTCCTATGGTGCCTTGGGTGTTTGAAAATCCACTCACTTAAAGCCTTTTTTTTTCTTTTGACTTGTTTTCCTGGAGCTGTTCATTAGTGCCTAAAATATTTGATTACATTTAATTGTGATGTCTTCAATTTTATGCACCTGCTGCAATTTATATGAGAAAAAAAGGCTTGCAGAAGCTTAAAAAAGTGAGGGGGGAATTAACTTTTAAAAGAATTCCCCTGCACTGGGTAATTGGGGTTAAATATGGAAACCAAATAAACCTAATATGGAGTTAGATTATCCTAACTACTTTTGGTTATAATGAGTCCAAAATAAAACTTCATTATATAGTGCTCTCTCTCTCTCTCTCTCTCTCTCTCTCTCTCTCTCTCTCTCTCTCTCTCTCTCTCTCTCTCTGATTTATATATTTCACATCATCACACATTTGTGGCTCTAGTAGAACACAAATATATTTCATGTCATCAAACACTTGTGGCTCCTGTAGAACATTTGTAGTTATCTTAATCTGATCCATTATATTAAAAACCTACATCATTTCAATGATGATAGCACAGCAAAACTGAGTCAGAATCCCAGATAGAAATGTTTCTGCCCCCAACAAATTTTTAAACAGAGGTGGCATTTGGTTTTCATTTGAAAAAAAAAATAGAAATTTCATCACTACCTTTACCTTCCAGGCATAGTTGGTTGTTTTCAGAATTCCAGAAATGGCTTGAATGATCTTAAAAAAAATTTGAAGTTACTTTGCAAAATATGAATTATAGTCAACATACAAGAAACAGTCTCCAATAAGAATTACCAGCTTCAAAAATGATATTGATCTGAATATCAATTCAAACTGACCATACTATAATTCAACAGAGAAGCAAAAAAAAAACCAACAGAAAATCTACTATATTTCTAGTACAAGAAATAAATCATACTTCTGTCTTTTCTGCTAAACCATCCTGTTTCTTTTCCATTTATCTCCAAGAAGCAATGTAAACTTCTAAAACTGTCTCTCGGACATTCTTTTGGAAGAGAATGGAACAGTTTTAGCAGACAAAGAATGCTGTTTCTGCCTAATAAATCATTTTCTCAAAGTCATAGTGGGGAAAAGTAGTTCTTTGGCATTATTATTGGAAGTATGTAGACTAAGTTTGATAATGAAGTATATTGGTCCGATTCTTCAGTTATTCAGAAGACCTTGTAAGGGTTATGTGTGGTAAAAGAGCTATTAACCCTCTGTCCTTATCTATATCCTACACATCCTTTTAGGTCCACATCAAGTATTACTTGCTTCATGAGGCCTGTAATGTGCTGGTCATCAGTCCCCTTCTCTGAGAATTTATAGCATGAGTTACTACCAGTGAATATTTTATTCTACATTGTGTCTTGCATTTTCCACTTATTTAATGAGAATGTTTTATCATCTCAAATAAAAGGAACATGGAATCATATATTTGGAGGTGAAAGGGTAGTCAACGTCATTATGGGAAGGTTTTTTCCTTAAACCTTTCTTCTATCCTCTACAATATATAACATTGGGCAGAACACAAAGCAGGTGATTAATAAATGCATGCTTTTGATTAAGTGGTTTTGTAAAATACAGTAGGGATTCACACATATTATCAGAATTTTTCTTGCTCCATTAAGTATTCCTTGGAGCTGAATGATACACATTATAAAATATATGAAATGGAACTCAGCATTCATGTGTTATCATATTACCCCTATTTGCTTTCTACGTGATTAGATGCAGCTGGGAAATGACTCAAGTTATTATATTATATTATCACAAACTCTCAAACTTATGTAAGCCACACTTACAAAATGCTTATATACTATAGGCTTATGCAAATGATAGGGAAGAAACCAAATCCAAACCTGTCTATATCTATCCATAAATTCTGCTCTCTAAAAATGTGCAAGGTTTGATAAATAACCAGGAATGACAGTGCTCATATTATTACTTTAATTTTATTATGTCTTTTCTCTGACGTGCAGACCAGGTCATAGTAGCACAGATATTTGTGCCAGAAGACAGGACTCCAGTTCATTGGCCTCAAAGAAATGATACACAAAAAACTCAACATATTTAGTTTTCATCAGCCTTGACTGACCACACACCATTTATATCTTCATATAATGAAGTAGGCAATAACCTTAGAAAAACAATATTTTAAATGTAATTAAGCACAAGTAAGTATATTGTGCATTGAAGTAAATATTTATAAAAATAAATAAAATACAATAGAATTGGAAGTGTTAATGCATGATTTTCTAAGTCAATATTCAGCCTACAGATAGATATCCTTATGTACAGTTAAATGACTTCCATTTTTCTTTGAGTTTGACACTACTTATGTAGGATATCAGTTGAAGATGATATCTTTTGGCTCAGGGGTCCACAAAGGGGCATGTTCAACCCTCAAGGATTCCTTCTGTCTATGGCACTGTCTTCCAAATGAAAAATTTAAAGTGAAAAGTTAAAAAAATGAATGGTTTTGTGAGTGTGTATATGCATTTATGTGTGGGTTTCTTAATGTTCTATTGTTTAACTAGGCACGTCATATTCTATAAACAAAAGAAGTATACTGAGAAATTTATTTTATGAATTTATAAAGAGATAGATTTCCTTAGTAATTGAAGCCAACTGTAAGGATATACATTTTGGGGAGAATTAGGCAGTTTGGTATGTTTTAAAACAGTGGTTTTATCAACGCATTTTCATTCACTAAATGACCAATAGCTTTGGATGACTCTAAATAAAAGAGAGAAATGCCATAATAGCAGCTTCTTGCATACTGCTGTTTATCTTCCTGCCTGTACATTCAACTGCCACATGCCATGTCATTAATTGTACTTAAAATGGAATGTAGGAGGAAAGAGCTAATTTTTGACTTGGGAATTTTTCCCTTGACTTCAATGGTTTTAGGGAAGACTTTTGTCCCCAACCTATAAGTTGTGACATGACAATATGCCACTTTAAACTGAACCTAAGGTTTTTACCCTTTTATGAAAAAAAAATCTTGCCTTCTCATTAAGGAGGAAGTAACTGCAAGGACAGCATATTTTTGGAGTAAACAAATCTCCCAGAGGCTGTATATTTGATAAGTATTTTTGCAGTGTGAGTTTGAAGGTTTAACGGCGTGTAGTGTTTCACTTTAATAGTCAGACTAGCAAGCTATAACAAATGCACTTTAAAAAACTTTACACTCTCTGAGCACTGCTTTGACTTGCCTTTCCTAGATCCAGGAGGTAATACTCCTTCTCAGCAAGCTGTACTTATATTTCAAGCTGAAGAGGAAATTATTGTTGAACCACTGGATCAGTTGACAATGCATGGCTCAGCTCTTGGTGGTCTTTTAAAATTCCTCTCTAAACTCCCCTAGAAGAGCAAGGAATATGTGAGAGGAAAGTGATGATTCCTTAGGGAGAACAACAATCAAAACGAGGAAATTCATCTGGATAGAGGTCAATATAATAATGATATCAGTCACTACTAGAAAGATATTTAACAGGATGCAGTATCAGAGTGGAAAGAGACCTGACACCAAAGTTAAAGGACCTAGGTTCAAATCCCACATCTAATACTTGTAACTCATGTAACCTTGAGCAAACCTCCCTGGGCCTCAGTTCTGTAGTTGTAAGTTTAGAACCTTGACTAGATGGCCTCAGAGGAGCTTCTGGCTCTAAATATATTATTGATAATGTACAATGTTGCCCTTTATGGTGATGATCTTGAGCTTCACCATTTAAAGCATTATTTCCTCCCATGGAATTAAAGAGACTGACAAGTGAATATTCAGGCTAGCCCAAAAAAGACTTATTGCAATTTTAAAACATTATAGTTTAATATAACCACAGTATAATATAAAACTTGGTATAACCTCCCTTTTCTCCTTTAGCATTCTCCTCCCTCCCTTCAACACATAAACAAATTATTATTAGGTCTGGAGTTTTATATCAGATAAATGTATGTGAGCAGTGGTATGTGTGTATAATATGTGAGATCCATATACAATGTGCACATATATCCACATATATGTACACACAAAAATGATGCATATATATACATATATATATACACATGTGCACATAAATCCACACATTTACCTCAATGCATCATTTTTATTATTGTTTCTTGTTTAGTCACTTCATATTCAACTTTTCGCGACCTCATGCAGGGTTTTCTTGGCAAAGATACTGGAGTGGTTTGTCATTTCCTTCTCCAGTTCATTTTACAGAGGAGTAAACTAAGGCAAATAGGGTTAAGTGAGTTTCCTAGAGCCACATAGCTACAAAGTGTCTGAGGTTGGATCAGAACTCATGGAGATGAGTCAGTCTGACTCTACTGTGTCATCTAGCTGTTTACATCATATTTATATTCTATACAACTGATGTGTACAGATGCATATCTACATGCCTATGTGAATATGATCTCTTTCTGAGGACAAATCTAGCTGATCATGGAAAAGCTCATTAGCCAATAGATCAGCTACTCACTGATGAATTATTGATATGAGGACTCACAAACTAAGAAAACAAAAAAATGTCCCTGAATTCTGTCTGGATTGATGTTGGCAGAATAGCAAACAAAATGAAAAAAAAAAACCAAACAAACTTGGAGAGAGGTTTAGTACAATAGCTGCAAAATCTTACTCAATTAACTGACTCCCTAAAAATTAGAATGGTGCCAAAAAAGAAATTAATGAGACCTTGAGGCAAAAATCTTAAAAATACAATCAAAATACTGATAAAGAATAAAGCAACCCATATGAAAAACAAGTGACCTTAAAACAGTCCAAAAGAATATAATTTTAAAATCAATGGAATAATTGAAAACCATTACAAAAAATATAATCTGGATGTAAAATGTCCAAAAGAGTCATGTTGAAAAACTGTCCATATATATTTTTGCCCAAAAGGCAAAGTGATAATAAAAAGAACCTTCTAAATACCTCCTAAAAGAATTATCAAATAAAGGAATTATTAGAACTGGTTTTAGCATGTATCCAAGGGCAAGAAATATATTTCCAGGAATATTTAGTTATTTCATATTTCATTGTTCACAATAGTCATTTGCAAAAAAAATCAAAACAAAAATAATTGTAGTTTATATGCCAAAATTGCTAAAGTAGATGATAGATATTTATAATGAATAATAAACAATTTTTCCCAAAAGAACTCAATGAGATCTTTCCAAGTTGAATTGACATATTTAATATTTGTTAACTTCCGTATGATCATAGAAGATAACTGCAAAAAAATACCTGCAAGATATACTTTATGAATAAGAAATAAGAGAGGTAAACCACAGGCTTACAGACTGTACCAAAATGTTCCTGTCTATATACATTGGATATTTCCCTGAAGAAGAAAGGCAGGAAACAAAGAGAGTATTGAATACAAAGAACACCTCCATAAAATCACCAAAGTTAAGTCAATTATATTTTAGTTATGTCACATCACTGGATACTAATGTAGGACTCATTTATAATTCAGATATCTGTGTACAGACCAATGAGTTATAAGGAAAAACAGAAAAAAAAACCAAGAGCAATATAAAAAACAATAAGAATTAGAAGACTATCATGCAAATTAGGAATTTCCAGCTTGTAACCTATTAAAATTTATTGATGGGGGCAGCTGGGTGGTGCAGTGGATAAAGCACTGGCCCTGGATTCAGGAGGAACTGAGTTCAAATTTGGTCTCAGAAACTTGACACTTACCAGCTTGTGACCCTGGGCAAGTCATTTAACCCTTATTGCCCTACAAAATTTAAAAAAAAAACACATTGATGCTTAAAGATGGAAAACAAATAAAAGAAAAGATATCAGTATAGATTATTATGTTTTCCTAAGGAAATTTGACCAATGTAAATTAAATTTTTTAAAAGGATACAAAAAGATTAGAAATCACTTTAGTAAGGCTCTGTCAGAAAGAGAAAAAATAGTCAAGAGGAACAATCATTTAAAATGTAAATTTGTCAAAACAGAGAAAAAAGATAGTAGAAGATTATGAATATTAGAACCTCAGGAAACAATGAAATAAAGTGGTTCATGTGTCTAGAAGGATATCCAGTGATGCTGAAGATGCACTGTTGCTATCCTGCTTGAAGACATAGTTTCAGATGAGATGTGAAGATTTACTATAGACCAATAAGGTGCAATGAAAGCAGTGATGACTCTGTACCCCTCTACAACATTTTGAGATATTGAAGAGCTATTTTATGTGCTTTAGCATTTGAATATATAAATTACATGGAGTTTAATTTCAAACTTTTAGTGATTTGCTAAGTATCAAGCACATATTACCACGCATTTAAGGAGTAGTTATTTCTAAATTTCAGGAAAAGAACAAGAAGAAACTTGGTTTCCAGTGAAAAATCTACAAAACTTATCACACAGAATAATCATAAATAAATCAAATGAGAAAATCTAATAATTGACTTCTTCCACCATAGAACTACCAGAAGCCCAAAGGCAGTGGAGATAGAGGCTGCCAGTAAAGCCAATGACAAAGCAAGATACAAAAATGGTTTCCCCTTAAAACTAGAGATAGGCTAGAGATACAAGTAGCCTGCTAGACTTTATATCTAAAAGAAACAAGGATGCATACTTTTAAAATAAACTCCAGGGTGGTTAAAAATATCCAGCATGGACCTTGGAAGCCACTGAAATAACAATGACAAGAAGAGGCATGGTAGTGTTCAGACAAGAAACCAAAAGGCTCTGAGGTTTTTAACTCTGGAGTAATGAAATGCCATTAAAGTCCTTGAAGACTTAATACTCTAAATCTCAAAAATCCAGGGAAATCTAACCTTGGGAGGTAGAAGTTAGCAACAGAATCCTGGTGACCTAGGTTGAGACCAAGAATAATAACCCCCAAAACATGGAAGGGAGCAGGGACTAGCCTTGGGCAAAACTCCAGTTCAGGAACTAAAGACAGAGAGCTTAGAAAACACACAAAAAGAAACCAAACAGTATATATGTATACATACATGCAAGTATGTATTTATATATAAATATACATAAATACATAGATATATTTAGACATAGATATCTGTCATCTCCATTTCTCTCTCTTTTAAAAAAATTATTAATATTGATTAATGTAACAAAGTGTTTTAAGTATTTATTTTTATAAGATTTTGAGTTTCAAAGTGTTCTCCCTTCCCTCCCCCTTTCCCAAGACAGAAAGCAATATGATATAGGTTGTATATGTGCAATCACATTAAACATATTTCTATATTGCTCACGTTGTGAAAGAAGAATGAGAACAAAAGGGGAAAACTTCAAAGAATTAAAAAAAACTAAAAAAGCATAATATGTAATTGGTCAATCTGTATTCAGATTCTCTAGTTCTTTTGTCTGGATATGGAGAACATTTTCCATCAGGAGTCCTTTAAAACTATTTTGGAACATTGCATTGCTGAGAAGAGCTAAGTCTATCACAGCTGATCACATAATATTTCTGTTATTGTGGACAATGTTCTCCTGGATCTGTTCACTTCACTCAGCATCAGTCCTCTAAAGTCTTTCCAGGTTTCTCTGAAAACCACCTGCTCATCATTTCATATAGCATAATAGTATTCCATTACATTCATATTTAAAAAAAAAAAAAAAAAAACTTGTTCAACCATTCCTCAATTGATGGGCATCCCCTTGATTTCCAGTTCTTTGCCACCACAAAGAAAGTTGCTAGAAATATTTTTTGCACATATGGGTCCTCTTCCCTTTTTATGATCTGTTTGGAATACAGACCTACTAGTGGTATTACTGGGTCAAAGGTTATGCCCAACCCCATAGTCTTTGTGCATAGTTCCAAATTGCTCTACAGAATGGTTGGATTAGTTCACAGGTCAAACAACAATACATTAGTGTTCCAATTTCCCCACATCTTCTATAACATTTATTATTTTCTTTTTTTTTTCATATTAGTCTATCTGATAGCTGTGAGGAAGTACCTCAGAGTTTTTAAATTTTCATTTCTCTAATCAAGAGTGAATTAGAGGGGCAGCTAGATGGCGCAGTGGTTAAGCACCGGCCCTGGATTCCGGAGTACCTGAGTTCAAATCCAGCCTCAGACACTTGACACTTACTAGCTGTGTGACCCTGGGCAAGTCACTTAACCCCTGTTGCCTGAAAAAAAAAGTGAATTAGAGTATTTTTTCATATGGCAATATTTGATTTCTTCATCTGAAAACTGCCTGTTCATATCCTTTGACAATTTCTCAACTGGAGTTTTTCTCTCTCTTTAACATATGTCCAGAGATGCCTCAACATTTTTTATATTTAGAATTGTATTTTCCCAAATTACATGTAAAATAAAAATGTTGACATCAATTTAAAAAACAAAACTTTGTGATCCAAATTCTCTTCTGCCCTCTCTCCCTACCAACCTAAGAACTCATGTAATTCAATATAAGCTGTCCATGAGAAGTCATGCAAAACATGTCCACATTAGCCAGGTTGTGAAAGAAAACAGACAAAATCTTCAGATAAAAGAACTAACAAAAAAGTTATACTTCAATCTGTATTCAGATACCGTTAGTTCTCTCTCTGTAGATGGATTGCATTTTTCATAAGACCTTCAGAGTTGTCTTGGATCATTGCATCACTGAAAATAACCAAGTCATTCACAGCAGATCATCTCACAATATTGCTATTATTATCTATATAGTACTTTTCACTTTGCAACAGCTCATGCAGGTCCTTCCAGGTCTTTCTGATAGCATCCTGCTCATCATTTTTTATAGTAAACTACATTTGTATAGTACTTTATTTTATTTATTTTATATTATTTTATTTTTTTGTAGGGCAATGGGAGTTAAGTGACTTGCACAGGGTCACACAGCTATTAAGTGACTGAGACTGGATTTGAACTCAGGTCCTCCTGAATCCAAGGCCAGTACTCTATCCACTGTGCCACCTAACTGCCCCCCTATATAGTACTTTAAAGAGAGATTTCCATACAACAAATCCATGAGGTTGATTATTACAACAACAGTAGTAGATTACATGTATATAGTACCTTATATCTGAAGTGAATTTTCTTCACAATAGTCCAGCAATGTAAGTACCAAATGTTTTGTCATCACCATCAATTAATGATCATCATATTCCTTAATTGATCCTCCCTCATCTTCATTATTCCATCTTCCTCCTAATCAATCAGACCTCCTAATCCATCAATCCTCATCAATAAATCCTCATCTTCCTCCAATCTTCATGAATCCATCCATTAATCATCATCATCATCAGCAGCAGCAGCAGCAACAGCAGCATCTTACATTACTCTTGCCTCTGACTCAAAATTTTTTTCACGGTTATTATTGTGAACTGTTTCCCTCCATCACATTGCCTCCCCATGATATTTACTCTATTTTCTATCTCCTTTTACTCTATCCCTTCTCAAAATAGTTTTGCTTCTGACTGCTGTCCTCTGGTCTTTTGCCTCTCTCTCTTTATCCCCTTCTCTTCCTATTTTCCTGCTGGGTTATCTGGATTACACCACCCAATTGAGTGTGTATATTATTCCCTCCTTGATGCAACTCTAATGAAAGTAAGGTCTTTGAGCCAATTCTTATGAGCATAAGATTCATTCATTGCCGTACTCCTCCCCCATCTCTCTTCCTACTCCATAAGCCCTTTCCTGCATCTTCCATGTGAGATTTCACCCCATTCTACCTTTCCGCTTTCCCTCCCCCAGTGAAATCTTTTCTCTCCTCAATTTTTCCCTAAAGATGTGATCATGGGGCAGCTAGGTGATGCAATGGACAAAGCACATGCCCTGGACCCAGGATGATCTGAGCCCAAATCTGGCCTAAGACACAAGACACTAACCAACTACAGGTTGCCAGGCATACCATCCAATCCAACCCCCCCCCCAAAAAAAAAAAGATTAACAAAAAATAAGTGATTTACAGATTTCATCCCTTCATAATCAATTCCCACCTGTGCCTTCTGTTTAAATTTATTTTATCATCTGCTTTAATACTGAGAAAGTTCTTATGAGTTAGATGCATCACCTTTCCATGTACGAATATAAACAGTTTAACCTTTTAACATCCCTCATGATTTCTTTTTCCTGTTTACCTTCTTTTATGCTTCTCTAGGGTTTTATATTTGAAAGTCAAATTTTCTATTCGGTTCAGGTCTTTTCATCACTAATACCTGAAAGTCCTCTTTTACATTGAAATCCCATTTTTCCCCCGAAAGATTATTCACATTTTTTCTGGGTAGGTGATTCTTAGTTGCAATCCCAATTTCTTTGCCCTCTGGAATATCATATTACATGCCCTCTAATCTCTTAATATAGCAGCTGCTAGATCTTGTGCTATCCTGACTGTGGCTCCACAATTCTTAATTGTTTCTTTCTGGATGCTTGCAATATTTTTTCCTTGACTTGGGAGCTCTGGAATTTGGCTTTAATATTCCTAGAAGTTTTCCTTTTGGGATCTCTTTCAGGAGGTGATTGATGAATGCTTTCAATTCCTATTTTACCTTCTGTTTCTAGAATATCAGGGCAATTTCCCCTGACAATTTCTTGGAAGATGATTTCTAAGCTCTTATTTTGATCATGGTCTTCAGGTAGTCCAATAATTTTCAAATTACCTCTTCTCCTTTTATTTTCCAGGTCTGCTATTTTTCCAACAAGATATTTCACATTGTCCTCTATTTTTAAAATTTATTTTATATTTGCTTTATTGTGTCTTGGTTTCTCATAAAGTCACTAGCTTCCATTTGTTCAATCCCAATTCTTAGGCAATTATTTTCTTTAGAGAGATTTTCCATTTGGCTTTTCAAGCTGTTGACTTTTTTCTCATACTTTTCCTATAGAACTCTCATTTTTTCCTCTACCTCTCTTATTTTATATTCAAAATCATTTTTTGAGCATTTCTATGGCCTGAAAACAATTCCTATTTTTCTTGGAAGCTTTATTTGTAGGAGCCCTAACGTTGCTATCCTCCTCTGAGTGTGCACCTTAATCTTCCTTGTTGCTAAAGAAACTTTCTATGGTCCACATCTTTCTCTGTCTGCTTATCTTGCCTGCCTGTTTCTTAACTTTTAACTCCTTCTTAAAGTGGGGCACTGCTTCTAGGCTGCACTGTCCCAAGCTTCGGGAGGTCGAAGGTGGTGAAATTTAAGGAGTGGCATATTCTTCACTTCCTGGCCTGTGATCTTGTCTGTAAATAACCCCAAGCCTACTTGCTCTTCAACTAGGAAACAGATTTTTCCCCCCACTGGTTTGATATCTCTGGTGAGCCTGTGCCCCTCCCCTATCTGGGCCTGTCATTCAAGATTGCTTCCTGGTTCCCAGAAGCTGGGGTAGAACAACTGAATTCCACCTTAACTCCAGCAGAAACCTCTGTATTCTCCCATTGCCATCCATTCCACCCTCTCAACAGACCATGAGTTTAGTTCCAGAAGATGCTGGTGCTGAGCCAATTCAGAGGCTGTGGGGGTAAATTTCTCTGGAGTAACCTGACTGGGGCTGAATCTGTGTTGGCTTGGCCCAAGTCTCAGGGGTGACCCTGGGGCTGCATCTGTTTCTGCAAGACCAGGGGGTTGGGTTCCACTCCCACCTGGTAGAGCAAACCCCTCCTGCTGAACTTTTAAGGCCTCTTTCACTGGAAAATGTTCTCAGCCTGTCTTTTGTGGGTTCTGCTGCTCTAGGAATTCTCTTATGGCATTATTTGGAGATTTTTGGAGTGATTGTGTCAAGAGCTCTGAGATCTTACTGCTTTTCCTCCACCATTTTGGCTCTTCCTGATCCCTCACCACTTATAATAATAGCATAACAACTGCAAGCAATTGGGTCACAGTGCAAGGGGGAGTAGATTTTCTACATGAAGTACATGAATATATATTTTTAAATGAAGCAACATTTCCACCCAAAAATAAAATAGAAGCTTTGGAGAAAGAACAGGAAGGAGAAAAAATAGCTTAGAAAAAATGGTAAAATGTACTACATAATAGAGTCCTTAAAATGAGACTAGAACAACAAGAAATCAATGGGACAGTAAGATGTATTAGAACAAAATCAGGCTCCAAAAAACAGCCAAGTAATGCCATAAGACAGAGCAGCAAAACCCACAGAAGAATGTGCTGAGATAATTTTCTAACCAAAGATGGCTTACAAGGTCAGAAGGAGGGGGCTGCTGTGCTGAGGCAGGAGTGAAACCTAACCCCACAGTCATGACGACACAGATCCAGTCCCAGGTAGTCTGAGCCTCTGAATCAGCTATAGCACCAATGTCATCTGGAACTAAGCTAATGTTCTGGTGAGAGGGCTTAGCAGCTGGCAGGGGGAAGATTACAGGTGTCTCTGCTGGTTCTGAGGCAGAAATTGGGTTTTTCATCCCTGCTGGGAACCAGAAAGGAGGCTTGAGTAGCAGTAGCCCAGGTTGAAGAGGGGTGTAGGCTCCTCAGAGCTAACAACCACAGGAAACAAAGTATTGCTGTCTGGTTAATTAGAAACTTGGCCTGGGGTTAACTATGGACCAAGAAACAGGCCAGGTGAGTAAAAAACCTGCCTCTCCTTAAAGAATACCACTTGGAATCCCCTGAAGCTTGGTACAATGCAGCCTGGAAACAGTGCCCCACTTTAAAGAGTTAAAACTAAAGTATAAGACAGGCAAGATGAGCAGACAGAGAAAGGTGAGGACTATAGAAAGTTTCTTTAGTGACAAAGAAGATTGAGGTGCATGCACAGAAGAGGATAGCAATACCAGGGCTCCTACATCCAAAGCTTCCAAGAAAAATAGGAATAGGTCTAAGGTCGTAGAGGTGCTCAAAAATGACTTTGAATATAAAATAAAAGAGGTAGAGGAAAAAATGGAAACACAAATGAGGGTGATGCTGGAAAGATACGATAAACAAATCAACAGCTTGAAAAGCCAAATGGAAAAGCACTCTGATTAAAATAATTACCTAAGAATTAGGATTGAACAAATGGAAGCTAGTGACTTTATGAGAAACCAAGACAAAATAAAGCAAATATAAAATGAATTTTAAAAATAGAGGGCAATGTGAAATATCTTCTTGGAAAAACTCCCAACTGCTAACCTGGAAAATAGATCCAGAAGAGATAATTTGAAAATTATTGGAATACCTGAAAACCATGATTAAGGAAAGAGTTTAGACATCATCTTTCAAGAAATTATCAGGGAAAATTGCCCTGATATTCTAGAAGCAGAAGGTAAAATAGAAATTGAAAGAATCCACCAATCACCCCCTGAAAGTGATCTCAAAAAATGCTCTCCAAATACAAAAAAAAAAAAAAGAACTATGGAATCTAGATGCAGATAGAACCATACTATTTCTAATGTTTTTGTTTGTTTGTTTTTCTTTTTCAAGCTTTTTCCTTTTTGCTTAATGTGATTGTACATATGTAACCTATATCAGATTGCTTGCTGTCTTGGGGAGGGGAAAGGGAGGGGAGGCAGGGAGAAAAATTTGAAACTAGAAAACTTATAAAACAAATGTTGAAAACTATCTCTACATGTAACTGGAAAATAATGAAATAGTGTTATGAAAAAAAAAAAAACGTTATTGCAAAAGGAAAACTCCCAGGAATATTATAGCAAAATTCCAGAGATCCCAAGTCATAGAGAAAATATTGGATGGCATGCCTGGGGTTGTGTAGTTGGTTAGTGTCTTGTGTCTTAAGCCAGATTTGGGCTCAGATCCTCCTGGGTCTAGGGCATGTGATTTGTCCGTTGTGTCACCTAGCTGTCCCATGATGACATCTTTAAGGAAAAATTGAGGGGAGTGAGGATGTCACTGGGGAAGGAAAGGGGAAAGGTAAAATGGAGTGAAATCTCACATGGAAAATGCAGGAAAGGGTTTATCGAGTAGCAGGAAAGATGGGGGAGGAATAGGGCAGTAAATGAGCCTTACCCTCATCAGAATTGGCTCAAAGACCTTACTTTCATTAGAGTTGCCTCAAGGAGGGAATAACATACACACTCAATTAGGTGGAGTAATCCATCTAACCCTGCAGGAAAATAGGAGGGGAAGGGGATAAAGAGGGAGGGGCAAAAGACCAGAGAGCAGATTGGAGGAGGGGGCAGTCAGAAGCAAATCCCTTTTGAGGAAGGTTAAGATGAAAGAAGATAGATAATAGATTAAATATCATGGGGAAGGGAATAAGATGGAGGGAAACTATTAATAATGGTAATTGTGCAAAAGAGAAAAGGGAATAAAAATTGTAGAAAAACTATTTATAGCAACTCTTTGTGGTGGCTAAGAATTGGAAATTGAAGGAATATCCATCAATTGGGAATGACTGAAGAAGTTGTCTTATATGAGTATAATGGAATATTGTTGTGCAAATGACAAATGACAAGCAGAATGATTTCAGAAAAACCTGGAAAGACTCATATGAACTGATATATACTGAAGTGAGCAGAACTTGGAGCACATTGTGCCCAGTGACAGCAGTATTGTTCTATGAGCAATTGTGAATGCCTTAACTGCTCTCAGCAACACAATGATCCAAGATAATCCCAAAGGGCTAATGATGAAGCATACTATCTACTCCCAGAGAAAGAACTGATATTGATTGAATACAGGGTAAAAAAAGAGAGAGCAAGTCATTTTGGATTGTACATACATAACCAATATCAGATTGATTGCTGTCTTGTAGAGGGAGGGGGGAAGGGACAGAGGGGGAAAAAAGAAAAAAAAAGAAAAAAATCAGAAGATTTTTACAAACTGAAGAAAATATTTTTAAAAAACCTGACAAGGTAAATATGTTAAGGAGAAATAATTTAACCAAATTTAGACATCCTGGTTTAAAATATGGTTTAAAAAATGGAAACTGCCCAGGTCTATTAGAAACAAACAGCCAATACAAAGTATTAAGATTTTACCAGCAACTTCCTAAAGTAAATCACAAAAAGAAGAGTCCCTAGAATGAGTTTCCATATCAAAGAAAAATAATTGCAAAGAGCCAGAAAGAAGTACAAGTTCCAAGAGACCAGGATAACTCTAGATCTGACAGCTTCTACTATAAATGAGAGGAAATCTAGCAGTACATTATCTCAGAAGGCAAAAGATATGGGTTTACAACCCAGAATACTTTATTATTAAAATTTTACTATAATTCTATGAGTGAAAGAATTAGTTGTTAATGGAATAGAAGACTTTCAAGCATTTCTGATGACAATATCAAAGCTGAGTAGAAACTTTGAAATCTAAATACAAGAGACAGGAGAAAAAAGTGTCAAACAACTCTAGTATCTTTGACAGGAAAACCCTAAATAGGTTCACAAAGAGTCAAACACAACTGTAAAAAATGACTGAACAACAAGAAGCAGTTAAAATAGGAAAAAGGGGGGCCTGTAGTTGGACTTGTTTTGTTCTGGGAGTTTAAAGAAGGAAAAGGAACATACAAAAATAAAAAAATCAATTGATAAACATGTATTAAACACCAATCATGTACAACATTGTGCTTAGAATTAAGGATACATAAAGAGGTAAAAGATAGTCCCTGACCTAAAAGAGCTGACATCTGATGGGAAAGTCAACAAGGAAAAATCTTTGCAAACAAGTTATATAAAGACTAAATAGGAAGTGATTAAGAAGGAACGCACTAGAATTAAGAGTGATTAGGAAAGGCTTCCTGTAGAAAAGGGGATCTTCGTTGGAACTTAAAGGGAGCCATTGATGAGCTGGAAGAGCTTTCCCCACATGGGGGAAAGCCATAGAAAATGCATTGATATGAGAAATGGAGCATCTTGTTCTTGGAAGAGCCAAGAGGTCAGTGTCACTGGATGAATACATGGAGAGGAGTAATGAGACTACAGAGGAAAGAGGGAGCTAGGTTATTAAGGGTTTTGAACACCAAACATAATTTTGTATTGGATCTGTGAGGTGATAGGGAGCCATTGGGGTTTAGTGAGCAGGGGTGGTGGATGATATGAGTGGACCTACACTTTAGAAAATCATTTTGCTGGGTGAGTGGAGCATGTATTTGATAGGGAGACTTGGAGAAGGCAGACCCATCAACATGCTATTGCAATAGCATGGGAATGAGGTGATGAGTGTTGGCACCAAAGTAATATCAGTGTCAGAGTAAAGAAAGAGGTATATTCAAGAGATGTTGCAAAAGGGAACTTGATAGGTCTTAACATTATGCATATAGAAGGACTGAGAATTTGTGAAGAATCAAGAATTATATTAGGTTAATACCCTGAGAGACTGGAATGGTAACGTTGGGATGAGAAGGGGGTGGGGGATTTAAGTGGAAACTTAGTGAATTTTGTTTTGGATATCTGGAATTTAACATGTCTACTGGATATCCAGTTCATCATGTCTGAAAGGCAGCTGGATATGTGATCCTGAAGGTCAGCTGAGAGCTTAGGGAAGGATAGTTATATTTGAAAATCATCAGAATTGAGATAGTAATTATACTTGTGGGATGAGATCAATGTGTAAAGTAGTATAAAATGAGAGAAGCGAGTCCAGGACAGAATGTTGAGGGACACCTGCAATTACAGAAAATGATCTGGTTAAGGATCCAGAAAATAAATGGAGGAGTTGTCTCTTGGTTAGAAGGAAAATGAAGAGTGATATATTGAATAGAAAGTAGTAGCAAGGAGAGTGTAATGTACAGTATCAAAAGCTGCAGAGAGATTAAGGCAAATGGAAATTGAGAAAAGACCATTGGGAAATAATGGGGTAGAATTTATTATTTCTTATAAATGGCCTACATGAGAAGAAGAGTATGGAAACATATAAGTAGGAATGAGGGACTGAGTATCATTAAAACTGACTCTTATCTAAACAAGATGAAGGAGAATTGAACACATAGATGCAAACATATGCACACACCACATTGGTGGCTTTGAAATATAGCAAACAAATGAACAAGACTGGATGAGGGAATGATTATATATGGAAAGGAAATGAAGAAGAATAAACTCACTGATCCTGAAGGTGGGTATTAAAAGAAAAATAAAAGTACTATATGAGGGAGTACCCATCAGTTTAGGAATGGCTAAACTCAATTCCCATAAATTGGGAATGGTAATATACAAATGAAATGGAATACTAGTGTGCAATAACAAATAGTGAAAAAGTAAATTTTCTCTTTCTGCCTAACTGGAGGCTTCTTATCTCCATCCCAGGTGGTTATTAGGCAAGTCTTTGTTAATCAGTACTACTTTCTGGGATTAAAGATGGTAGAATAAAGGGAATAACCCAGATAACCTCTCCCAACCTTCCCCTCCAAACAACTTTAACATTTTGCCTCAAATCAAATTTTGGATTGATGGAACCGACAAAAGGTCAGGTTGAGCCATTTTTTCCAGCCTAAGATAAGTTAGGATATCAGCATAAGAGGACTGTAACACAGGGTATATGTTGGCCTAGAGCACAGTGGTAGCACCAGTTATGGGCTTTGGTGCTAGCTACAATAGCAGATGCATCAAATTCAGAATCTCTCAGTCCAGAAACCATAAGAGAATTAGAAACTTGCCAGAAAGAGATTATAGAACTATTTTTTCCACTTTTTTCTCATTTATTTAAAATTTTATTTTCCCCCCAATTACATGTAAAAACAATGTTAACATCCATTTTAAAATCTATGAGTTTCAAATTCTCTTCCTCCTTCTCCCCACCACCCACCTTGGGAACTCAAGAAATTAAATATAAGTTAAACATTTATAGTTGTGCAAAACATTTCCATATTAGTCAGGTTGTGAAAGAAAACATACAAAAAGAAAACTTCAGAAAAGAAACTAAAAGAAAATCATGCTTCAATCTGTATTCATACACTATCAGTCCTTTCTCTGCAGATGGATCATTTTTTATAAGTCAGAATTGTCTTGGATCATTGTGTTGCTGAGAATATCTGAGTCATTCACAGGTGATCATCTTAAAAATATTGCTGTTACTTTGTATACCATACATTTCACTTTGCATCAGCTAATGTAAGTCTTTCAGCTTTTTCTGAGAGCATCATGCTCATCATTTTTTTTTGTGGGGCAATGGGGGTTAAGTGACTTGCCCAGGGTCACACAGCTAGTCAGTGTCAAGTGTCTGAAGCCGGATTTGAACTCAGGTACTCCTGAATCTAGGACCGGTGCTTTATCGACTGTGCCATCTAGCCACCCCTATCATTTCTTATAGTAAGATAGTGTTCAATCATAACTTCATCCCACAATTTGTTCTGCCATTCCCCAATTGATGACATCTCCTCAATCTGAAATTCTTTGCACCACAAAATGGCTGCTGTAATATTTTTGTGCATATAGGTCATTTAACTTTTTGATTTTTTTATCTCTTTTTGGATAATGACCTGATAGTGGTATTACCAGGTGGAAGAATATGCATGGTTTTATAGCCCTTTGGCCATACTTCCAAATTGCTTTACAGAATGTTTGAATCAGTTTAAAACTCCACCAACAGTGCATTAATGTCTCATTTCCCCCCCATGCCCTACAACATTTTCCTCTGCTGTCTGATTATTCAATGCAATAGTTATGAGGTAGTACCTCCAGAATTGTTTTGAATTGTTTTTTAATTATTTTAATTGTTTCTAATCAATAGTGAGTTAGAGCATTTTTTCATAAGGCTATAGATATCATTGATTATTTCGTCTGAAAGCTCTTCATATCTTTTGATCATCTATCAATCAGGGAATGGCTTTTATTTTAATAAATTTGACTCATTTCCCTATGTGTTTGAGAAATGAAGCCTTTGTCAGACAAACTTGCTTTAAAAATTTTTCACAGTTGCTATTTCCATCCATCCTATTCCCTCCCCATGACATTTACTTGCTTTTCTATCTACTTTCACCCTGTCCCTCCTCAAAAGTGTTATTCTTCTGATTGCCTCTCCTTCAATCTTCCCCTCCCTTCTATCACATCCCCCCTTATTCTCTTCCTCTCTTACTTTCCTGTAGAGTAAGATAGATCACTATACCCAATTGAGTGTGTATTTTATTCCCTCTTTGAGACAATTCTGATGAGAGTAAGGTTAAATTGTTCCCAGGGACATCTCCCATCTTCCCATCCACTGTGTAAGCTTTTTCTTAATTCTATAATGTGAGATACTTTACCCCATTCGACCTCTCCCTTCCCCTTTCTCTCAATACATTCCTCACCCCTTAATTTTATTTTTTTAAAGATATCACCCTTTCATCTTCCACTCATAACTGTGCTCTCTATCTAAATATACTCCATCCATCTGCCCTAATAATGAGAAAGTTCTTATGAATTACAAATATCATATTTCCATGTAGGAATGTAAAAACTTTTAATATCCCTTATGATTTCTTTTTTCTGTTTACATTTGTATGCTTCTGTAGTGTCTTGTATTTGAAAGTCAAATTTTCTATTCAGTTCAGGTCTTTTCATCAAGAACGCCTATAAGTCCTCTCTTTTATTGAATTCCAATTTTTCCCTCTGAAGGATTATACAAAGTTTTGCTGGGTAGGTGATTCTTGGTTGTAACCCCAGTTCCTTTGTGCTCTGGAATATCATATTCTATGCCTTTGATCCTTTAATGTAAAAGTTGCTAGATCTTGTGTTATCCTGAATGTGGCTCTATAATAGGTGAATTACTTCTTTCTGACTATTTACAATATTTTCTTCTTGACCTGGGAGCTCTGGAATCTTGCTATAATATTCCTGGAAGTTTTCATTTTGGGATCTGTTCAGGAGGTGATTGGTGGATTCTTTCAATTTCTATTTTATGTTATGGTTCTAGAATATCAGGGTAATTTTCCCTGACAATTTCTTGGAAGATGAAGTCTGTGCTCTTTGTTTTGATCATGGCTTTCAGGTAGTCTAATAATTGTCAAATTATCGTTCTTGGATCTATTTTCCAAGTCAGTTGTTTTTCCAATGATATATTTCACATTACCTTCTATTTTTTTTCATTCTTTTGGTTTTGGTTTATTGTTTCTTATTTTCTCATAAAGTCATTAGCTTCCATTTGCTCAATCCTGATTTTTTTACTAAAGTATTTTATTTTTTTCCTGTTACATGTAAAAATATTTCTCAACTTCTGTTTATACAAGCTTTCCAATTCCAGATTTTTCTGCCCCCCTTCCCTGCTTCCCCCCTCCCCTAGATAGCAGGTAATTGGATATAAGTTATATATATATATAGCATTTAACACAGTTATAAGAGAAAAATCAGAGCAATGAGGAAATACCTCAAAACAGAAAAACAACAGAACCAAAAACAAAAGAAATACTATGGTTCAATCAGTATCTATACTCTACAGTTCTTTTTTTTTGCCTGGATTTGGAGATCCTCGTCCATCATGAGTCCCCTAGAACACTTCGGTACCATTGCATATAAGAATATAGTGCATCACAGTAGATCAACACACAATGTTGATGATACTGTGTACAATGCTCTTCTGGTTCTGCATATCTCACTCATCCTCAGCCTACACAAGACCCTCCAGGTTTCTCTGAATTCCTCCTGCTCATAGTTTCTTACAACACAATAGTATTCCATTACATTCATATACCACAACTTGTCCAGCCATTCCCCAATTGATGGGCATCCCCTCAAATTCCAATTCCTTGCCTCCACATAAAGAGAAGCTATAAATGTTTTTGTACATGTGGGTCCTTTTCCCTTTTCCATGATCTCTTTGGGAAAAAGACCCAAAAGTGGTATTGCTGGGTAAAAGGATATTCACAGCTTTATAACCCTTTGGGCATAATTCCAAATTGCTCTCCAGAATGGTTGAATCAGTTTACAGCTCCACCAACAATGCATTAGTGTTCCAATTTTTCCACAGCTTCTCCAACATTTCTTATTTTCCTTTTTTGTCATTTTAGCCAATCTTTTAGGTGTCAGGTGGTACCTCAGAATTGTTTTAATTTGCATCTTTCTAATCAATGGTGATTTAGAGCATTTTTTAATGTAAGAATAGATAGCTTTGATTTCTTCATCAGAAACTGCCTGTTCATATCCTTTGACCATTTCTCAATTGGGGAATGACTTGGATTCTCATATATTTGATTTAGTTCCCTCTATATTTTAGAAATGAGGTCTTTATCAGAAGTACTAGCCATAAAAATTGTTTCCCAACTTACTGCTTCCCTTCTAATTTTGCATACATTGCTTCTGTTTGTACAAAACCTTTTTAATTTAATGTAATCAAAATCATCCATTTTGCATTTTATAATATTCTCTATCTCTTGTTTGGTCATAAACTGTTCTCCTTTCCAAAGATCTGAAAGATACACTATTCCTTTCTGACCTAATTTACCTATGGTATCACCTCTTATGTCTAAATCATGTATCCATTTTGACCTTATTTTAGTATAAGGTGTAAGATGTTGGTCTATGCCTAATTTCTGCCATACTATCTTCCAGGTTTCCAAGCAGTACTTGTCAAAAACTGAGTTCCTATCCCAGAAGCTGAAGTCTTTGTATTTATCAAACACTACATTACTAGTCTTATTTACTATTGTGTTTCCTGTGCCTAGCCTATTCCATTGATCCTCCACTCTATTTCTTAGCCACTACCAGATAGTTTTGATGACTGCTGCTTGATAGTAAAGTTCCAGGTTTTGTACAGCCAACCCACCTTCCTGTGCATTTTTTTCATTATTTCCCTTGATATTCTTGACTTTTTGTTTTTCCAGATGAATTGTTATTATTTTTTCTAGCTCTATAAAATAATTTCTAGGTAGTCTGATTGGTATGGCACTGAATAAGTAAATTAATTTAGGTAGAATTGTCATTTTTACTATATTAGTTCTGCCTATCCATGAGCAATTGATATCTTTCCAATTATTTCGATCTGATTTGATTTGTGTGAAGAGTGTTTGGTAATTGTGTTCATAGAGTTCCTGGGTTTGTTTTGGCAAGTAGTCTCCCAATTGTTTTATATTATCTATCATTACTTTGAATGTAATTTCTCTTTCTATCTCTTGCTGCTGGACTTTGTTGGTCATGTATAGAAATGCTGATGATTTATGTGGATTTATTTTATATCCTGCTACTTTGCTAAAGTTGTTAATTGTATCAAGTAATTTTTGAGTTGATTCTCTAGGATTCTTTAAGTATACCATCATATCATCTGCAAAGAGTGATAGTTTTGTCTCCTTCTTGCCTATTCTAATTCCTTTAATTGCTTTTTCATCTCTAATCACTAAACCTATCATCTCTAGTACAATATTGAATAATAGGGGTGATAATGGACATCCCTGTTTTACCCCTGATCTTATTGGGAAGGCCTCTAACTTATCTCCATTGCACATAATGCTTGCTGATGGTTTTAAGTAGATACTGCTTATTATTTTAAGGAAAGCTCCACCTATTCCTAAGCTCTCTACTGTTTTTATTAGGAATGGGTGCTGTATTTTGTCAAAAGCTTTCTCTGCATCTATTGAGATAATCATATGAATTTGGTTAGTTTTCTTATTGATGTTGTTGATTATGTTAATAGTTTTACTTATGTTGAACCAGCCACACATTCCTGGTATGAATCCCACCTGGTCATAATGTTTTATCCTGGTGATCACTTGCTGTAATATCCTTGCTAATATCTTATTTAAGATTTTAGCATCAATATTCATTAGGGAAATTGGTCTATATTTTCTTTCTCTGTTTTTGCTCTGCCTGGTTTTGTATCACCACCATATTTGTATCATAAAATGAATTTGGTAGAACTCCTTCTTCACCTCTTTTTCCAAATAATTTGTATAATATTGGAATTAATTGTTCTTTAAATGTCTGGCAAAATTCCCCTGTAAATCCATCTGGCCCTGGGGATTATTTTCTTAGGGAGTTCATTAATGGCTTGTTCAATTTCCTTTTTTTAATATGGGCTTATTTAAGGATTTTATTCCTCTTCAGTTAACCTGGGCAGTTTGTATTTTTGTAAATATTCATCCATTTCATTTAGATTGTCAAATTTATTGGCATAAAGTTGGGCAGAGTAATTCTTAATTATTGAATTAATTTCCAGTTCATTGGTAGTAACATCACCCTTTTCATTTTTGATACGGGTAATTTGGATTTCTTCTTTCTTTTTTAAATCAAATTAACCAATATTTTATCTATTTTATTGGTTTTTTTCATAAAACCAGCTCTTAGTTTTATTGATTAATTCTATAGTTTTCTTGCTTTCAATTTTATTAATTTCTCCTTTAATTTTTAGGATCTCCAGTTTAGTATCTAATTGGAGATTTCTAATTTGTTCTCCTTCTAGCTTTTTAAGTTGCATGCCCAATTCATTAATCTCCTCTTTCTCTTTTTTATTCATGTAAGCATTTAGAGCTATAAATTTTCCCCTAAGCACTGCTTTGGTTGCATCCCATGGATTTTGGTATGTTGTCCATTATTGTCATTCACTTGGATATAGTTATTGATTGTTTCTATGGTTTTTTTAGTGAAGCAATTGGGGTTAAGTGACTTGCCCAGGGTCACACAGCTAGTAAGTGTTAAGTGTCTGAGGCCAGATTTGAACTCAGGTATTCCTGACTCCAGGGCTGGTGCTCTATCCACTGTGCTACCTAGCTGCCCCCTGTTTCTATGATTTGTAGTTTGACCCATTCATTCTTTAGAATGATATTATTCAGTTTCCAATTGATTTTCAGTCTACTTTTCCATGACTCTTTCTTACCTGTAATTTTTATTGCATTATGATCTGAGAAGGATGCATTTACTATTTTTGCCTTTCTACATTTGACTATGATGTTTTTGTGCCCTAATACATGGTCGATTTATAAAAATGTGCATGTACTGCTGAGAAAAAGGTATATTCCTTTCTATCCCTATTCAATTTTCTCTAGACATCTATCATGTCTAACTTTTCTAGTAATCTATTCACCTCTTTCACTTCTTTCTTATTTATATTTTGGCTAGACTTATCTAATTCTGAAAGGGGGAGATTCAGATACCCCACCAGTATAGTATTACTAATTCCTCTTGAAACTCATTTAACTTCTCCTCTAAGAATTTGGATGCTATACCACTTGGTGCATACATATTTAATATTGATATTATTTCATTATCTATAGTACCTTTTAGCAAGATGTAGTTTCCTTCCTTATCTCTTTTGATGAGATCTATTTTTGCCTGTACTTGGTCAGAGATAAGGATTGCTACCTCTGCTTTTTTCACTTTAGCTGAAGCATAATATATTCTGCTCCAGCCTTTTACCTTTACTCTGTGTGTATCTCTCTGCTTCAAATGTATTTCTTGTGAACAGCATATTGTAGTATTCTGGTTTTTAATCTACTCTGCAATTTGCTTGTTTTATAGCAGAGTTCATCCCATTCACATTCACAGTTATTATTAATTACTGTCTATTCTCCTCCATTCTATTTACCCCCTTTGCACTTTTTCACCCTTCTTTCACCCTATTCCTCCTCACCAGTGATTTGCTTCTTACCCCTGCCTACCCCAATCTGCCTCCCTTTTTATCACCCCCTCCCTTTTCTTTACCCTTTTCTACCTTGCTTTTGTCCTCCCTTCTCTCTATCCCCCCTTTCCCTTGCCCTTTTACTTCCCTAAAGAATGGGCTGAGTTTCTTTATCCCAAGGAACGTATATGTTATTCCCTCTTTGAATCAAATCTGATGAGGGTAGGTTTGAAACAATGTCCACCCCTCCTTTCCCTCTATTGTAATAGGTTTTTTTTTTTCACCTCTTCATATGATGTAATTCACCTCATTCCACCTCCTCTTTCTTCTCCTCCCCCATAGACTCCCTTTTTAACCCCTCAATTTTCTTTGTATCATCACATTAAAGACAATTTACATTTATAGTCTCTGTGGATAGTCCTTCTCTCTGCCCAAATATATTTACAGTTCTTAAGAGTTATGAGTATATGGGGTGGCTAGGTGGTGCAGTGGATAAAGCACCGGCCCTGGATTCAGGAGTACCTGAGTTCAAATCTGGCCCTGGGAAAGTCACTTAACCCCAATTGCCTCACTAAAAAAAAAAAAAAAAAAAGAGAGAGTTATGAGTATTATCTTCCCATGTAGGGATGTAAACAGTTTAATCTATTTGAGTAACTTTTTTTTCCCTCTTTTTACCTTTTTCAAATTCTCTTGAGTCTTGTATGTTAAGATCAAATTTTCTATTCAGCTCTGGTCTTTTCATCAGGAAACAATGAAAGTCCCCAATGTCAATCCAAGCTCCTTTGCCTCCCGGAATATCATATTCCAAACCTTGTGTTCCTTTAATGTTGAAGCTGCTAGGTCCGGAGCAATCCTGACTGTGGCTCCTTGATATTTAAATTGCTTCTTTCTGACTGCTTGGAGTATTTTCTCCTTCACCTGATAATTCTGGAATTTGGCTACAATATTCCTTATAGTTTTCCTTTTGGGGTCTCTTTCAGGAGGTGATCGGTGCATTCTTTCAATGATGATTTTATCCTCTGATTCTGTAATATCAGGGCAGTTCTCCTTAATAATTTCCTGGAATATGATGTCTAGATTATTTTTCTGATCATGGCTTTCAGATAGTCCAATGATTCTCAAATTGCCTCTTCTGGATCTGTTTTCCAGATCAGCTGTCTTTCCAATGAGGTATTTCACATTTTCTTCTATTTTTTCATTCTTTTGATTCTGCTTGACTCTTTCCTGTTATCTCATGGATTCTTTATCTTCCAAGTGTCCAATTTTAACTTTTAAGGCATTGTTTTCTTAAATGAGATTATGCACCTTTTTTTTTTCTATTTGGCCAAAATAATTTTTTAAGGAATTGTTTTCTTCAGTCAATTTTTGTGCTTCCTTTTCCAAGCTGCTGATTCTTTTTTCATAATTTTCTTGTGTTGCTTTCATTTCTCTCAATTGTTTTGTTTTTTTTTTTTTGTGGGGCAATGGGGGCTAGGTGACTTGCCCAGGGTCACATAGCTAGTAAGTGTCAAGTGTCTGAGGCCGGATTTGAACTTAGGTACTCCTGAATCCAGGGCCTGTGATTTATCCACTGTGCCACCTAACTGTCCCCTCAATTGATTTTTAAAATTCTTTTTGAGCTCCTTCCAGAAGGCTTTTTGTTCATGAGACCAATTCATCTTCCCTCTTGAGGCTTCACATGTAGGCAATTTGGGAATATTGTCCTCATCTGAGTTTGATTTTGCCTCTTCCCTGTCAATACAGAAGCTCTCAATGGTGAGAGTTCTTTTTTGTTTTTTTTACTCATAATGCAGCTTATTTTATTTTTTATTTTTTTTAAGTTGAGCTCTCCTCTGGGGGCACCAGGGTCCCTATTTCAAGCTTCTTGTGCTGGGATATAGGGCCTGTGTCACTGGCTCTCTATGCTGAGGCCTCTATGGCTTATAGATTTTTCACCACCATGGGCTTCCTGTCTGAGTGTGCTGGGATCAGCAGATGTTACCCTGGGCTTCCTGTCTGGGTGTGCTGGAAGCAGTAGGCCTTCTGGCACCTGTCCTGTGGGTATCCCTCCAGCTGGCAACCTGCCCTCTCAGCTGGTGCAGGTGACTTTCACCACTGTTCTGCTGCGTCACCAGCTTGTTATGTCAGGATCCAAGGGCCTCAGTTGCTTGGCTGTGCCCCACAGCTTCTTGCTGACTTGCCCCACCCTCTCCCACATGCTGCGCTGCAGTGACCTGAGCTTCCCTTTTGCCCAAGTGAGACCAACCTTTCCTGAAGTCTTCTAAATTATCTCTGGTTGAAAGACTGTGTCTCTCTGTCTCTTTGCAGGTTATATAGTTTCAGAATCTGTTTAGAGGCTTGATTTAATGTTCTTTTTGAGGGAATAGTAGGAGACCTTATGCGATTCGCTGGTTACACTCCTCCATCTTGGCTCTGCCCCCCTCAATCCTGATTTTTAAAGGGTTATTTTCTTCAAAGAGTTTTTGTATCATTTGGCCAATTCGGCATTTCAAGGCATTCTTTTCCTCATTGGCTTTTGTACCTCATTTACCATTTGACCTAGTCTGTTTTTTAAGATATTATTTTCTTCAGTATTTTTTGTGTCTCCTTTACCAAGCTGTTGCCTTTTTTCCCATGATTTTCTTGCATCCATTTATTTCTCTTTCCATTTTTTCCTCTACCTCTCTTACATTATTATTATTATTATTATTATTATTATTATTTTGCAGGAGAATGAGGGTTAAGTGACTTGCCCAGGTTAACAAAACTAGTAAGTGTCAAGTGTTTGAGGCTGGATTTAAACTCAGGTCCTCCTGAATCCAGGACCAGTGCTTTATCCACTGCTCTACCTAGCTGCCCCCATACTTTATTTTCAAAGTTCTTTTTGAGCACTTCTATGGCCTGAGACAAATTCATTTTGGGGGGGAAGATTTGGGTGTAGGAGCTTTGACTTTGTTATCTTCTTGTGAGGGTGTATTTTGATCTTCCTTGTCACCAGAGAAACTTTTCAGGGTCAGCATTTTTTTCCTGTTTGCTCATTTTCCCAGCCTATTTCTTGACTTTTAACTCTTTGTTAAAGTGGGGCATTACTTCCAGGGTAGAGGGTGCACTGTCCCAAGCTTCGGGAGGTTTGTGCAGCTATTTACAGAGATACTTCTTAGTACTTATAAGTTTTTAGGTCTTCCAAGGTGGTATGATTTAAGAAGAGGCATGTTTACTACTCTCCTGACCTGTCCTCTGTTCTACAAGCAACCACAGGCTTTATTTTCTGCCCTGGGACTATGAACAGAGTCCCACTTCATTGTGGCCACAAGCCCCAGGGTGCTTGTGCTCTTCCCTCACCTGGGACTGCCACCCAGGACTGAGAACTGCATCTTAGTATTGGTAAAACATCAGGGTCCCACTTCAGTGCTATCAAAGAGATCCCTGTAATCTCCTTCTGGCCAATTGTTTGACTCACTTACCATCTGTGGGCTAAGTTTGAGAAGTTGCTGCTGCTGCTCATTCAGAGGCTCCAAAGGCCTGCTCCTAATTTTCTTAGGCTGCATCTGTGCTATGCCTAGGTCTCTGCTGACATGGCCTGCACTGGGTTGTGCTCCAATCTCACTCCAGCACAACAGACCTTTCCTGCCAATCTTCTAGGTTGTTTTTGGCTAGAAAATTGTCTTTTTGTGGATTCTTCTGGTCTAGGAATTATCTCTTGGAATTAGTTGAAGGTATTTGATGAGTCTTGTGGACAGCACAATCAAGTCACTGACTTTTCTCTGACATCTTAACTCTGCCCCAGATTGTAGACCTATTTGTACAAAACTATTTATAGTAGCTCTTTTTGTGGTGGCTAAAAATTGGAAATCAAAGGAAAGCCCATCAGCTGAGGAATGGCTAAACAAG
This sequence comes from Dromiciops gliroides, assembly GCF_019393635.1. Taxonomy (NCBI): domain Eukaryota; kingdom Metazoa; phylum Chordata; class Mammalia; order Microbiotheria; family Microbiotheriidae; genus Dromiciops; species Dromiciops gliroides. Next base: position 337,385,929 of record NC_057862.1, on the reverse strand, counting down.
CTGTGGCATGTGATTATGAAGGAATATTATTGTGTCATAAGAAATGACAAACAGGGTGATTTCAGAAACGTCTGGAAAGATTTCTATGAACTGATATATACTGAAGTGAGAAGAATCAGGAGAATATTTTGCACCATGATAGTAATATTGTTTGATGATAAACTATGAATAACAACTATTCTTAGCAATACAGTGATCCAAGACAACCCCAAAGGACTAATGATAATGCATACTATCTACTTCTATAGAAAGAACTGATATTGATTGAACACAGACTGAAGCATGCTGTTTTTCACTTTCTTCAATTTTTTTCTTTTATTCAAGTTTTCTTATACAAAATGACTAATATGTTAATGTTTTACATATTTGTACATGTATAAGTTACATCTGATTTCTTACTATCTGAGGGAAGGAAGAAGGGATAGAATTTGGAACGTAAAACTTTACATAAAATGTTTATTATTATTTTTAAAGAAGAAATAGATTATAGGGTACCCATTGAGGGCTCTGGGTGCAGTTTTCATCTTCTATATGCAGTTCTAGGTTACAATCCCAGGGAAGAGAATAATGCTTATCATCAGTCGTAAGGAAGTAGAGGCCTTGATTAAGGCAGAAAGGATGCAGGGATATTTGTTTATAGTTCTAGGGCCAAAAGCAGCATTAAGTGCTTTTGTCTACAGGGCAGCAAGGGTCCTTCCTGGGTAAAAATCAGAACACAAACCAGGAGAACTGTGACCACACCTCTCCCTGGATCATGCAAGCATGGAAGTACTGAAAACTTGCTGACTCTAGGAACTAGATCTGAAAATAATAGCATGAAAGAGTCAAAAGCTTGGCATAATGCCTCTCCAACCCTTGATGTGCAGAGTTCAATTTCAAAGTAAAGTTCAAAGGCAAGAAATAGGCTTGAAAATGAGCAAACAACAAAAAGGTACTTGATCAGAAAAATGCCACTACTATATTGGCATGGAAGACCAAGACACAAACTCAGAAGACAAGGTCAAAACAACTACAAGCAAAGCAAGGTCTAATCGGACCCAAGCCCAATAAGGTTTCTGGGAAGAGTTAAAGAATGAGATAAAGGTGATAGAGAAAAAAATGGACAAAGAAGTGAGAGTGATGAAAGGACATTATGAAAAGAAAAAGAAAAAAATTGGTAATAGAGGCACAAAAATACTGAAGAAAAGAACTTAAAAAATAGAATTGGTCTAATGGTTTAAAAAAAAGTACAAAAATTAACTGAAGGAATGAATTCCTATGAAAGCAGAATTGCCCAAATGGAAAAAGAGGTGGAAAAGCCCACTGAAGAAATAATTCCTTAAAAATATAATTGGGTAAATGGAAGCTAATTTCTCCATGGAATGTTAAAAATGAAATTATTCACATTAATTGAATTCTTTGATTAGGAATTACCAGAATTTGGGGCAGCTAGGTGGCGTAGTGGATAGAGCACTGGTCCTGGAGGCAGGAGTACCTGAGTTCAAATCTGGCCTCAGACACTTAACACTTACTAGCTGTGTGACCCTAGGCAAGTCACTTAACCCCAATTGCCTCACTTAAAAAAAAATTACCAGAATTTGTTTTGCTTTAATAGTTATCATCATAAATCTTTTTTAGAAATATATTTTGTTTTCCCCAATTACATGGTAAAACAATTTTAACACTTTTTTGAGTTTTGAATTCCGAATTCTACCCCATCTTTCTTCTCTTCCACCTCCCCCTCCCTTTCCTGAGATGGTAGGCAATCAGATATAGGTTATGCCATGTGCAATCATGTAAAACATTTCCATGTTAGACATTTTATAGTAGAAAACTCAAATAAATGGAAAAAAGAATGAAAAAAGACATTGAAATTTATAAAATATTAGTTCTTTCTCTGGAGGCAGATAGTATCTTTCATCATTAGTCTTTTGAGATTTTCTTGGATCATTGCATTGCTAAGAATAGCTAAGTCATTCACAGTTCATCAAACAATATTTTTGTTTATGTGTATAATGTTCTCCTGGTTCTGTCCACTTCATTTTGTATCAGTTTAAGTATGTCTTTTCAGATTTTTCATCTCATAAATCTTTATAAATGTTATTAGTTCATTTGTCTGACTTACTAAATGCAGCCTAATAAAAGATTAGCCCTTAAGGCCAATTCTGTTTAATTGAATGGTAGTGCAGTTATTTGTGCTGTTTTTTGATCCTTGGTAGCCCATCTATTAAGATTTACATATTCTTTCTCTTTCAGATTTTGTGTTTCACTAAGCTGTATTTTGAGAGTGTTCTAATGTGACAGAAACTAAAGGGCGTTTCTCAAAGTAATACTATAGATTACACATAGAATCTCATGTATTTGAATGCTGCTTGTCTATGATAAGAGAACATAATTCCACAAGCTGGCTGATGGCATTATGAGATGACTAAAACAACCAATGGCAAAGAAACTGAAAAGCTTAGAATCATAGAAATGAAAGTGCTCTTAAAAAATGAGTTAGCCTATCATTTTATCTGAGTTCTCTAACCTATAATATCATAGACAGATAAAAATACATCCTATTTTTAAACTCTTCTTAGTAGTAAGGTACCATTTCTACAATTCTTTTCCTAGCTATATATTTTTAAATATACTTATAAGAGTCTTTGTTATATAAAACATAATTCTTCCTCTGAGTATTTGTGATATCTCTTATGTAGGAAATAAGTACATGTTATTTCTATACTACCACAGTGTTTTTGAGACATGGTTTATGGAACTGGAAATAGAGATTTGGCATCAGTCAATGGGGTTCAAATTCCACCAACAACACATATTGACTTTGTGACACTGAACAAGAAGCTAATTTCTCCATTTCAGGTAACTCTTTAAGATGAGGAGTTGCGGGGCAGCTAGGTGGCACAGTGGTTAGAGCACCAGCCCTGGAGTCAGGAGTACCTGAGTTCACATCTGGCCTCAGACACTTAACACTTACTAGCTCTGTGACCCTGGGCAAGTCACTTAACCCCAATTGCCTCACTAAAAAACAAAAACAAAACAAACAAAGAAAAAAAAGGTGAGGAGTTGCAGAACACATTTTGATTTATTTTTCTAGAAGAAGTTGCTCATCACTACCTATATCAGTGAAATCAGAAGTTTGGGTAAAATAGAATAAAAATAATCCAGAGTCTACATAGAATTTTCTTCATGACATCCCTATAGGTTAGATGGTATAAGTGTTATTATTTTCATCTTTCATTGCATAAATAGACCGAGGAATGAAGTATTTTGCCTAAAATCACAAATAATAAATGGTGGAATCAAAGTAATTTTTCTAACTCTAAATCAAGGTCTCTTTATAGGCTACTATGATTGATTATAAGACAATTCTCCTTGGTAAATATAGGCAACAAGAAACAGTAAGTTAAATCCACAAAGAAAGGGAATGTATAAAACAGGTTATAGGGTTTGAATATAGAAATCTTCTCACCTCTGCCTCTAAGAACCCTTACCTTCTTCCCAAGCATAGTTCTAATGCTACATTATATATGAGGTTATTCCTTGGTATTCCAGTTATTGTGCCCTTTTTCCTCTTGAAGTTGCTTTGTCTTAATCCACATTTACTTGTGTATGTGTTGTTCTCCTCTAGTAGAATGTAAGTTCCTTGAGGACATAGTCTAGTTTGTGTGTATGTGTATGTGTTTATTTAGGTATGAGCGTGTGTCTGTATGTTTTTACAGAACCAAAATTAACAGTACCATGCACATAAGAGGTCTGTAAGGAGCTAATGGTTTGTGTCATTCTACCTTTGCCTTAGAAATGTCTAAATAGGAGGCAGCTAGGTGGCACATTAGATAAAATACCAGCCCCGGATTCAGAAGGACCTGAGTTCAAATCCGGTTTCAGACCTTGACTTAACCCTCATTGACCCTCAAAAAAAAAAAGAGAGAGAAAGAAATGTCTGAATAACTACCTTAGGGAATACCCCCAGTTAATTTTGAAGTGGGAGACCCATTTCTTTCTTTCTTTCTTTTTCCCTCCCTCCTTCCTTCCTTCCTTCCTTCCTTCCTTCCTTCCTTCCTTCCTTCCTTCCTTCCTTCCTTCCTTCCTTCCTTTCTTTCTTTCTTTCTTTCTTTCTTTCTTTCTTTCTTTCTTTCTTTCTTTCTTTCTTTCTTTCTTCCTTTTTTTTGTGAGGCAATTGGGGTTAAGTGACTTGCCCAGGGTCACACAGCTAGGATGTGTCAAGTGTCTGAGGCTAGATTTGAACTCAGGTCCTCCTGAATCCAAGGCTGGTGCTCTATCCACTGCACCACCTAGCTGCCCTGAGACTCATTTCTTATATTGTCCACATTGCATTTATAACAAGAGTTAATCAGTTTTTTTTATTATGGTTCTTGATTACATCTTAATTATTAATGAAGTATGTTCATTGTTTGCATATTATTACCTAGTACCCCCAATAAGATATGTAGGAACAGTTGAAAATATAATTCCTTCCCTCAAGGTGTTCATGGTATTGATACTATTTAGAGATACAGGCCTTACTTACATGAAAGAAACAGGGAATAAGACAATATGTAATAAAGCACTAAATGATGCCCAGTGGACAGAAATAGGTTTAGTGAAGAGAAATATTACATTGCTTTCAACTCACCCATGGTTCTTCAAGCTCATAGATACAAGGTACAGTTCTGAGCTGTATTATAACAGTGCATGTTTACAACTTCAAAACTGTGAAATTAATTAATAGTTTTTCCAGTGGTTGTTTATTATAGCAAAGTGCCATATGGCTGAAAATATTGAAAATTAGCTTAGGAGTGTTATTTGAACAGTAAAAGTTATGACTTCAAGATGCTTATCCACTTTGGGGGAAAGGCAGGAAGATGGTTTTCATACCTTGGGAAAGGAAAACTTACACTTTTAGAAAATTATCACTGCTCAATATTTCCTTACATATTTAACTTGAAAAGTCTCAAGAACAGAACCTAAGGTACTCTGAAAAACACAGTACAGTAGTCTAGATAAAATGAAAGCCAAAAAAAGGAAAAGAAAAAGAAAAGCCCTCACGTTCAGAAGAGTGTGATGTAGAATTAGATCCGTTTTACAAATTGGGAAGATCAAAACACAAGAGCACCTGGAAAGTGATGGTTAATAGAAAGCAGCTTCAGACACACTAGGATTAGAGTTCTTTTGATTTTTGTATTCCAGCAGATCACAATAGATAGTCAAGTTATATTTGACAATTAGAGGGAAAAGAGTTCATAAAGGATATTCACTGCCATTCAAGATACTTCTGAGAGAGTGTTTTAAAGAACTTAAAGTCAGAATAGTTTGGATTGAATTGCTGTACAAACCACTTATATGCTAGGACACAATATTCTATCAGTGACTTGCAAAAGCATAACCCATATCCTTGTGGATATATCAGGAGGATTTGGGGTATTCTGTTGAAGACTTCTTAATACAGTGATACAATTAAATGAATCTGGAGTGAACATACTTGGGTTCAAATCTGATATCTTTAATTTGTTACCTTTATGATGTGGGACAATTTTGACACTGATGGCCTCTAAAGTCCCTTTCAGCTACAAATCTATGAATCTGAGTCCTCTGAGTATAACCCTAAGGCTATGGGATGAGCCTTGAGCTTAGAAAACTTAAGAGATACTATTTTTGGTGTTATTAATTTTCAGGGACAAAGTTATCAAAATAGGTAGGGTTTTCTTGAAATTACATTAAAAATGTAGACTATAAATCAAAATGAATTTTCAATTTTGCAATTTATAAATTTACCCTAGTTGTCAGGAAGTGTTTTCATGGATTATAATAGTAGCAATATGAAAATTAATTTGATGTTCAATTATTAATCAACAAACAACATACTATAGGTGACCTTTTTTGTATTCTCAAGAAACTTACAATGTAATTAGGGAGATGGGGCTGATAGTCGTGAGACCTAGGTTAAAGTCCTAATTCTGACACTTGCTACCACAATGTTGTACCACAATGGCTAAGACGTACTAGGCATTAAATAAAATACTCATCAAGTATGTCTTTTTCTCTCTCTCTCTCTGCCTTTTCCTGTCTGTCTGTCTCTCTTAGTTTGGTTAAATCACAAAACCTCTCTCTAAGTCTTGCTTTGTTTTTATCTTTAAAACATGAACATCATGGAAGTATGAAGGCCCTAGTTAACTGGTTTGGCTCTATGTTGCAATGAGCATGACCTAGAAGATACTTTATAATGGGAATATCAAACACCTAGATGTAAATACAAAGAGTGAAAAAAGTACTAAAATACATATTCTAATAAGTGGGATATTTAGTTATATAGTCATAAATATAATAAATAAATATATCATACATATATATTTCCACATAAATATTTGCATTAATTAATAATTAATATTCACTCAGTCCACAAATATTTATTAAATACCTACAATGTTCCAGGCAGTGTGAGAAATATAATGCAGTTAAATACAAGGGAGAAAAGGAGGGCAGTAGCTACAGGGAGGAATCAGTAAAAACCTCATTAATAGTTTGGTGTTCAAGATCCCTCTTTAAGGAAAAGTGTGATTCTAGGTGTGATTAGAAAGGGAGGATTCAATTGTAGGTATGGAGGATAGACAGTACACTTAGCGAAAATTATTTGTGAGAAACAGAGAGAAGCCTATTTTGGTTGGATTGTAGAATTTAGGAAGAACCATAAAATATAATAGGGCCAGAAATCTATTTTTATACCAGGTTAAGAAAGAGCTTTAAAAGCAAAAAAGAGTTTATATTTGACCTTAAAGACAACAGGGAGCAATTAGGGTTTAAACACAATAGGGAACAATTAATGATATGGTCAGATCTAAGTTTAAGGGAAAGTCACTTTGGTATATTTGTTGATGTTGGACTGGAGTAGAGAGACCCTTGAAGGAGAAAGAACAATAAGAAGTCATTTTAATAGTCTTGGCAAGAGGATACAAATCTTCAATGTAAGGTGGTAGCTATGTGAAAATAGAGAAGGGTGTTGATGCGATATATGTTGAGGTGGAAATGCTAACTAATTGGATATGTGGGTTGAAGGATAACGAATAGTTTAAAATGTCAAAGCCACAAACTATAAAAATAGTATTGTCTCTGATTCATCTAGTGATGTTCAGAAAAGTGGAGGTTTCATAGGGAAATATAATGAATGACTTCTGCTTTGGCTATGTTGAATTTGAAATATCTCCAGGATACTTCATTTGAAACATTCAAAAGGTAGTTGGTGATGGAAGATTTTATCTCAAGGGAAGTAGTGAGTCAGAATATATAAATCTATGGTATTATCTTCATAAAATTGATCATTGTAATTATAGTACTTAAGGAAGTCACCAGGAAATCGAATGTTGAAGAAGAAAAGAAGAATGGGACAGATGGGGCATCATAGAACACCAACAGTTAAAGAACATCATTAATAATGAATCAGCAAAACAGACTGAGGAGAGGTTACATAGATCAGAGGAGAACTAGGAGAGAACAGTGTCACAAAAACTCATATAGTAAAGAATATCCAAGTGGAAACTGTGGTCAATAGTATTAAAAACATGAGCGAGGTCAAGCATGAAGACCGAGAAACATCATCACATGTGACAAATAAAAATTTGTTGATAACTTTGGAGAGAGCAATTTCAGCTGAGTGATGAGGTTGAAAGCATAATTCCAAAAGGTCATAAGGAGTAAGTGAGAGGAGGTGAAATGGAGGTAATGAGTGATGGTAGTTGATTCTAGGAGACTGACTAGCAAAGGAAAGAGAAATAAAGAATAACTATAGGAGATAGTAGGATCTAATAAAGTTTTTTTAAGGAAGAGAGAAATTTTAGAATATTTGAAGGCAATAAGGAAGGAACAAGTAGATACCAAGAAGTAGAAGATTAGGGAGTAACAGGGTGATTGAAAGGGGGAATTTAATAGAGAAAATGAGATGAAATCAAGGATACACAATTTCTCCCCCTTTGCTAACTCTCTATTATAATAGAGGAAAACACCATCCACTCAATCCCTCAGGTGGGCAATGTAGGAGTAATCCTGAATTCCTCATGATCTTTCACCCCGCCCCCTCCAATTCCTATGGACCCATATCCAAGCTGTTGCCATGGTTTGTCAATTTCATCTTTGCAATATCTTCTGAGTCCCTTTCTTTTTTCTGATACTGCCAGTAATCTAGTGTAAGCCTGTATAACCTAATGCCTGTTTTACTTCAATAGCCTGTTGCTGGGTCTGCCTACCTCCAGTCTCTCTCCACTCTATTTTCCATTCAGTCACTAAAGTAATTATACTAAAACAGAAGTCTAAACATATGATTCCTTTACTCAGTAAATTCCAGTAGCTTCTTGTTGTCTTCAGGAGCAAATATAGGGGGCCATCTCCAATTTTCTTGTGCTATATCTTGCCACTGGATCCAGATGGCTCCTGAGGAGAGCATGAGGCTGGTGACTTTGCACAGCCCCGCTTCATTTAAATCCAGTTAATTTACAAATCATGACATCATCTTCCAGATGTCATGGGCCATCAACAATCTGTGAGTACTAATAGCTGTTCCACTGGGGACTCAGCTGGCCCCTTAGGTTTCTTTTAAATCTCAACTAAAATCCCAACTAAAATCTTTAAGGAAGGAAGCTTTTCCCAACCCCTCTTTTTTTTTTTTCTTTCAACAAACATTTATTTTATTTTCCATTTACATGTAAGGGTAGTTTTCAACATTCATTTTCATAAGATTTAGAGTTCTAAATTTTTCTCCCTCTCTCCCTCCCTTTCCTTCCCCCTCCACAAGATCACAATCATGTTATACATGTACAGCCCACAAGTGTTCTTTTTATCAGTTCTTTCTATAGGGGTGCATAGTAAACTTCCTCATTAGTTCCTTGGGATTGTCTTGGATCATTACTCTGCTGAGAGTAGTTAAGTCATTCACAATTACTCATTGAACAATACTGTTGTCACTATGCACAATGTCCTCTCAGCTCTGCTCACTTCACTATACATCGATGTTCATTAATATTTCAAGGTTTTTCAGGGATCATCCTGTTTGTCATTTCCTTTAGCACAAGTCCATTCCACTACAATCATATAAGACAGATTTTTCCATCATTCCTCAATTGATGGACATTCCTTTGATTCTATAAATATTTTTTGTACAATGTTCCCCCTTTTCTCTTTTTTCATGATTACTATTGCTAACTGTTTCCCTTCCATCCTATTCCCTTCCCCATAATATTTTTTCTATTATTCATCTTCTTTCATCCTTTAACTCTTCAAAAGGGATTTGCTTCTGTCTGTCTGTTCCCTCCCCTACTCTGCCCTTCCTTCTTTTGCCTCTCTCTCTTAATCCCCTTCCCCTCCTATTTTTCTGCAGGGCTATAGAGATTGCTCCACCCAATTGAGTGTGTACATTATTCCCTCCTTGAGTCAACTCTAATGAGATTGAGGTCTTTGAGCCAATTTTGATGAGGGTTAGGCTCATTTACTGCCCAGATTAAACAGATTACTCCACTTAGTTGAGTGCGTCTATTAGTCCCTCCTTGAGGCAGCTCTGATGAGTTTAAGATCTTTGAGCCTTTTCTGATAAGTGTAAAATGCATTTACTGTCCTGCTCCTCTCCCATCTCTTCCTCCACTCCATAAGCCTTTTCCTGTTACTTTCATGTAGTATTTTGCTTCTGCCCTTCCCCCTCCCCTAATGAATTCCCTTCACCCCTCAATTTAACCCTCAAGATGTTATCATTTAGCTAAGGGACACAGGGGACAAATCATCACCCCTGGGGGATCCCAGCCAAAACCTGACCTCAGACACAAGACAGTCGCCCACTGTACAAACCCAGGCATGTCCCCCAGCTCCAATGTTGTTGTTGTTGTTTTTTTTTTTTTAATGGTTCTGTAGGGTCTTGTATTTGAAAGTCAAATTTGCCATTCAGTTCAGGTCTTTTCATCACAAATATCTGAAAGTCTTCTTTTTCATTGAAGTCCAATTTTTTCTGTTGAAAGATAATGCTGAGTTTTGCTGGATAGGTGATTCTTGGTTGTAATCCCATTTCCTTTGCCCTTTGGAAAATCATATCCCATGCCCTCTGGTCCTTTAATGTAGAAGCTGCTAGATCTTGTGTTATCCTTACTGGAGCTTCACAGTACTTGAATTCTTTCTTTTTGGCAGCTTGCAATATTTTCTCCTTGACCCGAGAGCTCTGGAATTTGGCTATAATATTCCTAGGAGTTTTCAATTTGGGAACTCATTCTGGAGGTGATTAGTGGATTCTTTCAATTTTTATTTTACCTTCTTCTTCTAGAATTTCAGGGCAATTTTCCCTGAGAATATCTTGGAAGATGGTGTCTAAGCTCTTTCCTTGATCATGGTTTTCAGGTAGACCAATAATTTTCAAATTATCTCTCCTGGACCTATTTTCCAGGTCAGCAGTTTTTCCCAGAAGATATTTCGCATTGCCCTCTATTTTTTCATTCATTTGGATTTGCTTTATTGTGTCTTGGTTTCTCATAAAGTCACTGGCTTCCATTTGTTCAATCCTAATTCTTAGGAAATTATTTTCATCAGAGAGCTTTTGTACCTCCTTTTCCATTTGACTTTTCAAGCTGTTGACTTTTTTTCTCTCATCTTTCCTGCATCACCCTCATTTCTCTTTCCATTTTTTCCTCTACCTCTCTAATTTTATCTTCAAAGTCCTTTTTGAGCATCTCTATGGCCTAAGACCAATTTGTATTTTTCTTGGAAGCTTTAGATATAGGGGCCCTGATGTTGACATCTTCCTCTGAGGAAGGGTGCCCCTTGGTCTTCCTTGTTACTGAAGAAACTTTCTATGGTCCTCACCTTTCTCTTTTGGCTCATCTTGCCTTTTTTTTTACTAGACTTTTACCTCCTTAAAGTGGGGCACTGTTTCTAGGCTGCAGTATCCCAAGCTTAAGAAGTCCCAGGTGGTATGATTTAAGGAGAATCAGGTTCTTCCCTCGCCTGGCCTGTTTCCTGGTCCTAGATGACCCCAGACCAACTTTCCAATCAACAGCTTTGTGTGCTGTGGTAGTTAGCTCTGACAAGCCTGTGCCCCTCCCCCACCTGGGCCACTTCTACTCGAGCCTACCACCTGGTTCTCAGTAGGGGTGTAAAATCCAAGTTCTGCCTTAGCACCAGCATAGACCCCTGTAGTCTCTCCCCTGCCAAGGGCTCAGCCCACTCACCAGACTGTGAGCTTAGTTCCAGATGACATTGGTGGTTCAGCTGATTCAGAGACTCTAGGGGTCTCCTTCTCTGGTGAGGACTTCCTGAGACTAGATCTGTGTCAGGGTGACTGTGGCATTGGGCCCGATTCCTGTATCAGCACAGCAGCTCCCTCCTTCTGACCTTCCAAACCATTTTTGGTTAGAAGATGATTTCAGCACATTCTTTTGTGAGTTTTGTTGCTCTGGGCATTTTCCTATGACCTTATTTGGATTTTTTTGGAGCAATCGCATGAGTTCGGGAGCTCACTCTCCCAACCCCTCTTAATCCTAGTTTTTTTGCCTTTGTTAATTATTTGCTATTAAAGCTTGCTTTGTATATATTTATTTACATGTTTAATCCTCCACAAGATTATAAGATGAATTGGGCAGTGACTATCTTTTCGCTCTTTTTGTATTCCCAATCTCCTGGGATATAGTAGGCACTTGATATATGTTTATGTGGTTGAAATGAATAGTATTGGTAAGGAAGAGGGACACATTTTTGGAGATTGGAGGAAATGCAAAGACAGTGGTGGGAGGGAATGCTAACAGATGTTAAGATGAAGAGGAGGGGGCGGCTAGGTGGTATAGTGGATAAAGCACCAGCTCTGGATTCAGGAGGACCTGAGTTCAAATCTGACCTCTGACACTTGACACTTACTAGCTGTGTGACCCTGGGCAAGTCACTTAACCCTCATTGCCTTGCCAAAAATAAAAACCACAAAAAAAAAAAGATGAAGAAGAGAGAAGGGTGAGTTCATTATATCATCCTTTTTTCCAGTGAAGTAATAAATGAGCAATGCTCCCACCACATTTATTGAGTGCTTTGCTTACTATGGATCTAGCACTGTACTCAGAAACATTGGGTAAACATACAGGTGTCCAAGGGGTGTTTTAAACCCCTAGCTCCTTACTTACAGAGTGACTAACTTCTTTATTGAATCAACAAATGATATGAACTTGGTGCAAACTAGGTCTAAAAATCTCTATTGAATCAATACCTCAAAAGTATTCAAAATAATGTGTGCCTTATCACATCTTGTGTGTCTTTATAAAATTGCAAGTCACATTTAAACCCAGGAATATTCTAGTGGAAACCCAGGAAAGATTAGTTCAAGCCAATGTTCTGAGAGTGAATTGCTTGTGTATAAAGTGTAGAAGATCCTCTGTGTGAAATAATTCATTTGAAACCCTAATCTATTCCAATCAGTATTAATCAGTTTGATATGATTCCATAGGAGTGGTGATTATAAATTCTGTATATTAGGCCCCAGAGCTGTGAGTTGCAGATTATAAATTCATTTGCTTAATCACAGGAAGCTAACTAGAGCCCCCCCCTTGTTTTGCCTTGTTATGGTGACCAAATCCAGTATGACAGAGGTGAACAAATTACATGGACAGTTCCCCCAACATATTTTTATACCTCTGGAATTTTATCTTTCTTGTCAAGATGAGTAAGTGACCATCTTATGAACACTTAGTCAGTAGAGATGCCCCATGCTTTGCCCAATTTGTCACCCACCTGCTGATATGTCATTTTTGGCCAAAAAAGTAAGGTCTTTCAAACAATGAGACTCTGTATTTCATCATGCCTCTTTTGCATATTTGCATATCAAACGCTATAAAAGCAGACTCCTAGATAAAGGGGGCAATGTATATCACAAGGAAGATCTGAGGTCCACTTCATTAAAGGGGACCTTAGACCTTTTAGTTAAGTGCCATTGACTTAAAGCTCTGTCTTAGTCCCTTTTATTGGAGGTTGGACAATTTTGATCACCATACCTCAATAACCCCCCACATACACCTTCTCTGTAACAAGAGCAGAAGTTTGAAACTTCTGTGTCCCAGAAGATTTGGCCTTTTCAGCTCAGTTTAACAGCACTTGACTAAAAGCATAACAAGGAGACAGAAGTAATCCAGGCAGGGCTGAAGTTTTGTATAGGATGAGCAGCTATAGACAAAGGTATGAGACATTAGATAAAGGGACATGTGGAGTTGAATTGGCTACCTATATGGTTCAGAATAAAAGAGAGGAAGTGTACCCAAAGCAGGAGTAAAGGTCTGAGAAAGTGATGAGATCATAATAGGTTATGAATAAGTTTATAAAGAATGAAGCAAGGTTAGAGGATTATTCTCAGAGAGATGTAAATGTTTTTGATCAAAGAAATAGAATCAATATAAATTATAGGGAAGAAAAGCCAGGTATAATTACTTAGAGTGTCAAAAAAAGTTTTGCCTTCCTAAAAGCTGTAGCAAAATAACAACAAAAAAAAAACTTCTGAGCTTTAGGCCAAGGGATTTATGGCACAGTCTACTCTTCCTAAAAGGAAGAGCTGGCACTCTACTTTAAGCCTCAAACTCAGACCAAAAACATACAGCAGAGAGAAGTGCCCCAACTACAGTCATAATAGATTTATATTTTGCTGAAACCATCAATGAGCATATGAAAAGCAAAGGATTAGCCAGCAGCAATGTGGAACAATGCCCTAACATCCAACAGAGACTATGTGGCTTATAGAAATTACATGCCTAAAATAAACTGCACCACCATTAAGAACTTCATATGAGCCCTTCCATATTTGTACCCTTGGTCTCATAAGTTCCCTTAATAGAGATCTCTTCACCTGTATTCCCTATGTGCACATATTTATGTGATAGTGTGCCCCAGGTTTATGGAGGAAAGATTTTATTACCATATTATTTTTTTTTGAGGGGCATTGGGGGTTACGTGACTTGCCCAAGGTCACACAGCTAGTAAGTGTCAAGTGTCTGAGGCCGGATTTGAACTCAGGTACTCCTGAGTCCAGGGCCGGTGCTTTATCCACTGCGCCACCTAGCCGCCCCTACCATATTACTTTTAAATCTGTTTCACTGTCTCTTCTTTGAACTAACCGTGTCCTTTGATAGACTTGTAAAAATAAACACATGTGGCAAGACTCATGAGCTATGGCTTTGAGTAGATGCAAACTGACAATATCTTGGACCAGCTAATCTTTAGGACCCATTATGTGAGGTGGCTTGTGCTTCCTGATATTACTCTTGGACATACCAATATTCCAAATCATTCAATACTGTTGTCTTCTTCCTCTTATTACTTTCTGCTTCATGAAACCTACTATGTGATAAAAAGCAGCAGCACAATAGTCATCACAGTATATTCCTCATATTGAGCCTCAGTCTCCTCAGTAAAATGAGGAAACATATAGATATCAGTATAATATATTGTCTTTCTCTAAGTTAACCTTCTTTCATCCAATGTGATTGGTTCACATTCTTTTCCACTGGCACAACTCTGTGATTATATTATGCAGTATCTCTATGTAATAATATGCAGACATACTATTTCGAACATTGAAGTTATATAATGTTTGCATCCTGGATCAGGTCAGACAGGATAGAATCTTGAGGAAAATATACTATCAATAACTGTAAAAGCCAGTGGTTTGTGCAAATGTCTATGAACCCCTGAGAATATTGCTTTAAAGAGAGAAAAGTTACCAAATTTCCCATAGGAACATATTTTACTTCTTTAAACAATGTTTGTTTTTCATGAACCATAGCTTCTTTGTAGGCAAAAAAATTGTGCTGTGGAAGGAAAAAAAATAAAGTGCTGACTGGCTTTGAAGTTAGAATTCCTAGGTTCAAATCTCTACTTCGATGACATTGGGAAAGTGATTTTACCACTTGACTTCAGCTTCCTCACGTTTAAGATCATGGAACTGAAATAAAAGATCTTTACGATCCCTTTCAGCTCTAAATCTTCCAATTCAGTGAGCTATCTGCTTATTGAGCCTAATATACCCCAAAGACAACATTTATTTTTTTAAAGGACATAAAAATAGACCAAAATATTTATAGTATCACTTTTTTGTGGTAGCAAAGATATAGAAACTAGATGGTCACCACAAAAAGTACTTCTATAAATATTTTTGGACAAATAGGTCTTTTTTTCTCTTTGGGGGGCTGTCTTTGGGATATAAACATAGCAGTGGTATTGCTGGATCTAAGAGAATGCACAGTTAGAGAGCCTTTTGGAATAGTTTCTAATTGCTCTTCAGAAGGGTTGGATTAGTATCAAAATTCCACAAACAGTGGATTAAGCATGCAAGTTTTCCTACATCCCTTCTAACATACAACATCTTACTTTTTTTTTTTTTGTTATATTTGCCACTTGGATAAGTGTGAGGTGATATCTCAGAGTTGTTTTTTTTTTTTTTTTTGCATTTCTCTGATCTGCACATTTTTTTCATATGGTTATAGATAGCTTTGATTTATTTGTCTGAAAACTGTTCATCTCATCAATTAAGGAATGAGGTTTTTTTTATTAATTTGACTCAGTTCCCTATATATTTGAGAAATAAGGCCTTCAAAAATTCTTTCCTAGTTTTCTGCTTCTCATAATCTTGGTTACATTAGTTTTGCTTGTGCAAAACCTTTTTTACTTGTATACAATCAAATTTATCTATTTTACATGTCATAATGTTCTCTATATCTTCTTTGGTCTAAAATTCTTCCTGTCTATAAATCTGACATATAAACTATTTCATGCTCTCTAAATTTGCTTCACCTTTTATGTATAAATCATGTACCCATTTTGGTCTTATTTTAGTACATGGTGTGAGATGTTGGTCTATACCTAGTTTCTGCCATACAGTTTTCCTAGAAATTTTGTTAATAAGTTTTTGTTACAAAAGCTTGGATGTTTGGGTTTATCACACATTAGATTACTATAGTCATTTACTATAGGTAATTTGTACCTATTTTATTCCACTGATCCACCTCTCTATTTCTTGGCCAGTACCATAGTTGGGAAAAATAGTTCCTAATAATTGTTTTAATTTCTTCTTCATTGGTGGTGAGTTCACCCCTTTCATTTTTGACACTAGTAATTTGGTTTTTTTCTTTCCCATTTTTAAAATCGAATTGACCAATATTTTCTTTTTTTCATAGAGCCAGCTTCTACTCTTATTTATTAATTCAATGGTTTTCTTACTTTCAATTTTATTAAGCTCTCCTGTGATTTTCAGGATTTCCAATTTGGTGTTTAATTGGGGATTTATAATTTGTTTATTTTCCAGTTGTTTTTATTTAGTTGCTCACTGAATTCATTAATCTGTTTTTCCTCTATTTTATTTATGAAGCAGTTAGAAATATAAAATTTCCCCTAAACACTGCTTTGGCTGCATCCCATAAATTTTGATATGTTGTCTCATCATTGTAATTTTCTTTAATGAAATCATCAATTGTCTCTATGGTTTGTTCTTTGACCCATTTGTTTTATAGGATAAGATTATGTAATTTCCTATTGATTTTTAATCTCTCAATTGTCCATAATTAAATGTAATTTTACTGCATTATGATCTGAAAAGGATGTGTTTACTATTTCTGCTTTTCTGTATCTGGTTGTGAGATTTTCATGCCTTAATACCTGATCAATTTTCATGTAGGTCCCATGTACTGCTTGAGAAGAAGGTATATTCCTTTCTATCCCCATTTAATTTTCTCCAGAGATCTATCATATCTAACTTTTCTAGAATTGTATTTACTACCTTAATTTCTTTCTTGTTTAATTTTTTTTATTAGAGTCCAGTTCTGAGAGGGGAAGGATAAGGTCTCCCACTATTATATCTTTATTATCTATTTCCTCCTGTAACTCATTGAAATTCTCCTTCAAAAATCTAGATACTATGCCATTTTGTGCATAAACGTTAAGTACTGCTATGACTTCGTTGTCTATGGTAGTTTTCAGAAAGATAAATATTTCCTTCTTCATCTCTTTTAATTAGATTTATTTTTGCTTTTGCTTTCTTTGAAATCATGATTGCTCCACCTGCTTTCTTTGCTCCAGCTAAAACATAATAGATTCTGTTCCATCCCCTAGCATTTACTCTGTGTTTATCTCTCTGCTTCAAATGTGTTTCTTGTAAACAATCTATTGTAGGATTTTTGTTTTTAATCCATTCTACTATCTGCTTCTCTTTAATGGGTGAGTTCATACTATTCCCATTTGTACTTATGATAATTTTTTATTTCCCTCCATGCTATTTTTGCCTCTTTATCCCCCCACACACACTTATCCTCTACTCTTTCCCTTCCTCACAAGTGTTTTACTTCTGATCACTGCCTTCCGCAATATCCCCTCTCTTGTATTGGTTCCCCATCTCCCTTCTATTATCCCCATCCCTTTTTTACTTCTTTATAGGGTGAGGAAAATTTCTATGTCTGAGTGTGTATGTTATACCATCTTTGAGCCAACTGTGATGAGAGCAAGTTTAATCTTTGCCTACCACCACTCCCCTACCCCATCCTTCCCTCTATTATAATAGTTTTTTCATGCCTTTTTTTGTGGGAAAATTTATCCCATTCAATTTCCTCCTTCCTTCTTCTTCCATGCAATTACTTTCATTCCCCTTTATTTTTTTGGTGGGGGTGCTGTCTCATCAATATCACTTTATAACCACAACCTCTGTCTACATATACTTCTTCTAATTACTCTCATAATAAAATTAAGACATGAATATCATTGTGCCATTAAAGTCACCTTATAACCATATCCTCTATCTATATATACTCATTTTTATTGTTCTTATATAAAGTTGTTAAGATTTATAAACAATACCTTGCCATATAGAAATATAAACCGTTTAGCCTTATTGAATTTTTTACATTTTTTCTTTCTCATTTCTTTTTTACTTTTTTATGTTTCCCTTGAGTTGTATTTGGAGGTAATTTTTTAATTTTAATTCAACTCTGGCATTTTAATCAGAAATGCTTGAAAGTCCTCTCATCAAATGTTCATTCCCCACCCTCCCCCCAACCCCAAAAGATTATAGTCAATTTTTCTGGGTAAGTGATTCTTGGCTGTAAACCTAACTTCTTTGCCTTCCAGTATATCACATTCCAAGTCCTGCAGTTCTTTAATGTGGAAGCTGCCAAATCCTGGGTAATTCTGATTGTAGCTCCACAATATTTGAATTGTTTCTTTTTTGGCTGCTTGTAATACTTTCTCCTTGATGTGTAAGCTTTGAATTTCATTTCAGGATCTCTTTCAGATAGTTATCTTTCAGTTGGATTTTTCCATTTCTATATTGTCCTCTGGTTCTAATATGTCAGGGAAGTTTTCTTTGATAATTTCTTGAAAGATACTGTCCAGGCATTTTTTTATCATGGTTTTCAGGTAGTCCAATAATTCTTATATTATCTCTCCTGTATCTATTTTCTAGAACAGTTGTTTTTTCAATGAGAAATTTCACTTCTTCTTCTTCTTCTTCTTCTTCCTCTTCTTCTTCTTCTTCTTCCTCTTCTTCTTCTTCTTCTTCTTCTTCTTCCTCTGCTTCTTCTTCTTCTTCCTCTTCTTCTTCTTCTTCTTCTTCTTCTTCTTCTTCTTCTTCTCCTCCTCCTCTTCCTCCTCCTCCTCCTCCTTCTTCTTTTTCTTCTTCTTCTTCCTCTTCTTCTCCTTCTTTAATTTTCTGATTTTGTTTTATTATATCTTGGTGTTTCCTAAAGTCATTACTTTCCATTTGTTCAATTTTAGTTTTTCATGAATTATTTTTTTCAGTGACCTTTGTACTACCTTTTCCATTTGGCTAATTTTGTTTTTTAGGGAGTTATTATCCTCAGTGATTTTTTGTCTATCTTTTCCTAAGCTATTGACAATTTCTTTCATGGTTCTCCTACATTAGTCTCAATTCGTTTCCCAATTTTCCTTCTAGTTCTCTAATTTGCTTTAAAAAAATTAACCTCTACAAGGAATTCTTTTAGGGCTTGTGGCCAATTTATACTTTTCTTTGAAACCTCACCTCTTGCTATTTTGTTACTATTTTCTCTAAATTTTTGCCTTGATCTTCCCTATCCCCATAGTAACTTTCTATAGTCAAGCTTTTTATTTTTTATTTCTTGTTCATTTTTATACCTTTTTTCATGGCTTGGTATTTTTATGAGAGAGCTGAGCTCTATTCCTGCACTGTCCAAAGTTTTTGTGCTGACGCTCTGGGTCTTACTGGTGGCTTTCACTAGGATTCAGGGCTTAGCCACTTGCTTTGTCTGTAGAGTAAGCTTCCCTTCTGACTGGTATTGGTGGGTTGGTCTTCCCTTTTGGCCTCCTTGGGTGTGGGCCAGCCTTCTCCAGGAGTGGTGTCCTGCTATTGGGTTGCTAAAGTTAACAGAATCTTTCTGTTGGCTGGCCCTAGAGGAAAGATCCGGTTGCTGATTTGCCCCAGATGCCCTGCTGCGGGGCTGCTCTGTTCATAAGGCTTCTCTGTTAGCAGGCCTTAGAGGAGTAATTTTGTTGCAAATCTATCCAGGGGTTGGGGCCTTGCTGCTGGGTTGCTATGGTAACAGGGTTACTCTCCTAGCAGAAACTGAAGGAGTAATTTTGTTGCATATATCCTTGATGTTTGGAGCTCTTAGGTGATAGTTTGCTATGAAAAAAAAAAAAAGGGTCTGTCTGCTGATACGTCCCCAAGGCAGTATATAACTATTGTCCATTCTTGGGTGGGACTTCAGCAGTGGGGTCAGGGCCTCCTGGGTGGTTTGTGCTGGGGGTGGGATGACTGGTGAAAGTCTCTGCTATGCAGCCTAGACTGCTCACTTACTTAGGGGGCTTCTGGTTGTAAGAGTGTGGGGCCTCACTAGTGGATTCTATCCCTTGTCCTAGAATGATTCTGAGGCAATTTACTATTGGATTGAAGGGGAAATTTGGAACAGCTTCAGAGAGTTCCTCCCTCACTCCATCATCTTGGCACCAGAGGTTAATTTCTTTACTTTTAAAATAGTTATATTTTATGTGAGGAAGTGTGGTATAATGGTCAGAGACCGAACATCTAAGTCAAGAAGACCTGAATAACTTTGTCTCTAAAGAGCACTGGTTCTGTTCTTGAATAGGTCACAGAACCTATCTAAGCCCCAGATAACTCTCTAAGAATAAAAATTACAAAACAGATGCTCGCTGGAGAAACCCCTACATGGATGAAATTAGAGGTATGATAAACAAAAATCTAAAGTATACTTAGGCATCAGTCACCTACAATCTTAGAAATTAAAAAAAATCAGAGTCAGACAGATTCCATGGAAAATACATCATAAGCTTAGTAGAACTAATAACTCTGTGTCCTGTAATAACTTCAAACATGTAAACTAGGGAGGTCACCTAAGTAAGGATTTTAGGAAAAGAGATGGCCTCCAAAGTCAGTGTCCCAATATCCCCCTTCAGAAAAGACTTCAAGAAAGATGGAAATGTTCTATATTGAAAAATCATAAATAAAACATTTTTGGAGTCATTGGTGTTCTTAATAATATAGGTTTGATTCATCCTTTACCAAGACCATGCTGAGAAACAGTGTACTAGATGTTTTGTGATATCTATATGACACTATTCAATAGCAGGGAATCTCAATTCTATGAAAACTCACTGAGATAGAAAATTAAATTTGAAGAAACTCAGATCTTCATCTAAAAATTGCTGCTGTCACAGAAAGCACATGACCAGGGAAAAGGGTCTTTATAGACATTGTGATTATTTCTAAGCCATAAGAAGACCAGTGGAATAAAGGGGCAGGGGTTTCACATATTTTGAAAGATTTGCTTTCTTTGAAACATGAAATATTAAATAATGGGCAAGTCATTAAATATATCTAAATTGCCTTTTATTTGGCATGAAAGAATTATGTCTCTTTCAAGCTACAATCATGTCAACGTGATGGAAAAGGGCAAAAAACCAAACCAAAACAAAAAACTTCCACCTAAAGAGTTTTCATGAGAAGGTAGTAATAATAATCAATTTTAAAGATAGTTTTCAACATGAACTAACCTACTGCTCTTGAATACAAAGACTTTTTTATGTAAATAACAAAACATTAGCCTTTGTATCTTATTGTCTTCCTAGATTATAACTTCCATAAAAGCAGAGACCATGCATTGACATAAACTGTCTCCTTTATTGTTTAACATAGAGCACTATTCAGAATAGTGATTTACAGAAAAGATAAAATAAAGATTGAATAAACTGGAATAATGCCACCTATTACTTGTTGGTTTTGTTTTATGTCCACAAGACGACTGATCAGAGGTTTATTTGTTTTTGAACTATCATTCAGCCACATATATATATACATATATATGTATATATGTATATATATATGCATATATGTATATATGTGTGTGTGTGTGTGTGTGTGTGTGTATAGTTTAGTGGAAAGGACCAAGCAATATCTGATATTCACAGTCTTAATGAAATTGTAGTTTGAATGGCTATACCGTGTTTATTTTTATTTCCAGCATTCTGAGAGAATAGGGTATATTCTGTGTGAATTTAATTTGAACACTTATTATTATTGTTATTATTATTATTATTATTATTATTACTACTACAATAGTAACAGCAGCAGCAACAACTAGTACTATATTGTTAGAACTTATTGCAAGAATACTTAGTTTAAATCTGTGTCACTGTCCTTTAGACAACTAACATTGAGGTATTTTGCACATATGCGCTCATTTAAAAAAGTTTGGGGATAATCATCATCATCATAAAAAACCATAAACATACTAATAATAATAATAGATTTAACCACAGTTTCCCATTATTCATTTCATTCCCTTCTCATTTCTATCACTAAGCACTTTGATTAAATAAGATTTGATTGACAACTTTTTCCTCCTTTTTAAAGCAAATTTAAGATTCTGTTTACTTATGTGTGCTTACTGGAGGTCATGCTGAAAAATGAGCAGCAGTGTATACTAGTGAGACCATAAAATATGAAATGATAATAGTTAAGCTTATAATCTATTATTCTCTTTACATGAAATAGTGCAGCCCAGCGTGTTCATTGAATTGAAGATTATAAACAATGTGCCTAATGTGAAAAGAATGCTCTTTCAAGTAAGAATTCATCACTAGAATCCTTGTTATATGTGCTGTTTGCTTTGGAATTAGACATACGACCAAGCACAATATTGTATTTAGTTGATTTTTCATCTCAAAAGACATTTAAGATGATAGAAAATACAACAAAAATGGAAAAATGAGAAGTTTATGCAATTTTCTGAGAGTAATTCCCTGAACATTAATATATTCACAAATGTCTGATACACAACTGTGTATATTATGTTAAAATTATGAAAGAATATTCTTATTACATTACTACAAAATGTTCAATTGAATTATCTATTCATTTTATTATAAACTCTCTTAAACTTTAAGAAACACTAATATATGATACTGAAGGAACCAAAATTCATGCTTATATATTTCCTAATCTGTTTTTGGAATATTTGACACAGAAAGGTATTATTCCTCATTGAATACCAAGAAATTTTAATGAGGCCTGCTTTTTGACCCACAGAATAGAGAGTAAGTTATCCTAAATCCATAAGGGTAAACTCTACACACACAAAGATGCACAAACATATTCAATTAAATTCAATTTATATTGTATACATCTTACTATCTATATGATATACCTTATCAGATCGGAGAAAGAATTATTAAAAATGTTAATCCTCAGTGAAAGTGAGGTTAACACAATTATGGAAATTCTACTTGTACTAGTCTTGCTTCTTTGTGTAATAGATCAGATAGTTGTTACCTGGTGGAATTCCCTGAAGCAAATCAATTATTCTAAGAGTTCTAATGTCACTTGGTTTCATACTTCATACAAGGTCACAGTGAAATATAAGAGCTAGATAGTGTTCACTTTGTTGGATTGGTCTTGAAGGTATTAGTTTTAGGATAAATAAAAGGAAGTTCTGGTAGCTAATACATAAAACTCACTAGTCCATAAGGTGATAACAAGCTGGAAAAAATAGCTAGCTTGGCACATTCCTAGTTGGTAGATGCATAACAAGTTAACAAGGTGAACAGTTATTGTTGGGCAGCAAATATTTCTGAGTAGAGGGTCAGAGCCTAGTAATATGACACCATGTGTTAGAAACAACTAAAATGTCAACTCTATGACACTGATGACTCTGGAAAAGAAATTTGGATTCAGTTTGCAAAGGTCTTAAATGACAAACAATGATTTTATAATTGATACTAAAGGTAATAGTGCAACACTGAAGTTTACTGAATAGGGGAATGGCATGGTCAAAGATAAATTTAAGGAATTTACTTAGAAATTTTGTGGAGAGGAGAATGAGAACTCAATTGGGTCCATCTCAACTAAAAGGAAACCTTTCTACACCTCCCTCCCAAGCTGTAAAAATAAATACTTAAGAATTTTCAACATCCAAAGACAACTTTATTTTTAGATAACTACCATTTCACCGAACATCTTTTTCTGCTCAGAGGAGATCTGGGGAAAAGCATAATAGCAAAATTGAATGCTACTATTTCACTGTACATCTCCAGACATATCGCAAGGACCATTCCATGATACTATTTAAAATATCTCATAGATCCAATAAGAGATTTTAGACATCATGTAACTAGCTACTTAAGTCTATAACAGAGAAGATGACTAAAAACATACCATTTAGTTAAAATCAAAAAGTTTTGATGCAAGTTTGGAGGTGGTTAAGTTGCTCCTCCAGTTCTTATATATTACAAATTCCCCATATCCTCTTGGAAATTGCCACAATAACTCAAGGGTGAAAAATATCTCTTATGTTTTAAGTGAAATAATATTGGTAAGATAATTTTTCTTTCTTTCTTCCTTTCTTTCCTTTTTTTCTTTCCTTACCCACGCA
The DNA here is from genome assembly GCF_019393635.1 of Dromiciops gliroides. Taxonomy (NCBI): domain Eukaryota; kingdom Metazoa; phylum Chordata; class Mammalia; order Microbiotheria; family Microbiotheriidae; genus Dromiciops; species Dromiciops gliroides. The sequence continues at coordinate 337,362,053 of NC_057862.1, read as the reverse complement.
GAAAAGAATCTAAAATTTCTCTTATGTTGTGTAGTTAAGATACATATTAGTAGCTAATTGGAAGAGTGGATAGAGTACTTGACATGGATTCAGGAAGACCTGAGTTAAACGTATGGTCTCAGATTTTTACTGACTGTGTGCCCTCAGACAAGTTATCTATTTTGGGTTTCCTCAATGATAAAATGGAGAAAATATCATATGGACCATGTAAGTTTTGGAAAAAAATATCCTTACTTTCCTGCTTTTGCTTCTCTTTTCTATTCATATCTGTTAAAAAGCTAAATTATTTGATGAGTTCCCTAAGCAAGCACATCATGTGCTTTAGATACACTCTGTATCAACTAATCTCTTTTTTGCAGAGTAGGAGGGTCCCAGGTGATATCTATCTTAATAAACAAAACCTCCCACCATTAATATATCACACTTTTATCATGAATTCTTTTATTTCCTTCTTCTAGTTATGTGTTCTATAATACAGTCCTATGGTAATAGCTTTTCTGTTTTTACCTCCATTGTTCTTAATCTTACTTCTTCCATCCACTTTCTTCTTAAAGAACTCTAAGAACTCAAAGAAGGAAGAATCTACTACTACTCTTGGCAGCTCATACCATTTTGGTGTAGTTTCTTATTTATTTGTTTTATTTTGTCCATTGATGTCAAGCCCAAATTACCTTCTTTGTAACTGTCCCCATTGCTCCTGGTTTTCCCTATGGATCAACTAGGAAACTAGGAAAAGCACAATCCCTCTTTCACATGACCTCAACTCAAATGCTAAAAACAAAACAAAATCAAATCCCTAAACCAAACAGCTAATATGCCACTCCCACCTTGAGTCTTGTGTTTTTCCTCTTAAAAACAGGTGCCATCAACTAATCCCTATTCCTTACATGATATTGACTCTAAAGGCCCCTCACCATATTGAATGTTTTCTTCAGGCAATTTCCAGTTGATTGATGTTCTTTTTAATTTGTGATACCAAGAACTGAAACTCCTTACTACTAATGAGGTTTTTAGATGACTTTACATGAGCTACATGGCATTTAAAAATCTTTTTTCTTTTCAAATAAGTGGTATCCTTCTATAGCCATTTTCTAGTCATGAGTCTATATCTCATCAAGGCTCATTGAAATGTCTGACGCAAAAATTATTTATTTGAGTAATCCACATGGTTGCCTTTATTATCCATAGTTTGTAAAATGATGAATAAGTATATAATTATGGACTTTATTGCTAGGTTTGCTCTTGGATATTGTCTTTTGAAATTTACTTTTCCCTTCTACCTTCTACTATAACCTTCCTTTGCTATAGATGCTATTCTCTGGGACCTCATTTAATGTACTGCGTGAGATTAAATACTTTATATTGGACCTAGTTAGCAAGAAGTTCAGTAGCTCATTATTCAGAAAAGAAAAAAAAAGTAAATAATGGGTGTCATCCATGGTTCAAACCTGTAAAGAGATAACCAATTTTAGAAATAATGGTTAAGGAATCAAGTAGAGGTGAAAAGCATGACACTGAACTTAAGTATTCTATCATGTTTTCACAGGAATAAAGATGATCCCAAAGAAAGAATGATAAACTTTCAAAGCAAAAGGGGATAGAGTGACTGGATATTCCTGTAAGGACAAATGATACCTTTATAAGAAGTGGAGCATATTGGAAAATGGAAGTGCATGATTGAAAGTATGTGTTCTAATAGAAGAAATTGAGAATTTTCAGTTGGAAGGTAGAATCCTTGTGGGTGAAGATGAGCTCATGTATGAACTTCTTTATGTGTGGTTGAGGTGAAATGAAGTTGCATGCCATAGGAGCTGAAGAAGCTGATGAACTGGGACACAGACCTGTTTATTTGATAGGATGCCAAGAAGTGTACTTAAGTTCCCAAGTGTAATGGCAAAAGTTACAATGGGGAAGAACTATGAAAAAAGTACTGAACTATTTGAGAAGTGTGAGAATGAACTAGACTCAAGTAGATAAAGGCAACCAAAATCTGCCTAGGTTGAAAAATCTAGATGGAATGAACCTTGAAGAAGAAGAGCACCTTGAGATACTGAATTAAGGAAAAAGAAATTAATTTGGTAGAGTCAGTAAGGAATAAGGAGTACATCTGCTACTTCTCTATGAATCAATCAAACATCTATAAGGTGCCTCCTATTTTCCAGGTACATTGCTAGTAGTAAAGTCTCTGAGGTTATGAAAAAAAAAAAAAACATCTAGAACTGGAGAGAATGACCAGAAATTTGGGAGATTTTTGGAGGAAAGAAGGTGCACTTAAAGTGAGATTCAATGCATTTATGAGGCTTTCTACCTTTTCATCTAAAAGTAATGTTAGCTTGTTTAGTGGCATTTGCTACTTACTCAGCTGATTCACACAAAACTCTAATGCAAGTAGAAATTGCCCCCCCCAAATATTGCAACCAAGCAGATTTCAAATAACATTTCAATTTCCATACATTCCTTCTGTCTTTCTTTTTTTTTTTTAAGTGAGGCAATTGGGGTTAAGTGACTTGCCCAGGGTCACACAGCTAGTAAGTGTTAAGTGTCTAAGGCTGGATTTGAACTCAGGTACTCCTGACTCCAAGGGCAGTCCTCTATCAACTGCACCATCCTTCTGTCTTTCTAATGCTTTTATCCAATAATCAGACTTCAGATGTTTCTTGTATTGCTGTAGTTTGTCTCATTGTTCTCCTTTCCCACCTCTACCCTCTCCAGATTTATCCCCCCTAATATGGATAAGGGTATGCAGAGACATATGGTGCTGTACTCATAAATTCAATTTCACTGTGAAATATGGGATAGTATTTACCTAATCATGCACTGCATGATGCTTTTTCTTATCTTTCTATGAACATGGAATTTTGTAAATTTAGAGATAGGTAAACCTTCATTGTCACATTAAGTTAATCAGACTAAAATAAACAAGAGTTTAGCACTGGTGCACAGAAATAGACAACTGTTATTCTATAGTGTTTTTCTTAAATATATTTTTAACATAATGCTAGTAATTTATATAAAATCTTCACGTCAGTAAGAAGGATGTGCTTCAATAAATCAGTTAAATAAAATAATGGATTTTGGTTCTTCCTGTAAGTGGTCCAATTTATTATAGTGGGTAAGATTTTAATGTATTTGGTGGACTAAAGATGATGTTACTTTCAAATTGCTCTTGTGCAAATAGACATAAGTCCGTAAAACTTAGATTGAAGTAAATCATCATCATTTAACTACCTATGAGAGACAGGGGATGATGTATCTACTTAATAATTTGGATTTGGATATTAGATAATTTGGCATGGGTCTCTTGAAAAAGATTGCTAGTCAGTGTATTGAACCTTGCTCTGAGGGAAATTATGGTTTTATCTGAAATATCTGATTGTACATGGGGTCAGATCCTAATCTTTCTTTTTTCCCATATAAATACTTTATTATTTTCCAGTTACATTTAGAGATAGTTTTTAACATTTGTTTGAATAGGATTTCTAGTTTCAAATTTTTGTTCCTAACCCTGTCCCTACCTCCTCCCCAAGACAGCAAGTAATCTGATATAGGTTATATATGTATAATCACATTAAACATATTTCTGCATTGTCATGTTTGAGAGAAGAATCAGAGCAAAAAGGAAAAACCTCAAAAAAGAAAAATAACAACAACAACAAAAAAAGCACATTAGAAAGAGTATGGTTTGATCTGCATCCAGATTCAACAGTTCTTTTTTTTCTGGATTTGGATAGCATTTTCCATCATGAGTGCTTTGGAACTATCTTGGACTATTGTATTGCTGAGAAGAGTCAAGTCTATCACAGTTGATCAAGACACAATGTTGTTGATATTGTGTACAATGTTCTCCTGGTTCTGTTCATGTCACTCAGCATCAGTTGATGCAAGTCCTTCCAGGTTTCTCTGAAATCTGCCTGCTCCTTGTTTCTTATAGCACAATAGCATTTCATTACATTCATATACCACAGCTTGTGCAGTCATTACCCAATTCATGGGCAACCCCTCAATTTCTAATTCCTTGGTACCACAAAAAGAACAGCTACAAATATTTTTGTACATGTGGGTCCTTTTCCCTTTTCCATGATCTCTCTGGGAAAAAGACCTAATAGTGGTATTGCTGGGTCAAAGGGTATGCACGGCTTTATAGTGCTTTGGGCATAGTTCCAAACTGCTCTCCAGAATGGTTGGATCATTTCACAGCTCCACCAACAATGCATTTGTGTTCCAATTTTCCCACAGCTACTCCAATATTTATTATTTTCCTTTTTTATCATATTAGCTAATCTGATAGGTGTCAGGTGGTACCTTAGAGTTGTTTTAATTTGCATCACTCTAATCAATAATGATTTAGAGAATTTTTCTTTCATGTGGCAATATATAACTTTGATTTCTTCATCAGAAAACTGCTTATTCATATCCTTTGACAATTTCTCACTTGGGGAATGACTTGGATTCTTATAAATTTGATTTAGTTCTTGATATATTTTAGAAATGAGGCCTTTATCAGAAGTACTGGCTATAAAAATGGTTTCCTTGCTTTCTGTCTCCCTTCTCATTTTGGATGCATATCTTCTGTTTGAGCAAAACCTTTTAAATTTAATGTAGTCAAAATCATCCATTTTACACTTAAAGATATTCCCTATCTCTTGTTTGGTCATAAACTGTTCTTCTTTCCAAATATCTGAGAGATAAACTCTTCCTTCCTCTCCTAATTTACCTATAGTATCACCTTTTATGTCTAAATAATGTACCCATTTTGACCTTATTTTCATATAAGGTGTAAGATGTTGGTATATGCCTAGTTTCTGCCATATTATCTTACAGTTTTCCCAGCAGTTTTTGTCAAATACTGAGTCCCTATCCCAGAAGCTGGAGTCTTTGGGTTTATCAAAAAGTACATTACTAAAGTAATTTACTCCTGTGTCTCCTGTGCCTAACCTATTCCATTGATCCTCCACTCTATTTCTTTGCCAGGACCAAATAATTTTGATGACTGCCACTTTATAGTAAATCTTCAGATTTAGTACAACTAGCCCATCTTCCTGTACATTTTTTTCTTGATTCCTTTGATATACTTGACTTTATGTTTTTTTCCAGATGAATGTTATTATTATTTTTTCTAGCTCTATAAAATAATTTTAGGTAGTCTCTGATTGGTATGGCACTGAATAAGTAAATTAATTTAGGTAGAATTTTCATTCGTATTATATTAGCTTGGCCTATCCATGAGCAATTGATATTTTTCCAATTATTTAGATCTGATTTGATTTGTGTGAAAAGTGTTTTGTAATTGTGTTCATAGAATTCCTGGGGTTTGTCTTGACAATTAGACTCCCAAGTATTTTATATTGTCTATCCTTACATTAAATGAAAGTTATCTTTCTATCTCTTGCTGCCAGACTTTTTTGTCACGTATAGAAATGCTGAGGATTTATGTGGATTTATTTTATACCCTGCTACTTTGCTAAATTGTTAATTGTTTCAAGTAGTTTTTCAGTTGATTCTCTAGGATTCTCTAAGTAAACTTTAAGGAATTAATGTTAGGAACACAGATTCACTACCACCTGGTATCCGCAGTTCTAAGGAGAATAAGCTTTGAAGTATCTCCTGGTTAGCTCTGAAGATCAAACACATCAGCCCCTCTCTCTCTATCTCAAACTTCCTTCCTTGTCCCTCTCTGAGAGTCTCTCCCCACTTCCTGCTTCTCTCACAGGAAGGCTGGTTCTATATCAATGCAGAGTCTCCAGTTGGTTTAACATACCCCCGGGCTGTCCCCATTATACTTTGGCCAGGCCCCTGTGGGCATGGGGGAACTCCTAGGTGGAGGTTAGGTACTTAGTTTGATACTTTGACTCAATAAATGTTCTTTGTGTTCTTTGTTCCATAATCTCTTAAAGTACAAACCTATCTTCTCTTAGGATTTTAATTCTTGTATCTTTTCTGTCTGACCATGATGAAGCAAATTAACCAATGGTTTATCTTTATCATAAAACTAGCTCTTAGTTTTATTGATTAATTCTATATTTATCTTGCTTTCAATTTTATTAATTTCTCCTTTAATTTTCAGAATTTCTAATTTGGCTTTTAATTAAATGTAGAAAGGCTCTTAGTTTTATTGATTAATTCTATAGTTTCTTGCTTTCAATTTTATTAATTTCTCCTTTAATTTTCAGGATTTCTAGTTTAGTATCTAATTGGGGACTTCTAATTTGTTCTTTTTCTAGCTTTTTAAGTTACATGCCCAATTCATTGGTCTCCTCTTTCTCTTTTTTATTCATTTTAGCAGTTAGAGCTATAAAATTTCCCTTAAGCGAGGGAAGAGCAAAGATGACAGAGAGTAGCCAGCAAATCACGTGAGCTCTCTTACTTTTCACTCAAAAAGAATATGAAATCAAGCCTCTAAATGGATTCTGAAACTACAGAACCTGCAAAGAGACAGAGAGACATAGTCTTCCAATCAGAGATAATTTAGGAGACTTCAGGAAATGTTGGTCTCACTTGGGCAAAAGGGAGGCTCAGCTCACTGCAGCATAGCATGTGGAAATAGTTTGGGGCAAGTCAGCAGGAAGCTGTGGGCCACAGCTGAGCAACTGACACCCTTGGATCCTGGTACACCAAGCTGATGGCACAGGAGAACAGTGGCAAAACCCACCTGCACCAGCCAAGAGGGCAGGTTGCCAGCTGGAGGGACACCAACAGGAAAGGTGCCAGAAGGCCTACTGATACCAGTGCCCTCTGACAGGAAGTCCAAGGTGGGGAAAAATCTACAAGCCATAGAGGCCTCATTGTAGAGAGCCAGTGATACAGGCCCTATATCCCAGGACAAGAAGTTTGAAAAAGGGACCCTGGTGTCCCCAGAGGAGACCTCAACTTAAAAAAAATAAGCTGCAGTATGAGTAAGAAACACAAAAGAGCTCTCACTGTTGAGAGTTTCTGTGGTGATAGGGAAGAGGCAAACATAAGCTCAGATGAGGACAATACTCCCAAATTGCCGACATGTGAAGCCTCAAAAGGGAAGATGAATTGGTTTCAAGAAAAAAAGCCTTCTGGGAGGAGCTCAAAAAGGATTTAAAAATCAACTGAGAGAAATGAAAGTAACACAAGAAAATTATGAAAAAAGAATCAGCATCTTGGAAAAGGAAGCACAAATATTGACTGAAGAAAACAATTCCTTAAAAAATTCATCTAGCCAAATGGAAAAAAAAAAGGTGCATAATCTCACTGAAGAAAACAATACCTTAAAAAATTCTTATAGCCAAATGGATCTCACTGATGAAAAAAATGCCATAAAAATTAAAATTGAACAGGTGAAAGATAAGGGATCCATGAGACACCAGGAATCAGGCAAGCAGAATCAAAAGAATGAAAAAATAGAAGAAAATGTGAAATACCTCATTGGAAAGACAACTGATCTGGAAAACAGATTCAGAAGAGACAATTTGAGAATCATTGGACTGCCTGAAAGCCATGATCAGAAAAAGATTCTAGACACCATAATTTAGGAAATTATTAAGGAAAACTGCCCTGATATTAAAGAATCAGAAGATAAAATTGTCACTGAAAGAATCCACTGATCACCTCGTGAAAGAGACCACAAAAGGAAAACTCCAAGGAATATTGGAGATAAATTCCAGAATTATCAGGTGAAGGAGAAAATACTCCAAGCAGCCAGAAAGAAGCAACTTAAATTTCATGGAGCCATGGTCAGGATTGCTCAGACCCTAGCAGCTTCAACACTAAAGGAGCGCAAGGCTTGGAATTTGGTATTCTGGAAGGCAAAGGAGCTTGGACTGCAGCCAAGAAAATATTACCCAGCAAAACTTATCATTCCCTTTCAGGGGAAAAGATGGAAATTCAATGATACTGGGGAATTTCAAGGATTCCTGAGGAAAAGACCAGAACTGAATAGAAAAGTTGATCTTAACATAATGAGAAGTTTAAAAAGGTAAACATGAAAAAAAAAGGTACTCAATTAGGTTAAACTGTTTACATAACTACACGGGAAGATCATATTTATAACTCTTGAGAACTGCAAATGTATTTGGAAGGACAGAAGGATTATATACAGAGGGTATAAATATAATTTGTCTTTGACATGATGACATAAAGGAAATTAAGGGGTTAAAAAGGGAGTTTATAGGGAGAAGAGGAAAGGGGAGGTGGATTGGGGTGAATTACATCATATGAAGAGGTGAAAAAAAAAACCTATTACAAGAGAGGGAAAGAAGGGAGGGGTGAACATTGTTTCAACCCTATTCTCATTAGATTTGATTCAAAGAGGGAATAATATATATGTTAATTTGGATAAAGAAACTTAGCTTATTCTTTAGGGAAATAAAAGGGGAAGGGGAGGGGGTGACTAATAGAAGGTAGGGCAAAAGCCAGGGGGAAAAGGGTAAAGAAAAGGGAAGGGGGTAATAAAAAGGGAGGGCAGATTGGGGGAGGCAGGGGTAAGAAGCAAAACATTGGTGAGGATGAATAGGGTAAAAAAGGGGGGGAAGTAAAAGGGGGTAAATAGAATGGAGGGGAATAGATAGTCAGTAATAATAACTGTGAATGTGAATGGGATGAACTCTGCTATAAAATGGAAGCGAATTGCAGAGTGGATTAAAAACCAGAATCCTACAATATGCTGTTTACAAGAAACACATCTGAAGCAGAGAGATGCACACAGAGTAAAGGTAAAAGGCTGGAGCAGAATATATTATGCTTCAGCTAAAGTGAAAAAAGCAGGGGTAGCAATCCTTATCTCAGATTAAGCACAGCCAAAAGTAGATCTCATTAAAAGAGATAAGGAAGGAAACTACATCTTGCTAAAAGGCACTGTAGAAAATGAAGTAATATCAATATTAAATATGTATGCACCAAGTGGTGTAGCATCCAAATCCTTAGATGAGAAGTTAAATGAGATATAAGAGGAATTAGACAGTAATACTATACTAGTTAGGGGCAGCTAGATTGCACAGTAGATAGAGCACTGGCCCTGGATTCAGGAGTACCTGAGTTCAAATCCGGCCTCAGACACTTAATACTTACTAGCTGTGTGACCCTGGGCAAGTCACTTAACCCCAGTTGCCTCACTAAAAAAACAAACAAACAAAAAAAAACCCCAAAACAAAAAACTATACTAGTGGTGGATCTGAATCTTCCCCTCTCAGAATTAGATAAATCTAGCCAAAAAATAAATAAGAAAGAAGTGAAAGAGTTGAATAGATGACTAGAAAAGTTAGACATGTTAGATGTCTGTAGAAAATTGAATGGGGATAGAAAGAATATACCTTTTTTCACAGCAGTACATGGCACATTTTCAAAAATTGACCATGTATTAGGGCACAAAAACATCATAGTCAAATGTAGAAAGGCAGAAATAGTAAATGCATCCTTCTCAGATCATGATGCAATAAAAATTACAGGTAAGAAAGAGCCAAGGAAAAGTAAAATGAAAATCAATTGGAAACTAAATAATTTCATTCTAAAGAATGAATGGGTCAAACAAAAAATCACAGAACCAATCAATAACTATATCCAAGAGAATAACAATAATGAGACAACATTCCAAAATCTATGGGATGCAGCCAAAGCAGTGCTTAGGTGAAAATTTATAGCTCTAACTGCTTATATGAATAACAAAGATAAAGAGGAGATTAATGAATTGGGCATGCAACTTAAAAAGCTAGAAAGAGAACAAATTAGAAATCCCTAATTAGATACTAAACTAGAAATCCTGAAAATTAAAGGAGAAATTAATAAAATTGAAAGCAAGAAAACTATAGAATTAATCAATAAATCTAAGAGCTAGTTTTATGAGAAAACCAATAAAATAGATAAACCATTGGTTAATTTGATTAAAAAATAAAGAAGAAAACCAAATTACCAGCATCAAAAATGAAAGGGGTGATGTTATCACCAATGAAGTGGAAATTAAATCAATAATTAGGAATTATTTTCCCAACTGTATGCCAATAAATTTGACAATCTAAATGAAATGGATGAATATTTACAAAAATACAAACTGCCCAGGTTAACTGAAGAGGAAATGACACCCTTAAATAAGCCCATATTAGAAAAAGAAATTGAACAAGCTATTAATGACCTCCCTAAGAAAAAAATCCCCAGGGCCAGATGGGTTTACAGATGAATTTTATCAAACATTTAAAGAAGAATTGATTCCAATATTATACAAATTATTTGGAAAAATAGGTGAAGAAAGAGTTCTACCAAATGCATTTTATGACACAAATATGGTGGTGATACCAAAACCAGGCAGAGCAAAAACAGAGAAAGAAAATTATAGACCAATTTCCCTAATGAATATTGATGCTAAAATCTTAAATAAGATATTAGCAAGGATATTACAGCAAAGGATCACCAGGATAATACACTATGACCAGGTAGGATTTATACCAGGAATACAGGGCTGGTACAACATTAGGAAAACTATTAACATACCTAAAATTATTTTATAGAGCTAGAAAAATAATAACAAAATCCATGTGGAAAAGCAAAAGTTCAAGGATATCGTGGGAATCAATGGAAAAAAATACAAAATAGGTGGTCTAGCAGTAACTTATCTCAAATTGTTTTATAAAGCAGTAATTATCAAAATAATCTGGTACTGGCTAAAAAAGAGAGAGGTAGATTAGTGGAATAGAATACATAGAAATTACACTATAGTAAATGACTATAGTAATCTAGTAAATGATAAACTCAAAGACCCAAACTTTTGGAAAAAAAATCATTATTTGACAAAAACTGCTGGGAAAACTGGAAAACAGTATGGCAGAAACTAGGTTTAGACCAAGATCTCATACCATATACTAAAATAAGGTCAAAATGGGTACATGATTTACAACTAAAGGATGATACTATAAGCAAATTAAGAGAATGTGGAATTATTGATGGAGTTGTGAAAAGATCCAACCATTATGGATAGCAATTTGGAACTATGTCTAAATGGCTATAGAACTGTGCATACCCTTTGATCTCGAAAGACCACTGCTACGTTTATATGCCAATGACATCCCCAAAAAGAGAAAAAGATCTATTTGTACAAAAATATTTATAGCAGCTCTTTTTGTGGTGGTTAAGAATTGGAAATCAAAGGAATGTCCATCAATTGGGAAATGATGAAACAAACTGTGGTATATGGAATATTACTGTACAGTAAAAATGACAAATAAGATAACTTCAAAAAAGCTTGGAAAGACATGTATGATATGATGTATTGTGAAGTGAACAGAACCAGTAGAACTTTGTACACAGAGACAACAATATTGTTTGATGAAGAACGGTGAATGAATTGACTATTCTCAATAATACAATGATCCAAGACAATCCCAAATGACTGTTAGTAAAACATACTATCCTCCCCACAGAAAGAACTGATATTGATGGGACAGACTGAAGCATGCTATTTTTTACTTTCTTTCATTTTTTAAATGAAGTTTTTTTTTGTAAAAAAATGACATGTGGTAATATTTTACATAATCAAAAAATAAAATTAAAAATATACATTTGGATAAACTGGATGATTTTTGTGGCTCCTACTAACTCTGAGATCCAGTGGTTCTAAAGTCACAACTTCATCTTGTAATTTCTGGTCCAGAACTCTAGATGAAAGTAATGTCAGCTCGTGTATCTATACTGACCTTTATATGTAGGTAGATCTTCTTATTGTATGGTATAACATGTAATATAGCAATAATTTGAGAATAGGATTGATTTCCAAATTAGGAAGATGTATGGTATCATTAGGATTGGGTTAATTTAGCAGTAACTAAAGCTAGTAAAAATATGCTTCCCTCAAATAATCTGGTACTGTTCCTTCACTTAATGGTTTTCTTTAAGACTTAAGGGAAAAATTGAAATTGACTCACATGTCTTCATCTGTAAGATGGGGGTGGTGATGTTATTTTGCTTTACTTTAGTGAATGAATCCCAGAGAAATCACTTTGACAAATTGGGAATCACACGTTGAAAATATAACTGAGTATATTAGGGCAGCATTGTTATTTTCAGATAATTACATGATTGGCAATGTTCCTCTGTCTGGAATGAATTTATTGAATTATGAGCCACACATGTCTCTTTCCAAACCATCATTTTGAAATAATGCACAAAAGCAAGCACAACAAAACTTCCACATGCCAGGATGTGACACTAGCCATTAAGTAATAATCATAATTAAAACAACTGAACTTAATAATCAATGACTTCTTCATGAAAATGGTAAATCTGTCACAATAAATGACTTTAGGACCTCAGACAAAATCACTGAAAACACAAGCTGATATAAGAAACATTACTAATATATAGCATATGACTTTTCCCAATAGACTCAGATTCATACATACTCATACATGTTTACATATTGCAAGCCAGTATTCCAGGTCATGAAACTGAAAAAAAAAACCACACATAAAAAAAGAAAATGTTAGGTGTAAAAACTGTTGCCAGTTGCTGATCTGAGAATGCAATTTTTATGGAAACAATTTGTCTCTTTGAAATCTTTCATTTTTCTTCATATGTGGCACAGGCCATTTGCAAATGCTAAGCTACTCAGTGAAAGTCTTTTTAAACTTAATTTTAAAATGCTAAGGATACAAATTTTTGATGGTGGAAAGGGAAGGGAGGATTATTTCATTTGTATAAGGAACTCTAGTGAGAAAATTTCCTCTAAAATTCAGAATGTCAACAATTCAACATCTTCTTTTATCTATTTTCAGACTCAGTTTCCTCATGTGTAAAATGAGGATAATAATAGCACCTACCTCATAGGGTTGTCAGAAAGATCAAATTAATTAACATATGTTACAGTTCACATTCTAATGGATGTGTCCATTATGCTTCACAAGGATACATAAGGAAATGAAATCTAGCAAGTTATGTACAAAAAGAAATAACATCTGCCATTAGATATATTTTAGATGAGAAAATACAGATTCAATCAATAAGATCCTTTTTTCATTCCTCTCAAAATTCCCTTTGTTTCCATGAGCCTAAATTACCTATTAACTATTTCAATAGGCAAAGAATTTCATTTATTATTATTGCTTAAGGTATTAGGACTGAAACAATATAGATAGAACAAAAATAATTTAACTTCAATGTTACCTTTATGGATACATTTTATAAAAGAAAAATCTTTTTGTTGAGTTTTTATCAAAATTATCAAAATTCAAAATTAGTCTATAATGTGTTGTAGAGTTTGGTGACACTTGATCAAATGAAAATAATTTCCTGAAATTTTAATAGGAAAGATCAAATAATAACAAGCATTTCTCTGAATAGCTTATTCATCCCATTAATAGGAAAAGATTTGACATTTGTTCAACAACCATTGAGCATCAATCTATGTCACTAGACACACAAGTGCAAAGTCTCCAAGTTAGGAAGTGGTCTTGGGGACATCAGGACCAAAAGTCCCTTTACAATATCACAATTTGTCATCCATTTTTTCTTTGAAAACTAATGGTGAGGGGGCAGCTAGGTAACATAGTGGATAAGGCACTAGCCCTGGATTCAGGAGGACCTGAGTTCAAATCAAACACTTGACAACTACTAGTTGTGTGACCCTGGACAAGTCACTTAACCCTCATTGACCCAGGAAAAAGAAAGAAAGAAAGAAAGAAAGAAAGAAAGAAAGAAAGAAAGAAAGAAAGAAAGAAAGAAAGAAAGAAAGAAAGAAAGAAAGAAAGAAAGAAAGAAAGAAAGAAAGAAAGAAAGAAAACTAATGGTGAAAAGGACTGCACTAACTATGCACATACATATATATTAGAGAGAGAGCCTGAGGGAGAGGAAGGGAGGAAGGGAAGGAAGGAGGGAGGGAGGGAGGAGCAGGAGAGAGAGAGAGAGAGAGAGAGAGAGAGAGAGAGAGAGATGCTTCTGCAACTGCTCTACTTTGCTATTAGTTCTTTCCACTGGTGACTAGCAGAACAAATCTATGTGACAAGCTTTCAAATACTTTATTGTGCACTTATTATATGAAAGATACTATGTTGTGCATCTGAGTGAGTGATATAGAGAGAAATAGGAGGAGGCCTGACTTCCATTCCACAGTAGGTAAATGGTCATAAGATGTGAATGAGCACTTGCCAAAAGGGGAAAGAGCAATTACTAATAAATCTCAAAATAATTATCTCCATCACTAAAATCAAGGAGATCCAAATATAAACAATTTTGAAGTACCATGTCAGCTTTAAGCAAAATAACTAAAAGTAGTATAAACACAAATATTAATAGGGTTATTAAGAAACAGGTACATTCTTTCAGTATAGATTAAACTGTAGAAGTGTAGAATCGTTATATAGTATAATCTCTAAGTATGCAAAAATAATCAGACCCTTTAAACTAGTAATTCCATTGTTAGAAATTTGCTTTGATAATTGCACAAAAACAACAAAGAAATCAATGTGTTCAAATATCCTTATGTCAGTATTGTTTGCAATTTTTAAAAAACTTGGAATTTACTTAAATGGGTAACTATAGTGAAATTACAGGTCAAATAAATTGTGGCACATTATGGAATATAATAAAGAACATATGATGGAGAAATGTAAAAATAATCTCAGAAAAACTTTATAATATGATTTGAAGTGAAAACTGGACTAGGAGAATGGTGTATGTAGTTATTGTGATCACATGAAGAAAAGTAAAAGAATTTAAATGTTTATAGAAACTTGACAGATTCTTAGAGGAAGGAACTTTAAAATGTTATCACACCTGATGCTTGGAATTAATATGAATGTAAACAGTTATTATACAAAAATTGCCTGGATTCACATATGGTGTTGTCATTTTAATAAAATATTTAATTAAAATAATATTCAGTATTGAGAAGCACAGAGTTTAGTATTTGTGATCCAAAGAAACAGTAAAAAATTAAAAAAATAAAGAGACCAGTTTACCTAACACCACAGATTCACTAAACAATGCATACCAATGAAATGGAGTCTTTTTGGGAGATGATGAATCTTTGATGATAAATACTTTTCCTTCCTAATACTTTTAGGCATTATTTAAAAGACTTCATGCCCCAAAGAATGCTGGACATTTCAAATTCAACTTACACAGAGAACAAACATAGTTAAAGTGTTAAGACTAATGTGATTGGTAATGAAATTAAACAGATGAAAGCTTTCATTAAATTTTGTTTATAAAATGTTGTCCTCAGTCTGCTAGTAAATTCCTATAGAAATCATTTTCAGAAAGGCAGAAAGATGACAATCTAGAAGTGCAACAGAGTGTGCCTAATTCATTCCAATTCACACAGTAATGCATTCTACTCTCCAATGCGAGAATCCAATCTAGTGGATGCTTAGTAGAGGTGAAACAAAATCACAGCACCAGAAAACTGACATTGTCTATTTTGCTAAATAGGAAAGTTCTCTAAATAACTTTTTTTCATACTGTTTCATGGGGCTTGCTATGCTTTATTTACCAAACTATAAATTTTGACAGTAGAGCTATATTATCCACAAAGTACAACATTCATTTGTAGTCTCCAGTCTTTTTTTTTAAATTACATTCATAGCAATTAAGGTTGTTTAATAATGAATGAACCTCCAAGACCAACCTGATTTTTCTAATGTATTTAAAAGCCTTTTTATTCAATTGGCTGAAGTTTCTGGAAATCAAGGTTAATGTGTAAAACATGCAATTGGCATGCTGATTCTTTGGAAGTCACCATAGGAAATGTACACTATTATTATGTACAAATTGGATCCTATTAAAAAGTTATCAAAAGCAATTTAATGCCATGATTCAATATGCTGTACTGATGTTTCAACTTAATTTCCCCCTGTTTTGTAATATTTTACAAACTTATACCAACTTTTTTTTTACATTGCACTAGTGAAGTATGATGATCAAGTAAAAGCTTTTCTTAGCTAAGAAGGCTGAAATATAGGAAGAGTGGGAATGGATTTACCTACTGCTTTATGAATAGTTAGGAGTGATTTTGAATTCACAGGTTCCTGGATCTTGAAAAAATGGAGTAGGGAGTGGGGGCTCAGGCAGGAAATGAGATCCATACATTCTTCTTGAAGGTCAGGGAAGAAAATCACATAAGTCTTGAAACCCAGTTTTAATAGTGTAAGGAAAAGAGCCTGGTGTACAAGGAAAAGATAGATAAAACTTTCTAAGATTTTGAATATTTCTGCCTAAGTCTTAAAAAAAAAATTGGTTCATGATGCCTTGAGGCTGCATAGATAGGGCATGTGAACCTCTTGTTCTCTTTATATACAGTCTGCACTTGTCAAATGAAATGTCAGGATGAAAAGGGAAGCCACATTCCCCTAGGTTAAACTGCTATCATAATACTTAATATCAGTAAAGACTTTATATTTTCAATGGAGTTTACAATTATTGAGCAGTCAATCCAACCAGCCAAATTATGAAAGAGATATCCAAAATCATCTCCATTATAAAGATTTGGAAATTTAAACATTGTGTATTTAAGTAATATTATATGGTCATAGGACACATTTCATTGGAAATCAAATTTTGCTTAATCTCCAGTTTGATGTTCATACAATGTGGAATAAGCTATCTTTCCATCATTTACAATTTTATGATAGCCTATATTGCCTTCATCTAGAGTATAAACTAGGAATTCAATCAGCACACATTATTAAAAAATTTAATTAACCTGACATAATTTATTAGTTAAGAAAAATGGATTGTGGGGACCAATTTTTAATTGGAGATTGTTAGCTAAGCAGCTCACCACAATATTGAGTCAAGGAAGGAGACTGGCAGCCTCCCTCAAAACAGAAGAGGATTTATTTTAACAAGAACAAACTTAAAAAAAAAACCAAAAAACCCCAAAAAACAGAAACAGGATCAGTAGGATCAAAGGAAAGGAAATAAAATGGGGAAAGGGAAATTATACAACCTCAAAAGATACCACCGCCCAGGTATCAGCTGAGAATACTCAGCAGATCTCCTGTTGTTCCAGCATCCAGCTAGAATGCCCAATACTCCTCCCCCAAACCCAGAAAAACCCCACACAGCCCCAGCCAATGGGATGTGCTCTGACAGTCACATGACTGCCCTCACTAGGCTTCCAATCATTATAATTTTGCCAGACCCATGTATGTGTCGGAGAGTGCTGATGACATGAGGTGCCAGCACCATGGCAACAGCTACAACCAGTGGATGGAGCACCATAAGTTTTGAAGAGCCCCAGGCCAGTGCGCACCAAGGTATAAAAACCTCAAATAACAATTAATTCTTTACAGGATTCAAGGTGTAATGTCAACTTAATCCTGTATTCCTATATTTAATCTAATATGTAATCACAATTCATTTTGTAATTAAACATTAATTTAGTTTATATAAAACTATTGCTTTGTGTCAACAATGACCTAAATCGAAGAATTACAACTTCTACTTTAAGAGCAGAAACAATATGGCAGAAGCAAGAGCTTTCCAAAATTCTCCTCCAAACCAGTCAAAATAATGACTCAAAAGAAATTCTGCAGTAGCAGAATCAACAAAAAGATGATGTGAAAGAATTTTCCATCCTAAGACAACTTGGAAGGATGGCAGGAAAGGTGTATCTCACTGAAATAAGAGTGGGACATAATAAAGTGCAGTCTAAGTTACAGCAAGCCAGAAACAGGCCTTGGGGACAGCT
The DNA here is from genome assembly GCF_019393635.1 of Dromiciops gliroides. Classification (NCBI taxonomy): domain Eukaryota; kingdom Metazoa; phylum Chordata; class Mammalia; order Microbiotheria; family Microbiotheriidae; genus Dromiciops; species Dromiciops gliroides. The sequence continues at coordinate 337,344,418 of NC_057862.1, read as the reverse complement.
GAGTCAATTGTGATGGTGTTTTCAGGAACTCTCAGCCCACAGATCATAAAGGCATTGGACAACTGGCCAAAAAGAGATTACTTAAGGAACCTTTTCTGGTCCTGGGAGCACTATTCTGTCGCACTGCCCATGCAGGGTTCTGGGTCACAATCCCAGGATTATGAGGAGTAATAGCATGAGCAGGGAATCTGGTCACAGTTCCAGGTCAGAAAAGAGTGCTTATGATCATTCAAAAACAAAATAAATAAACTAGGACAGCAAAGACTAAACCTCTTCTTATATCATCCTACCTTGGAATAACTGAGAGCTTATAAACTCCAAGAACTAGCTTGAACAGCATGATCAGCAGGAGGAAAAAGCTGAAGCTTGAAATAGTCATCTCCACCCCAGGAGCAGAGTCCAACTTTAATATAAAAGTAAAAGTCAAGAAATAAGCAAAAGACGAAAAAAAGAATATGACTATAGAAGATTAGTATGGTGACAGGGAAGATCAAAAGACAAACTCAGAAGAGGATAATGAATTCAAAGCAGCTACAACCCAAGCCTCAAAAAAAAAAATGTGAATTGGTTGGAGACCCTGGAAGACCTAAAATATTTTCAAAATCAAATAAAAGAGGTAGAAGAACATTAAGAAAAGAAATAAGAGTGATGCAAAAGAATCATGAAAAAAGAGCCAACAGTTGAGTAAAAGAGGCAAACATGCGCACGCACTCTCTCTCTCTCTCTCTCTCTCTCACACACACACACACACACACACACACACACACACAATTACTGAAGAAAATAATGTCTTAAAAAACAGAATGAGGGGGCAGCTAAGTGGCACAGTGGATAAAGCACTGACCCTGGATTCAGGAGTACCCGAGTTCAAATCCAGCCTCAGACACTTGACACTTAACTAGCTGTGTGAGCCTGGACAAGTCACTTAACCCTCATTGCCCTGCAAAAATTAAAAACAAAAAACAAACAAAAAAACAAAAAAACCAAAATGAGCCATGTGGGAAAACAGGCACAAAAATCCCATGAAGATAATTCCTCAAATGGCAGAGCTGGCCAAGTGGAAAAAGATACACAAAAATTCACTTAAAAGAAGAACTCCTTATGAAGTGCAATTGGCCAAATTGGAAAAGATTTACAAAAATTCATCGAAGAATGGAATTCCTCAAAAAGTAGAATTGGCCAAATGTAAAGGGAAGTACAAAAGCTGGTACAAGAAAATAATTCTATAAAATATATAAATGGGTAAGTAGAATCGAAATACTCCATGAGACATTATTAAACAAAACAAAATCAAAAGAAGGAAAAAAAAATTGAAGAAAATGTAAAATATCTCATTAAAAAAAAACTGACTTGGATAATAGATCTCAGAGCAATAATTTATGGATTAGGAAACTAGTTTAAAGCCATGATCAAAAAAGAAAAGAACCTAGACATCATAGTTTAAGAAATTATCAAAGAAAACTGCCTTGATATTTTAGTCTTATGGTAAAATAGAAATTGAAAGAATCCACAATAATCATCTCCTGAAGGAGACCTTAAAATGAAAACTCCCAGGAATATTATAGCCAAATTCCACAGCTCCTAGGTCAATGTGAAAAAAAATTCAAGTAATCAGGAAGATTTTGTCCTATAAGAAATGATGAGCAGGATGCTTGCAGGAAAAAAAAAAACAAACAAACTGGAAAGACTTACATGAACTGATAAAAAGTGAAATGAGTAGAACCAGGTGACACCATAGAAAGTAACAGCATTATTGTATGATGGTCAGCTGTGAATGTCAACTTTTCTCAGCAATAAAGTGATCTAAGACAATTCTAAAGGTCTAATAATGGAATGCTATTGATTCCCCAGAGAAAGAACTGATGGAGTCTGAATGGAAATCAAAGCATACTTTTTAAACTTTATTTTTGGTCTGTTTTCTTTAACAATATGATTAATATGAAAATACATTTTGTAAGACTGCAAATGGATAAGCTATATCAAATTATTTACCTTCTTCATTAGAGGAATGGGGATAGAGGGTGGGAGAGGATTTGAAACTCAAAATTTCTTTTAAAAAGAATGTTAAATTTTATAAATAATTGAAAAATAAAATACTTGAAAAAATTGTATGTGTATGTATTTGTGTGAGTATGTTTTTAGATGAAATAGGAGACATGACATTATAAAACTCTGAGAATGTGGATGAAATAATCAGACTATTACTCAACAAAACTAGTGAATTGTAGCTCTTCACTTTTACCTCTACTTATTCAGATATTTTAAGTCAGTGATATGGAAAGGAACTAGAATTGTGATTTTATTGGTACAGAGAACTTCCAGATGAGGGAGCTCCCTCCACCAATGCATTTTGACACCTTCTCTGAAATCTCTAGAATTAGAAATTGTCTGGAATATTTAGAGTTTAAGTGATTTACTCCAGTTTACATAGCCAGCATGCCAGAGGCCGGAATTGAAGCAAAATCATTCTCTTCCTCCCAGTCCTCAGGAAAATCCATTATTTTGCAATTATTAAACATTGATTCATTCATCCTGACCATGATATTCATGCTTCCTACCCACATCCAAGGTGGCAAGATAATGATGTTAATTCTCATAAGTTCATAGTTTTCACCCAGGAAATAATAGGTTCTAATGTTGCCAATTCATTCATCTATCCACTTATTTTGGCTCAGAAAATACTTGAAGTTGCTGTTCTCTCTTTCTACACTGAGGCAAAAAATCCTGAGAAATGATTTTATGTTCAGTGCTTTTTAAAGCAATACAGAGAAACAAACAAACAAAAAATATATGGGAAAGGAACTTGAAGTAATTTTCTGAGAATATAAAATTAGTAGCATTAACCATTCACCTACAACAGCAGAACATTAATAAGAAATCAGGGTTTTATTAGCAGTATGACCCTAAGCAAATTATTTAATGGGAATTATTTTGTCTCATCTTAACATGAGTATGTCAATAGTAAATTCTGGGGGGGGGGGGGAAACGGCTAGGTGGCGCAGTGGATAAAGCACCGGCCATGGATTCAGGAGTACCTGAGTTCAAATCCAGCCTCAGACACTTGACACTTACTAGCTGTGTAACCCTGGGCAAGTCACTTAACCCCCATTGCCCCGCAAAAAAAAATAAAAATTTAAAAATTAAAAAAAAAAGTAAATTCTAGGCCAGCTAGGTGGCATAGTGGATAAAACACTGACCCTGGATTCAGGAGGACCTGAGTTCAAATCTGGCCTCAGACACTTGACATATACTATCAGTGTGACCCTGGGCAAGTCACTTAACCTTCATTGCCCTACCAAAAAAAAAGATAATATATTTTTTAAAAATAGTAAATTCTATTCTTCTATTCATTCAACAAATTCATATTTATAACTTTTAAAATTTACATATATATAATTTATATTTATATATATATATATATATGTATATACTGGTACTTGAAGTGTGTTTGTGTATATATATATATATATATATATATATATATATATATATACATACACACACACACACACACATATGAGATTTAGGGGGTAGTAGATAGGCTTAGAGTTAAAAACACATGCATTCAAATGTGACTTCTGACATATTACTTCTGATTTCTTCCAGCTCTGGAATTAATGCTTTACAAGTAAACTTTTCACTTGTGGCTTCTTCCTCTGATTGAATGGCTTCTCCCAGAATATCAGTTCAGTGAGGGTTTCCAGACCATGGATGCCTTAATCCTCTCCAGACTCTAGTACAGATATCCTCTATCTGCCTCCACCCTAGGAACTGTCTTTTTCCTCCTTTAAACACAGATATACATGCATGCATGCATACATACATGTGTATATGTATATATATGTCTAATTTTTAGACTTTCTATTGTGTATGTTGTACTAACAATGCTAAGAAAGTGAAAATCACCTTGAATGTTATGATGTTAGTAGCCCTTTTTATGACATGACATTTTGGAAGAACCATCTAAATGCTCTGAGTAGTATTGAAAGCATATCCATGATCTGAGCTGATTTTAGTTCACGAGAGGTTCCATTTGTTTTTATTGAGGTTAATGGATCTGTGAATACAGATCCATTAACCTCAGAATTTTTAAATGTTAAATCAGAAGCTTTAGATAAATGTTAACATGAGACACCAATTACTGATACTGTAATACCAACCAGAGGGCAAAATTTGGAGCATTGCCTAGGAAGAATATGTTAAAAACCCTGAACTCCTTTATTAGTAAGATAAAGATGATGAAAAGAAATTAATATTTTTGGATCACAGCCAATAAAAATAAATTATTTCCCCTTTAAAATGTATTTAACCAAAGAGCTGCAAATTCGAAGTCTTTTTATTTCCAAACTTTCATGAGCATGATTATTATTTTTAATGTTACCATTATTGCTGCTGTAACTCCATTGCTACTTTAAGGAATTAATTTACTTGGATCTTATTGAGGTGAAATTACCTTAACATCTCAGAAAACAGTGCTTTTGCAAGAAGGATGAAAGTTGTTTCTTTCTAGGACATAAATGATGCATAGCCAGGCAGGTCAATAGTCATATTGTCAATTAGACTCCTCTCTACTGAGTTGTATTTTAACATTATCAACATAACTTTTTTTTTCTTCCCTATTTTTATTGATGGTACCACATTATTCCAGTCATTCAAGTTCACAAAATTGGAGTCATCCTAAACACTTTACTCTCCTTCAGCCTCCACATGCAACCACTGTCTTATTGATTTCACCTCTAAAACATCCCACAGGTGTGCCCTTTTCTCAGCTTACAAAACTTCTACCCAAAATGAAATCCTTATATCCCATACATCATCTATTTCACATCACTGCCAAATTAATGTTCCTAAAAGGCAGATATCATTCTGTTAAAAAAAAAAAGTTGTCTCTCTTTTACATCTTAAATAAAAGGTAGATCACTGACCTGGTGTAAAAAATATACTATATTCTGGTCCTTTTTTATTGTTTCAGTTTTATTTAACACTACTTCTTTTCTCCTATTTCTACTAAACATGCCTATTTAACTATTTACTGTATACAATACTTTATCTCCCGCCCCTGTGCCTTTGCAGATGTGGTTTCTCATGTCTAGAATGTCTTCTCTCCTGACTTCCACCTTGGAGAACTCCTAGTTTCCTTCTAAGCACAGCTTACATCCTATCTCCTACTAAATTTTCTCTCCATCATCCTTCAGACTTAATGTCCTCTCCCTCTGGAAAAGGATTTCTATCACTTTGCTTATGTTTTTATTTGCTTATAGTTTGTTTTTATACTGGTACATGAAGTCTCCCTCCAGTAGAATGTAAGTTAAATGAGGGTGGAGATTCATTCACTTGACTTTGTCTCTCCACTTCCTAGTACAGTGCCTTGAATATAATGGTCAATTAAATGTTTTGTAAATCAAATTGGATTCCCTATTTTTCCATTATACAAATAAATATAAGACAAATTTTACTATTGTTTTCATTGCTTTATGAAAAGAAATTAATTTAATAAGTATTTGTTGAGTGGCTCACTATTTTTATGGTTGAGTATTGTACTAAAAGGCAAGGAGAGGGTCATCATAAGAAGTTCCTTTAGAATATAGACTTACTAAATCCAGGAAATGAGTCCTATGGCCTATAGCACATATAAGTACTTATTGAATGCTTTGTCATTCATTCATTTTACCTGAAAGTACTTATCATCACACTAGGGAAACATGACTTACATATTGACACACTGAGAAGATATAATGCAAAATGTTGCATAAGCATATGGCAGAGGTATGTCAGTTTTTTTGTTTTTTCACCTTCCCAGAGATAGTATTTAGAGAAGTAAATGATCAGTTATAGGCTGGCATGCTTGTTAATGGACTCATGGAACTAGAATTGGAACTTAAAAGAAAGGTAGGATTTTTATGGAGAGGAATAAGAGGAATGAATTTTAGGAATAAATACAAGACAAAGAATTAGAATTGGCTAGGTGGTTTCAATAAATCATTCAATAAACATTTATTAAATGCCTACTATGCATGAGCCAGAGAATGAAGGTCTAGAGTGGATTAAAAAGAGAGGATAGATAATAGAGTGAGAGGAATCCTTTCCAGAATGGAATGCAAAAATAAAATTACAAAAAACCCAAACTAAATAACTATACTACTTGAAGAGGAGAGGAGGGAAGAATCTATATGACTAAGAATAAAGAGATAGTGAAATAAATTTTTAAAAAAGTAAAATCAGGAAAGAAAAAAGAATTTATAAGTAAAACTCTAAAGGGAAAGGGATAAAAGGGATAAAGACAGTATGAGGAGATGAAGGGAGTAAGAGAACCTTTGGAAAAAAGATTCAGTTAAAGTAACTGAGAGATAAAGTATTTTACAGTATTTATAGTGCAAGGGGTGAAAAAACATAACTTACCCCCACTTACTCCCAATAATATTAAAGAGAAAAGGAGGTAAATTAAAAAAATGTGAATGGATTAAGCAACCCAATAAAATGAAAAAGATTGATAGATTGGATTTTAAAAAAAACAAAATTTCTTCCTCATAAGAAGCACATTTATAAAACAAAATATACACAAAATGAAACTGAAGGGGTGAAAAATGTGCATTAAATAAATAAAAAAGCAGAAATTGCAATTGTGTTATCTGAAAAATTGAAAACAAATATTCAAAAATTCCTACTATGTGTCAGGTCCTGAGCTTAGCTCTGGAATAAAAAGGAAATAAACCTCTTTAAAGGGGAATAGAAAAAAGGGGGGAGATTTCAAAGAGTTTTGAATGCCAAGAAAAGGAATATATACATATATAGATATATGCAATAGGTGATAAAGAGCTATGATAGGCCTTTAAATCAGAAATTAACTTGATAAAATTCTGATCTCTTTTATATATTCTTTTGTAAGTTCTTTTTATTTCCAAAAGTAGTTGCCTTGGGGGATTCTTTTTAAAGCAAAGTATATTATGTATTATAAACTAAGTTCTATCTATTGATTAATTAATTAGTTTGTTAATTTTTATGTTTAGATTTTTATTTACCAAATTACATGTAAAAACAAATTTTGAATTCAATTTTTTCAAACTTTGTGTTCCAACTTCTCTTCCTCCCTCCCTTCCCACTCCCTACCCCCAAGAACTCAAGCAATTCAATATAAATTATACATGAATAGTCATGTAAAACATTTCCACATTAGGTAGGTTGTGAAAGAAAACAGATAAAAACAAAACTTCAGATTAAGGAACTGTCCAAAAAAAATGTGTTTCAATCTGTTTTCAGATATCATCAGTTCTTTCTCTGAAGATGGACTGCGATTTTCCTAAGTCCTTCAGAGTTATATTGGATCACTGCATCACTGATAATAACTACATGCTTCCCAGCAGATGATCTTACACTGTCACTGTTATTTTGTATATAGTCCATTTAACTCTTCTTCAGTTTATGTAGGTCTTTCCAGGTTTTTCTCATAGCATCTTTTTCATCATAACTTTTATATAGTTCCTTAAACATGACAAATAATTTTTTTCACAATAGCCCAGTAAAGTAGGTACCATACATTTTGCCATTATAGTCAATCATCATAACTATTTCCCTCTATCCTATTCCCTTCCCATGATATTTTCTATTTTCTTTTATCCTATTCCTCCTCAAGTGTTTTGCTTCTGACTGTCTCCTCCCCTTCTCTGTCCTCCCTTCTTTAGCCCTTCCCTCCTTATTCTCTTCCCCTCCTACTTTCCTGTAGGTTAAATAGATTACTCCTCCCAATTGGGTTTGTATCTTATTTCTACCTTGACCCCACCCCGATGAGATTAAGGTCTTTGAGCTAATTCTGTGTTTTAAATTTTTCTTATTCCCTCCCTCCTCAATCCTCCCTATGAAATCAACCAACTCAATATCAGTCATACATGTGCAGTTAAGAAGAACATCTTCACCTTCCTCAAAAGTGTTTTGTTTTTTACTGCTCCCTCCCCCAATATGTCCTTCTGTCCTTCCCTTCTTCTCCACTCCCCCATATCTTTCCCCTCCCACTTTTCCTCAGGGCAAAAATGTATTACTTTACCCACTTGACTATGCATATTATTCACTCCTTGAGCCAATTCTAATGATAGTATGGTTCACTCACTCCCCCAGTCCTTCCCCCTCTTCTCCTCCCCTCCATAAACGTTTTTATGTTTCCTTTATATGAGCTATCTCTCCCCAGTCCACCTCTCCCCTTCCCCATACCCCAGTGCATTTCTCCTACCACTCAACCCCATTTTCAAGATGAAATCATGGGTTATCTAGGTGGCACAGTGGACAAAGCACCAGTCCTGGACCAAGGAGGCCCTGAGTCCAAATCTGGCCCCAGACATGAGACAACCCACCCTGCTTGCCCCACAAAGAACAAGGATAAACAAAAAATAAATGCTTTACAGATATCATCCCTTCGTATTGAGTTCAGATCTGGTTCCTCTAAGTGTTTTCCCTTCACCTACTCTATGTACTGAGAAAGTTCTAATGAGTTAGAAATATTATCTTCCCATGTAGAAATGTAAACAGTTTAATCTTTTCATATCCCTCATGATTTCTTTTTCCTCTTTACCTTTTTATCATTCTCTAGGGTCTTGTATGTGAAAGTCAAATTTTCTTTTCAGTTCAGGTCTTTTCATCACAAATACCTGAAAGTCCTCTTTTTCACTGAAGTCCCATTTTTCCACTGAAAGATTAGACAAAGTTTTGCTATGTAGGTGATTCTTGGCTGTAGTCCCAGTTCCTTTGCCCTCTGGAATTTCATATTCCATGCCCTCTTGTCCTTTACTGTAGATGCTTCTAGATCTTGTGTATTCCTTATTACAGCTCCACAGTATTTGAATTCCTTTTTTTCTAGCAGCTTGCAATATTTTCTCCTTGACCTGGGAGCTCTGGAATTTGCCTATAATATTTCTGGAGGTTTTCATTTTGGGATCTCCTTCAGGAAGTGATTGGTGTATTCTTTTAATTTGTATTTTACCTCCTGTTTCCAGAATATCAGGGCAATTTCCACAGACAATTCCTTGGAAGATGCTGTCTAAATTCTTATTTTAGTCCTAGTTTTTAGGTAGTCCAATGATTTTCAAATTATCTCTCCTCGATCTATTTTCCAGGTCAGCAGTTTTTCGAAGGAGATATTTCATATTGCCCTCTATTTTTTTTAATTCATTTGGATTTGCTTTACTGTGTCTTGGTTTCTCATAACATCACTAGCTTCCATTTGTTCAATCCTAATTCTTGGGCAATTATTTTCTTAGGAGAGCTTTTGTATCTCCCTTCCCATTTGGCTTTTCAACCTGTTGACTTTCTTCTCATGACTCTCCTGCATTGCTCTCATTTTTCTTTCCATTCTTTCCTCCACCTCTATAAATCTGGCTTCTATCTCTCCTACTTTCTCTTCAAAGTCTCTTTTCAGCAGTTCCATGGCCTGAGACCAATTTATATTTTTCTTGGAAGCTTTGGATGTAGGGGCTCTGAGATTGTTATCCTCTTCTGAAGGTACACCTCGATCTTCCTTGTTACTTAAGAAACTTTCTATAGTCCTCAACTTTCTTTGCTTGCTCATATTGCCATCTTTTGCTTGACTTTTAACTATCTCTTACAATGGGGCCCTACTTCTGAGCTACACTGTCCCAGGTTTCAGAGGCTCCCAGGTGTTTTGGTTTGAGAGAGAGCAGGTTTTTAACTTGCCTGGCCTGTTCTCTGGTCTGAAGATAACCTCAAACCAACTTGCTAATTAATCAGCCAGCAGAATTTTGTGTGCTGTTTTGGTTCTTAGCTTCAATGAGACTGCATCCTACCCCACCTGGGCCTTCTGCTGCTCAAGATTTCTTCCTGGTTCCCTACTGGGGTGGGATAGCACAATTATTCCTTAGGTCCCATAGACAACCCTTTATTTCCCCCCAAGCCAGCCATTCAGCCTTCTCACACGACTGTAAGCTTAGTTCCAGAAGACACTGGTGCTGCAGCTGATTCAGATTCTCAGGGATAAGTTCCTCTGGCACAGCATGACTGGGGTCTGTGTTGGTGTGATCTCAGGGTTTGACTCTTCTTTCAACCCAGCACAGCCCCTTTTAATCTGTCTTTGGTTGGAAAATAATCTCAGCCAGTCTTCTTGTGGGTTTTGCTGCTCCAGGAGTTCAATTTTTATTGCTATTTGGGGGGGTCATTGTGTCAGGAGCTCTGTGTGTTTACTGTCTTTCCTCTGCCATCTTGGCTCTGTTCCCAAAAGTCCAAGTTGGAATTATTTAGATCTAACAATTCTAACAATGCATAAATTTATTACATACAGAGAATCAATGAGAATTATAAATATTGGGGAGAGGGGAGAAAGGGAAATAGATATGTTAGATGATATAAGTCCTAACTTAGTTAAAATAACAAAGTTTTCACGTTATTTGTGTGTGTGTGTGTGTGTGTATATGTGCTATTTATTCTAGAAAAATCTGCCAGAGAAAGTTTAGTAAACTTTTTCTTCTTCTCACAAACCATTCATGTATTCTTTTGTCATGAATGCCTGCAGTATCCCTTAGCTATTTGACTAGATTCCTTTTTGTATAAGTACAATGTGGTACATTAGACACATTAATTCCCTTCTGATTTTCAGAAGTTAAAATTTTACAAAGTATGTCCTCTAGAGAGGACTTATGGGACGATATATACAAGTATCATAAGGATGAGAAGGCTTAGATAATTTATGATATGTATTGGTAAAGGGAATAGGTATGGCAATGAAACTATAGATCTTTTAATCTATTTAAGTAAATAATTGGTTACTTTTTATTTAGTAAAATATACTTTATAAAATTCATAGACAAGATTAATAAATGTCTGACTTTTACAACAATAATGATTTCACAAACTACATATAACTAACAATTTCATATAGATATATGTGGAACATGGAAGGGGCCATTTCTTACTATCATCCCTTGATTCCTAGCCAGCATAACAATTGATTACAAAGTTCTAAGAATATGAATAGATTTTACTTTATACTACAGGAGATGAAAGGGAGTAAAAGGAGAAGGAGAAAGTCTACCACCAATAAAGGAAAACTTAAAGATTAGTAGAAAAGATAACAAACTGAACCAAAGAATTTAATTCTTTTAAAAGTGTTTTCTAAAGATTAAAAAAAAAGTTTATTTTGTCTCTTTAGTTAAAGAAAATTTGTATTTCAAATATGATCAAACACATACTAATGCATTTTATCAATTAAATATTCCCTTTGCTTATCACTTACTGTTTACCCTAACACATCACAGCCAGAGAACTGTAACATATCTCAATTGCTGGTTCTATCTTTCTGAGAAGTAAAGAGCAGATAGCATAACCATAAGCACAATCTTTCTTTTATTCACACTTTACATTATCACTTTCAGAAATGCTAGCATTAAAGATGAATGACAGAAAACCAGAGGTTTAAAATGATGCATTATAGAAGAAAAAATATGGTTTGGGAGGTTTTTTTCTGATTTGTTGTTTGTCCTTCATTCTCAAAGAGGACCATGACATCAGACTGAGGTCATGACTTGCGTTGAAATGGATTTAAGTGAGGAAGGTCTATGCAAGGTTACCAATCTCACTCTCTCCTCCATACCCATATGAATCCAGTGGGGAGATGTATATCAGGACGACTGGAGATGGCCCCAGTTGTTTTAAGGCATTTGGGGTTGTGACTTCCCCAGGGTCACATAGTTAGTAAGTGTCTGAGGTGAGATTTGAACTCGGGTCCTCTTGACTCCAGGGCCAGCACTCTCATTCACTGCACCATCTAGCTGTCTGATTTTGTTTACTGATTTACATTGATAAGAAACTTCATTTGCATGCACATACACAAAACATATGAGTTTTTTTGGCCTAGATTTGTGATTTAATTTTATGAGGAAGTACTAATGAGGAAACTCCTTTTATCCTTGGGAATTCATGTGCCCTTTGCAATTTGTAGACTTAGATGGCTTTCACACTGAAGAGTTAAGTTGCTTTCTCAGGCTTACACATTCAGTATGTGTCAGACATAGGACTTCAATGCTGGTCTTCCTGACAGAGTTTGGCTCTATACCAAGTATGTCAAGTTAAATTTATCTCCTAGGTAGTAGTAAATTTAGATGGTGAATTGGAATTATGTATTCTGTTTTTATCTAAGTCCTATGAGGTCATTCCAACCTATAATTCTATAAAAGAATTTTTGAAAATTAATGTACTGAGCCTATCTCAAAAGCAGTTTTGGATTCATGCATTTACACACAGACATACACACATACACATGCACACACACACACCCTTTGCACTTTCCCTTCATTTATAGTCTACTGTTCAACCTCAGTGAAATCCATAAAGTTCTATATCAAAAGTACTATGAGTGGTAATCAAAAACATAAAGTCATAAAGTTAAAACCATTTAATCCTATTAAAGCCTCATTAAATCAAGACAGTATTTATAGGGTGGGACTTGATTCCCTTGTATACTAGCAAATATGCAACCCAAGTCAATGTTCACAAATTAATTAGTAAGTGTAGTAAGGGGCAGGTATTTGACTGACATTTCCCTTGATCTATTCCCTCAAGGTTGCATGCTGGATAGTCATGCAATTCCTTGCTATTAATCCTTAACCCCACCAGAATGCTGTTTACTTTGCTGAACGGAAGCAAGAGCTACAAAACAAATTTTCAGAATTCAGAGGGATGCTTTTTAAGATGCAATGCTTCTTGGAAAAGATGAGAAAATGAAGAAATGGCCTTTTTTATTTTCAGAAGAACTTATGCTCTATGTGCCATTGGGAAATCTTTCCTTTGGAGGACTGAGAGAAGTGTCTAGATAATTTGGACACATCCAAAAACAAACAAACAACTTGCTACAATTGCTTCAAGAAATCACAGAATTTATAATTGACACAGGGAGGGGGCCATTGAAAGGGGGTAGAAAGCATATTTGAATTGGTGTCAGAAGAATTAGGTTTCAGTAGCTGCCACTTACACACACCTGACTATGTGATGTTTCCTCTTTCTGGGCATCAGTTTCCTTACTTGTAAAATGATGTATCTGGGCTAGGTAATTGCTACAAGTTCTATAGGCCATAACATTCTGTGACTCTAGAACCTAAGAGATCATCTAATCAATCTTCCTCATAATGTGGAGGGGGAAACTAAAGCCCAGAGAAGATCAGTGACTTGACCAGAAATAGCAAAATAAGTGTGAGAATACGGCTGAGGGTCCTTGGGCTTGAATCATGCCTCAGGAGTTTATTATCTGTGTGGTCATGGCTAATTCACTTAAAATCTCAGCTCTTCAGTTTTACCTTCTGCAAAATAGGAATAATAACTCTACATCATAGGCTTTTTTGTGTTATGATTGTTATTATCATTATCACTTTCACTGTCATCATTCTTTTGTGGGTGGCACTCTGGGCCTCCTCTATAATTCGCCAGCTCTTCATTCTGAAACTTCACTCTGGTCCTGGAATTCACACATTTTAATTAGACTTAGGAAACTCATCATTGGGGAATATCTTTATGTTGCAATATTGAATCTGCCTGGGGGGCAGCTAGGTGGTACAGTGGATAGAGCACCGGCCCTGGATTCAGGAGTAACTGAGTTCAAATCCTGCCTCAGACACTTGACACTTACTAGCTGTGTGACCTTGGGCAAGTCACTTAACCATCATTGCCCCACCAAAAAAAAAGAAAAGAAAAGAAAAGAAAAGAAAAGAAAAGAAAAGAAAAGAAAAGAAAAGAAAAGAAAAGAAAAGAAAAGAAAAGAAAAGAAAAGAAAAGAAAAGAAAAGAAAAGAAAAGAAAAGAAAAGAAAAAATTGAATCTGCCTGGCACTCATATGGCTTCAGGACCCTCTGACTGGAACCTATCATTGGAGGGCAAGGAGGGCTCAGCCATTTTTCTCCCCATTTCCCACAGGATACATTCCTTTTAGATGTCTCTAGAACTCTCGAACATGTCCCCCCACTGGATATCTCCTCCTTGTTCTTCTACTTCTCTCTTCTCTGCTTTTCAATTTCCTTTTGTGTAATTATCTTACTCCATGAGAATGTAAGCTCCTTTAGATAAGGGACTTGCTTTTTATTTCTATTTGTGTCCCCATCACTTAGCACTGTGCCTAGCACATAGGAGATTCTAGTAAACATTAATAACTGGGATCCACCACCTATCTGCCCCTGAAGCTTTTCCTCTAATTAAATGGCTCCTCTCTATTCTTCACTCTGCACTTCCTCTAACATTCCTTTTTGCTACCCATGTGGAGTAAACTTTTGTCATTCCACTCATCACATATATTTTATAGCTGCTCTTTATTTTTGTGTGGAGGGCAATGAGGGTCAAGTGACTTGCCCAGGGTCCCACAGTTAGTAAGTGTCAAATGTCTGAGGCCAGATTATAACTCAGGTCCTACTGAATCCAGGGCCTATGCTTTATCCATTGCAACACCTAGCTGCTCCCCACATAAATATATTTTTCAACTTCCTTTCTGTCATCTCCCTCTAAGAAGCTCCTTGAGCGCAGGGACTGTTGCCCTGCTTCTGTTTGTATTTCCAGCATCTAGCACAGTGTCTGGTACAGAGTAAGCATGTAATACATGTTTATTGACTGACTTATTAATTCCAGGTAGATCCAGTTCTAGAATTCATATTTTCTTCATCTTATACCAGAATATGTCCTTTAGAATTTCACTATTGGCATTTTGAAAGAAATCACAGCAATGATTCATGATTACAATAGCAGTGATGATAAAATATAGTTTTATTTTTGAATGGTATATGCAAAAAGTGGGGAGGATCTGACCTGAAGTCATAGTTGACAAAGCTATAGCTTTAGTGGTATCAAAAGTAGACAGAATAATGACACGATTTTCCTTATGCGTTATGCATAAGGATTTAGCTTTTCAATTTTTCTTGACTGAGTTTATTTGTTGTTATTTTTGTTGTTGTTTTCCATTTTCAAATCTCATTTCTTTATATGGAAAGACAGTTCAATCTGGCAGATAAGGTCAGAGATTGAAGGTGTAAAATTTTCCATCAACTATAGTTTTCAAGATGGCCATAAATTATGTGAATCTTTTGTCCAGTATGACTATGCTTTCTATTGCTGAAACTCTAATAATATTTAAGTGGGTCCTTCTGCTCTTTAATCTCTTGGCACAATCACTGTTATGGTTTCAACAGAAGAGTTTGGAATAAATTTGCTATTTTTTCTCCCTAAAGATTATTTTTCTGTATCTCTTTCAAAGTCTGATTTCACCTAAAAAAATCCATACACAATATTTTTTTTCAGTCTTGGTTAGCTGTCTTTATCACCTAGTGGTGTTAGGAAAATAGAAGGATGATATAAGTATAACAAGGTCATTATAAATGTAGATGTAGAAATTAGGAAGGGCTTTGGGGAAATGTTGCAGAAATGTTTTATAAAAATATTTCAACTGGACTCTGAAAATATTTCCCAGTTTCAATGAGTAAGCAATAACATAAATCTATGATCTGTTTAATACCTTTTTATATACATACAAATACATATATGTATATATTCCTTTATATCTGTATATATGTACATATGTATATATGTATGTACCTATTTATTTATGTATATGTGTATGTATGCATATGTGTTGAAATCCTGTCACAATTTCTTCAGCATCTTTCCCATCTGATTACACACCTAATCCATCTCTTTCATACTTTACTTTCCAGCCATATTGGCTTAATTATTATTTCTCTGTATATGCCATTCTCTCTCCTGCCTTTATATGTTTGCACAGACTGTTCCAGAATTCTTGGTACATTCTCTATCTTCATCCCTCTCACTTTTGAAACTATCAGTTACAGACAAGAATAAGTCAAATGTCATTGTTCTTCAAAAACTTTTTTCCTGTTTAAGTTCCCCTCCCTCCAACTCTTTTTATTTATTTTGTAGATGTCCTATATTTACTTATCAAGGAAAAATATTTCATTTACCCCAGGAAAATATAGTTTCTCTGAAGGTGGTTACTGTCTCCCTTTTGTATTATTATCTTCATCACCACAATGTCTGCCACGCAGTGGGTGCTTAATAAATATTTGTTGGTTGATTAAATAACATGGAAGATTTTTTAAAAAGGAAAAAAAATCATACACAGTAAAAGATAATTGATTTGATTTTAATTTAATATACTGAAAAGAAAGCCTCGGGTCATGCATTTAATTTAGAACTTGAACAAAGGAATATTGATCAGCTATTTTCTGTTTCCATGAGAACAAAAGAGAAAGAAGTAGGCTCATTGGCTCATGTTACAGCAAGAGAGATTGGTGGTAGACTTGAGAAAGACCTTCTTAATCCTAACAGTAATTAAAATGGGATCATGGTTAACCCTTTCCCCATTAATCCTGCTTGACTGATGGATCTGAAGACACAGAAGGGAAGAGATTAGGAGACGTCATGTTTTCATTAAGCCTTTGTGGTATGCCTGGCACTATCCTTATTTATATGGAGGATATGTACATTATACACACAGAGAGAAACATGTATACTATGCACTTGTATACATATATGTTATACACAATACACATATCTGTGGTATATGACATATATTCGTGTTTTGCTTGCATTTATGGTATGTTTTCTATACTTGGAGAGTTTTTAATATGATAGATGAAGGGCAAGCCCTCATGTCCATAACATTAGTCACCTTTCCAAGTTCTTTCTAAAATTTAATGAAAAAAAAATTGCCTGAAACCTCTGGCTATGACAGGGCATGGCAATTTGTTTTGATATGCAATTTATTTTGCACTTGAAAGAAAAAAAAAATGTCTCTGTGTCAACTTTAAAAACAGTTAAATGAATGGGCAGCAAGATTCCCCATGTCAAAAATCACTCTTGTGCAAGTTTTGTTGCTCATAATTGTGTAGATAAAACCACTTTCATGTTCACAAAGATAGGATCTTTGACAATAGAGAGGTTCTTGAAACAGGTAGATATGGAATGGCAGCTGGAATATGTGTGGAGGCCTAAGACAGGTGAATGAGGAAAGTTTGGCAAGCTCCACTTTTTCTTCTATTGCTCCCCTGAATCCACTTATAGATGGAGAAGTATTGAGTTTTATGTTACTAAATTATAATAAACACATATACAACTTTGTACATCAACATTCATAAATAAAACAAGACAGATTTATTGAAGAATGCAACTCCAGTATTGAAATGTATTAGTTTGATAATGATAGGGAAAGTATATCATTAGATTAATTGAGCAATTAGCAAAATTCACAGCTGCACTCTTTGAGAACAGGAGAAAATAGTTACTTCCTTATTAGGGAGATATTTGAAAGACTTTTTCAATGAGTGAAAACAGTGTCTACTCTCTTAAAAACATAAGCTTACATTTTCTAACAAGAAAAATATATCCACTGAGGGAAACCAAGAGTTTTGCTTTGTATTTCTCTTTATAGAGACACATGATGGGGCAGCTAGGTGGCGCAGTGGATAGAGCACCGGCCCTGGATTCAGGAGGACCTGAGTTCAAATCCGACCTCAGACACTTGACACTTACTAGCTGTGTGACCCTGGGCAAGTCACTTAACCCCAATTGCCTCACCAAAAAAAGAAAAAAAAAAAAAAGAAAAAAGAGACACATGATTCAAATTCTATTTCATTAATGGTTTAATCATGTAATTCAATCTTATAACCAAACTAAAGAGACACCCAAAAGCATACAGTATACATTTAATTTAATATTATATGTGATGTCATACAAAATAACAAAAAAAAAAACCCACAGAAGTGGCCCTTCATTACCCTCTTTAAGTAATAGCCTAGTTTCTTTTTATAGTTTTAACAATAAATACAAAAGATATTAATGATTCTCTAAACTTTTATTCTTGAAAACTATATAGTCTGCCTCATCAACGCATAGATACTGTATCTGTGGTCAAAGACTACAGCTGTGAGTTTTGCTAATTGTCTAATTAATCTAATGAGATGTTTCCCCATCATTATCAAACTAACACTACTATACTAATGCCTCCTCAAAAGATTTCTTTTGGTCATATTAGCCCATTGAATTATAGAATCACAGCAGATGCATTAAGCTCAGTAAATTGGATCTATCTACTGAAAAAGCATTGTGTCCTTGGTGGGAATCTGGCCTAGAAAGAATCTAGGCACCAGTACAATTCATAATATTACTCATTCCTCATTCAAAAGATTTCCATGGTAGATGAGTTAATATATTTCTGAAGAAGCTTTATTGGTGTGTCTTGTTTTACTTCCTTGAGGACAGCATTTGATTATTTGATCTATGCTTTTAGAGCATGCAATATTCAAGCAAATGGTTCTTAAGAAGGAAAATAAATTGAAAAGGATGATTCACATGCAAAAATCCTTGTCCATGTGATTTCAAATCACATTTTACAGACTCATCGTTTTTGAAAGTTTTTTTTTTAAGGTAGGTGACAAATATATGAAATTAGAGTAATTTCATTATTTTTCTTGAACTGAAAACTTTAAAGAAAATATCTCTTTCTGCTACTGATGTCATCAAAAATCCCTAACAAAGAATGAAAGCAATAAAAGCCAGGTGCCTATACCTACACATAGGAAAAAAAAGGCAAATCCCTGGGCCAATTCAAGGGGCAAAAACCTAACTCACTGCACTATTCAAAATGAATTGTCCCTTAGACTAAGCAATCAAATGTTTAGGTGATCTTTGGCAGAAGACAACATATTTGAACTCCTCTGTTTTTCCTACCACTATCAATCCCCCTTCATCCAAAAGTAATAAGTTTTAAAGCATCATTGGGAGACATGATAATGTAGTGGAAATAGTATTCCAGTGATCTGCAAAAAACCTGAATTTTAGTATTGGTTTAAATACATACAAGGTACTAGCTCTCCTTAACCTTGTAGGATCATTTGCTATTGTATCTGCTATGTGAAACATCCCACACTCCACCAACTCAGGAAATAACAATCATTTTCTTTTCTGAACTCCTATCTGTGCCACTTATTTGATTTATATAAAAAAGGAACTAACAATACAAGTCAGTATAGTTTACATCCTGCCTCCCTTATAAATTCTTTGAGGTCAGGGGCTATGTCATCTGCCTCTTGAGTATGCTCCAGTGCCTCCCTATTTATTCTAACACCAAATATAAAGTCTTGTTTTGACATCCTAGGCCCTTCATACTGTGATCCCTTCCTTTCTTTCCCATCTTATTTCATCTTATTCTTTTCCACATATATTATAGTACAGCTATACATAATTACTTGCTATTGTTCATACACAATGTTTTAATTGCCATCTTTGTACTGGTTGTTCTCTATTCCTGGAATGTTGTCTCTCCATACTTGAACCTCTCAAGTTCCCTGGATTTTTCAAGATAAGTCAAAATACATTTTTGAAGGGCTTTCTTGCTTTCTAGAACTTTCATTCTTAATGATAGTTTCTACTTATTCTGCATATATTTAATTATAATATCTATACATTGTCTATCACATTAGGATGGAAGCTTTCTGTGTAGGGTGCATGTTTTTTTTCCTTGATATTTTTGTATCCTCATTACCTACATAGTGTCTCACACATAGCAGGGACTTCATACATACAAATTGATCTACTCATTATTGATTATGTAACTAGGTATGAGAAACCATAGTGAAGTCTGAACTTGGAATCAAAAGATCTCTTTTCACATTCCAGCTCTGATATTTATTAACTCTGTGACTCTAGGCATGTCACTTAAGATCTGTGAGGTGCAAGTTCCTCAACTATAAAATGGTATTCACAGTGTTGTCCCACCTACCTTCAAAGGATTCTCATGAAATTCAATGCATTTAATACTCATAGAAAACCATGATAAATTACAAAATATCTTATTAATATGAAGTATCATACTTCCTCAAAATAGTCAAACATTTGATTGTGGAGGAAAGTATGAACAGATAATATTTTAAAGAACAGAAAATTGGAATTCCACTTAAAGTATACATTCAACAGCAGCAGCAAAAGTAAATCTGAAAACTATATAATTATAATGAACAAGTGTGGCCCCAGAAAAAAGTTGAGAAAAATGTACCTTTCTCCCTTTTTATGGATATGTATGGTGGGGTAGGATGGGGAAACTTACTCTAAATGTAGACTAGTTATTTGCATGTTGTCTCCTTTATTAGAATATACCCTCTGTAACGGTAGCAACTGCTTTAATTTTTGTTTATTTTGTGTTTCCCTTTTTTTTACATGCTTAGTAGTTATTATACTACCTGTTACATGGGAAAAAGTAAGTAAAAGGTTTGGTAAGTGACTGAGTGATCATTGCTTATACTGTCAGACACAATCTGTGGTTAATTTTATAAAACTGATTTTTCTCTTAAAACAAACTTTTTTTGAAAATGATGGGTCACTGGGAGGGATTTATACTGAAATGAATCTGATGCAAAGAAAAAAAGGTATAAATATATATTTTTTTAAATGTGGGTTTGCAATACAGAGGAGTCAATGGTTTCCCCCTATATATTGATTCACAATAGAAAATAGTTAAGAAAAGGATACACATGGGGCACACACTAGCTGCACACTAGGGTGCCTCCTTCTCATGAGAAGAAAATAAAGAGCCTTTGTCACTCTGCTGCTGAGTTCCTGAGAATTATTGAGAAGAGGATGGATTTTTTCCTTCACAATTGGAGGCCCCAGTGAGATGTAAGGAGCTGCAGGGCCCTCCGGGTTCCAGCACACCCAGTGCTCTTCGCCAGTGATGGTCAGATCCTGGAGGGGGCCATCCCCAACTCCTGAGTCTGAGGAAGTCAGCAGAGATGTCGCAAATGCCAGGGTGGAGCATGGTCACCAACGGGGTAAGAATTTATCAGAACAGGGACTGCCATGGGGAGGAAGGAAAAGCCAGTGCTCTGGTTTGTTAGGCTCATTTTGGGGAGTCACATATAGTAATATGTCTTTTGCAGGGGTATTGGGTGAATTTTTGAATGAAAGCTTATCTCCCAGGATTGTGAGGATAGAGCAAAATGTTATTGGGGTTTAGTATAATGTTTTGTTTGGGTGGGGAAAGCCAGGAGCAAGGTCCCTGAATTTCATCTCAGAAGAGAGCATGGTGTGGAGGCATGGCTCTCTGGGATACCTTTCTCCCTGAGTAGGAGATGAGTAGGCATTTGTGTGTGTGTGTGTGTGGTGGTGGTCCAGTGGGGTCATCATCTGACTGAAGGGTTACCTTGTTGGGGGAGGGCCATCCCCCACTGGTGGTGACTGAGGAAATTTGGGTGAGTG